>NC_070537.1:0-317575 GCF_025433545.1 Fusarium keratoplasticum | reverse complement strand
CCTTCTTCACATGGACAGCAGTGGCGGCTTCAGCAGCCGCAATCAATACCTCAGCCCGCCCGGACTACCATTTGGATTCTCGAATGCGGGCATCTCCATTTTTTCCGAGGCTCCCGACACCGTCTTTCCCCTCGGTCAGATTCCAATTTTTAGCTCCATTACAAACCAGACCGAGTTTCTTCCAGTGACGATTGACGTGATTGCCGCAAGAGGGTGTGACGGGCTGATTGCAAGGCTGGCGAAGGACCTTGTTGCCGCGGGAGTTCTCAATGCCCCTAGCACTGGTTCAGGGCTTGACAGTGGGACCATCCTGCTGAGAAGAGATTATCGGTACTGATATTGGTCGTGTTTGTGGCTCTCGCTAGATTATTCCTCGGCGACTCTTTGCAACTACGTAAGAACGTACCGAGGTAGCTTGGGTATCTAGAACAATACAGGAAGAAAAGCTGCTGCTCAGAACTAGTTTTAATGGCACTGATTGGAGACTTTCACCAAATTCACACCTAATTTGCCTGGCCATCGCAAGTTACACTTCAACCATTGGGCTTCTCTTGCACCCCGGAGATTGTCTCATATGCCGTGCAAGCTTCTCACTGCAACTAGGCGTACAAACTAACTATGGCAATGAGATAGTTATATGGGCAAGAGTCATTGGAAGTGCGGCTACGATTTTTGATACAGGTACAAGTTTCAGGCGATGTATTCCCGTGAAAAGGTGGGCAAGGCGTTGGTAAATATCACTCCCAAATACCGTGAATGAGCATTTCCAGTAGACCTCCAGATGCGATGTGTCATCCTCACGTTGGGGCATTTAACAACGAAAGATATTATAGGGGCTTTCAAGGCAGATGGCACTATTGAGAAAGGGCATATGTAGATGAATGCAGAGACCTAGACCAAACTCTGGCCCGCTAAGTATGGTGGGAACTAATCACCTAAAGTACACCTATCTAGCTACTCTGTGTTATCCTTTGGGCAAGGATCTTGCCCGGAAAGAGTCACATAGATAGTTGGGATAGACGTATCTGAACCTGCGAACCCCGTTTCGTTCTAGCCTTACCTTGATCTAGTGGTGCACCAGACCATTCAGACACACTCGACATCCGCCTTGGAAGGCTCCTTTAGGAGTTCCTCGTCCTTAGTGGCACGATTTCCTACTTCCTCAGTGCCTTCAATGGCGTTGTTCCTCTTGGGCTGGAGGGAAACATCAGCCAGGTGCTCCAAACAACGCTTCAGGGGTACCGGACTTACTCGGATGACTTTCAGCTCAATGACTCGCAAGGTGACGGCCACCATGATAACAAAGCTGCAAAGGCCAATAGATGACTGCCAGCCATGCTTGTCTAAAAAGTGTTGATGTGAGCAAGGCTTCGAAAAAGTCGCTGACTACCAGGCAAAGCTGCTTACAGTAAGGGGCTTGCTTAGCAGGCCAGACGAGAACTTGACTCCATGCTGAAACTGCGTAGTAGCCTGCGATGGCAACACCAACCGTAAGGGATCGCTCTTCGGGTTCTTGAGGAGCACTGTGACACATCTTGGTTAGAGCCTATGCACTTCCGCGGCAGGTCAAGGATAATTACAGGTCGGAAAGCCATGTCCAGATGAGCGGCGCAGTGCCAAGAGAAAGGGTGGACAGAAAGTAGCCGGCGTACGCGGACGAAACCGGTGTTCTGGTAGGGTTTGTTGTCCAAATGGTAAGAATGATTCCCACAATGATGGCAATACCGGCTAAGACGACTTTATTAGCATACCTAATGATAGCAGACACTTTTCAGCTAGATACCTTGAGTGACAATCAGAGCCCATCTCGTTTTCAGGATATCAGACAAGAAGGCCCAGATCCATACTGTAAGCTGGTTAGCTAAACGCAACGATAGATTTACGGCAAGACTAACCGAAAACAACCGTGATGACACTGCCACCGATTGGGATGAGGTTGACCTCCTCAGTCGACCATCTACGCGTTCCGTCACTGTTCGTCAGAGCTTTCAAGAACAAGTTGAAGTAGTTGTATCCCAATGTTCCAACAACCATGGCAATGTACATGACGGTGATGACATAGACCAGCCAGTTGGTAAACGTGCGTCTGTCAAGAATCAGCTCCCTGTTCCATCCAATACAGGCGGGGGATATAGGTACTTGGCAGCGGTCCAAGTGATTGGCTTTATGTCGACGCGGCCCTCCCTATCAAGTCGATGCATAGCAAGTTCTGCATGAACTCGCTTGAACCAGACTGCGCGGGGGTTCGGGTTGTTGGGGTAGTCGGGGATCATGAAGTAACCGGCGGCGCCTTGAAGCACCGTGATGATTGCGTTAACAACAAACAGCCACCTATGGTCTTTAGTGAGCTTCGTCCTCTCAGATGGAGTGTGGTAGCATACCTCCAGCCGGACAGGCCGTGTCGTCCTTCCAACGACTTGACGATAGCTGCCTGCATCGCGCCAGAGATAATTTGTCCAATTGCTTGACATGAGTGGTAGAAGCCAATTCTTTTTGCCATTTCAAGAGGGGTATACCACGACACTACAGTTGTTAGCCGAGGGATATCAGACTTGATGAGAGCGCACGTACTGAATAGCGTGATCATTCCTGGATACGCCGTGCTCTCACACAGTCCCAAGAAGACACGGAGAATATAGACCTGCTTCGCATTCTTGGTGATAGCGAACAATCCCGTAATGACGCCCCAGACAACTTCGAGGGAGGGCAGCCAAAGGCTAGGTCGGACGTAGGTGATGATGATCTGAGAGGGGATGAGCATGACGCAGTAAGCAATGTTAAAGTAGGTTGTGAAGCTGGAAAGAATATGTTAGCTTTACATGAACTGCGAGAGAGCTGTGCCACGCATACTAGTTCAGCTCATTGCCCCAGAGATGCAGGTCCTCTTTCATGCCCGAGACATAGGCGTTCTGGATATTCGACTGATCCAAAGACCTGAACTCATTAGCCAGTTTCCATCTGAATCCGCAGAGTATGCATACTTGATGACTGCAAACGTCAGTGATTTGAACCAAATTAACAGGGTACATCGAATTCCACTCACTCTGGGCAAAGCATCCAAAAGTCAAGAGGAACATATCCAGTCTCCTCACAAGGCTCCTCTCCTGCTTCGACCCGGCAGGTGCCAATGCCGATGGGACTTTGAAACGACTGAAGCCGAGCATGTTTTTGAGATTTGCCAAGGGATCAAGCAAATGTTGGGCGCTGCGTCAAGGGGGAGGAAGTTGCACACGGTGTGTACGACTCGAGGTGTGATTTCGGTGACTCGATTTGGAGGAAGAGTTTGAAGGCGTACAGTCAAGGTGATTGTTGGAGGGGATGTCGAGTTGAGTCGTTTCTTTTATCATGGATCTGGACTGAGTAGATGAGATATGAGGTGTTATCTGGGGAATCTGGGGTAAGATGCCTGTCAGTCTAGATACCTCGGGATTGGGGGCCAAGGCCCGCCTGTGGGTGTAGACGAGGGTTAGTATCGACCGAGCGCACGAGTCAGGCTTGTTCAGATATGATGCTCGGTTATCCAGACCTAACCAAGCCAATCAGTTACTGTACATGCGATTCAGCAATGCTTATTCCCTATCATGCAGCATTGAACCCTTGTTATGTATTATCAGCCCCTCAAAATTGTGCAGCGACTCCAGCAAACCTGCTAGAGCCGGCCTCAAGACCGTAGCGGCCGATGTGGCTCCTCTTTATCCTTGCCATTCCTTTCTATTCGTTCGTGCTCTCTACAGTCCCGCTTTGTTGCAGGGGATCAGACGTCGGTGGCATCGCCGTAGCGTCCGCCGATGTGGCGCCTATTAGTCGTACATGTCCACCACGAAAGGAAGACCTTTGAGGGCTTCCGCGCAGCCGGCGGTTATGTCCCGCGTGTCGAGTACCTACTACTATGGCGAGGAGGCGGCCAACAAGACAGGGATCACGGACGTGCCAGATGCATACGGGTGGCGTTCAGTGGTGGCAGGTGTGACAGCGTCCAAGCCCACAGGCGCAAATCCTAGCCACTCACTTTCTCCCCTTCCATCTTCTAGGCATGGCTTGCATTTTAACCAGCGCACCAGGGGTTACAAAGATGATACTGGGAGGTTCATGGAATGAGACTGGACTGCCCGAGTGTTTCCAGCACAGCCAGTGCAGAGTGGACAAGGTGTCGAGTCTGTTCTACACAACGGCCAAATTGTAAAGGTACATACTGTAACTTGGGCATCCTGGCTAGTCGGCGCCACGCCGTAGCGGCCGATGTGGACAAACGACCTGCTCCTCGTCTCCCAGGGCATATCGTCTTCAGATACAGAAATTTGTCTTACATCCTTATAAAGATGAGCTTGGACATTCTTTTCATACCACTCAAGTGCATATATCTACTAGTTTATCTGATTTCCCCGTCCTCGACTCTTTACCTTTAGCAAACATGGCCTCCAAATCCGATGTGGGCGTTCTCGCCGCTCGTGTCAACACCCCTGAATCTCGCAAGCGTGGGCCACCCATAAGGGACCCTGGTCTGAGTTTCTGGCAGCAGACTACTCGAGCCTACCGCCACCTCCAGTCGAATCGATACCAGCCCGTCCCGTCGACCTCGCCCTACGTCGTCATTGGCACTGGCATTGCTGGGGGGTTGCTAGCCTATGAGTTGATACAGGCCGGCATCCCCGGCAAGGACATTGTCCTTCTCGAGGCTCGTGAGGCTGCCAGTGGTGCCAGTTCTCGCAATGCTGGTCACGTCAGGCCTGGTAAGGACATGGCATCTCGTTCTGGACTTTTCAAGGCCTGGCAGCATGAATCCGCTAACACTTGACGTACCTGCTAGACGCATTCCGGGGCTTCGAGACGTATGCACGACACCATGGCAAGGAGCAGGCCGTTAAGATTCTTGCCAACGAGCGAATCGTCCTTGAAAAGGTGAACCAGTTTGTTCGCAAGCACGACGTCCCCTGCGACTTTAACTACACCACGACCTTTGAGTGCTGCATGTCACCCGAGTTTGCCGAACATGACAGGAGGAACTACGAGGCGTTTAAGGCCGCTGGTGGTGATGTCTCGCACGTTCGACGCTACACCGGCGAAGAGGCGACAAGCAAAACTCGCATCGCCGGCGTTCTGGCAGCGTATGAGTGGCCGGCGGGCTCAAGTCACCCGGCGAAGCTGGCTCAATGGCTGCTGGATGCTGTCGTTGACAAGGGCGCACAACTGTACACCTTTTGTCCAGCCGCCGCCGTCACCAAGTCCTCAGGGAGCCAAAGAGATGGGCAGCCTCAGCTGTGGGATATCCAAACTCCTCGAGGAGTCATCACGACCCCCAAAGTCGTCTACTGCACCAATGCTTTCACGGGCCATCTTCTGCCACAGCTTGCCTCCTATATCATCCCGTATCGCGGGCAGGCCCACGCCATCATCCCAGTCCCATCTCTCACCGGCGACAAGGTGCTAACCAGCACTTACTCTCTCCGATACTCCCTGAACCATTACTACTCGATTATCCAACGCCAAAGCGACGGTACCGTTATCTTGGGATGTTCGCTTCCCAATCCCGCGCTTCCCAAGAGCGTCATCGAGGGCATCCGAACGATTGATGACACGTACTTCAACGACGCCATCAAGCAAGACGCCTTTACCCAGTTGAAGGCTCTCTTGCCAGATGCCGGTCTTGAAAAGGCCACGTACGGTGAGGGACTTGTTCATGCATGGAATGGCATTGTCGGTCTTACTAGTGATGAAGTCCCATTCTTGGGACCCGTCCCAGGCAAGCCGGGTCAGTTTGTCTGCGCTGGATTCAACGGCCATGGTCAGTTTCTCTTCTCCATCACACTAGCGGGCAATGCTAACATTCTACAAAGGCATGGCAAGAATCTTTACTTGTGCACCCGGTGTAGCCCAGATGATGTTGGGCAAACCTTGGGCCGACACTGGTCTACCTGAATGCTTCGCGTTCGACCAGGAGAGGATCGACAAGCTGTCAACCTTGATCAAGCCGACCTCGAAGATCTAGGGCGTGAGTACACGCAGTACAGTGATCAAGTGTTCTTTTTCCACTTCTTTTCTAGAATAGATGGTTCATCGGACAATGCAGAGGGGGTGGTGACAGATGTGGTGATAGCTTGGGTATTTGGCCAGTGCGTGACGGAAGCTGAGAATGCTTCAATGTGTACGCGGGGTTTAGAGTGGTCGTAGCAGATAGCCGTTAGTCTTTACACGAAGATGAAATGATAGACCCCAGACGGTGCTATAGCCCAAGCAGTGAATGAACTTCTCGTTCGGCATCGACAGGTAGAGTTGTGGTCGGGTCGTCGTCGCCGCACAGTCCCGAGTCATGAATCGAGGACCGAAAATTAAGTGGTCTAGTCATCGTCATGCTGATGCTATTCAATGCCGGCATACTTTAAGACTGTGGTTGTTTAGTACGATGGCTGATGACTTCTTTTGGAAGCGTCACCAAGTTCACGAGGGTGATCTGTCATGCCCGGCTACACTAGGCGAGTCAGCTACGGGACGGACTCGATTGAGAACCTTATCAGTGGCTGGCTGGGGTTATCTTGGAGCGGTGTTATCGCAGAATGCGGGGAACCCTTGTCACTAACGTTAGTGAGCTGCTGCTATCGCGGTATAAAGAGGAGGACAAGAACCTTCACTCCTTAGAAACCACCCAGCTCCACGAATCTGTAGTTACGTCACCCATCACAGCCCAGGCTTTACACCCTCACATCTTAGAATGGAAGCCAAGACAGACAGACGACGCAATGCCAAGCGGCGGCGAACTGGTTGCTGGCCCTGCAAAGGTGAGTTGCGGCGTTGACTTGCCAGCATTCCCCAAGACTGATTGGAGTCGTAGAACGCAAAGTGAGATGCAACGGTAATATGGTCTCTACTCCCACCGTGTATGTACTCAGACTGATCGCTACAAACAGAGGCTCGACCAACATGCAACGCTTGCGAGCGTCTGAACCTGTCCTGTCAGTATGGCATCAGGTTGCTCTGGCGCGAAGAAGCCCTCTCTAGAGGTATAGCTTTCGGTCGATCAGGTAAGCTGGACACCATGGCCTGCACATTCGGGACACTCACAAATATCTTTGTTTAGGCTTGTGGTCCAAGAGCGGGGGAATATCGGATCAGAGGCACTCTAACTTCAATCATGACTGGCCTTTGAGATCCCAGAATGAGCGAGTTGATGGCCTAGCTCTCCCGACTCACGAATGGATGTTCTTGAACACCACGTGCCAGGACTTCAAACGCAAGCTAGAGGCAGGTGGCGTTCGGAATGATTCGACGTTGGACGAGGCTTCAGATTACGCACCATCCTGCCCGTTGCCGGCCTTTGCGGCATTCGCCGCTCCCTGTATCCAGAAAGGACATTTCTCGGAACCTGAAGATCCTCTGGCCGCAACTCCTCAAATCCTGTTCAGAAATAACCTAAGCTTGGATGATGTCCGAGGTGTCAGCATGTTCAAAGAGAGTGATTCTGGCGTGTCGTTGCTTACGCCGAGGAACCAGACTCAGATATCATCATGGAGTAACCGGACATTCAGTTGGCCCATCGCCCGAAACCCGTCTCCCCTCGCTCTAGGAGACAACGAGATCTACTTACTGGACTACTTCACCCATGGAGTCAGCCCCCGATGCACAACCTGGCCTGCAGACAATCCCTTTGCAAGAACCATGTTGCCTATTTGCATGTCCGGTCCGAACAAGCCGCTCTTTAACATTGTCATCGCGGTTGCGTCGCATCAGCTCTCGCTACTCAACGATACCCGCTTCAGGAAAGATATCTGGATTTACAGGGGAAAGGCACTTCGCGCATTTCAGGCCGAGATGGGTCGGCTCCAGAGCGGACGAGAGTGCTCTGTGGACTGGGAGCAGGTCATCTCCACGCTCGTGATGCTTACCTTTTTTGATGTAAGTCCAGCTTCGAACCCCTTGCATGGCTTGTCATAAGCATCATCTTCTGACGCCATTCGGTTCTTCAAGATCTCTCATGATAGTGCCTCCGCATGGTGTGTACACCTTCGCTGCGCCCGCAACCTTTCGAGTCTGTTACCCATCCAAACACACTTGTCAACCGGTCAGAAGGAACTGTACAAGTTCTTCTTTGCCTACTTTGCTCAGCACGAGGCTTTGTCGCGCACGACCTCGGCCCTATCTGACCCTCATGATGGCCAGCCAATGCAATGGTTCCCACCTGAGCTTGACATTGATATGACCATCATCGATTCGCTGCTGGGGTGCTCGCACGAGCTGATATACTTGATCTCTAGTATTTCGGATCTTGCCACTAGAAAGCAATCTCAAACGTATGGTTCTCGCGACCAAGTATTGGAGGCTGCAGACGGCGTTAAACAAGAACACCCCGCAGCCCTCAAGGAACACCGCGACAGCATCGAAAGGCAGCTCCACGCTCTGATACAACATCTGCCGCCTGATAAACCAGATCTACCAGGCTATGCTACTCACGGCTCGAGCACCATAGAGGAGCTTGCCTACATTGCCGAGACTCGCCGTCTATCCGCCCTGATCTATCTATATTTCAGGATCGATGGGTTATCTCCCGGCCACTCGCCAATCAGTCGCATAACGGGACAGATCCTTGCTCTCATCCCGAAAATATCTCTTCGATCTCATGCCCTGCTCTGGACACTATTCATTGTAGGCACGATGGGTATCGGCCAAGGTGACGGTGATCCAGGCAGGAAGTTCATCCTCGAGAGATTGGTCAGCCTACAACGTACTCGTGAGCTAGAAAATGTGAGAATAGCGAGAGAGGTTGTGGAGGCAGTTTGGAAGATCAGGGACTCGAGAGGACCGGAATATGTATCAGGGACTCGAGAGGACCGGAATATGTCGGCGGCTGGGGAGACATTGTTGATGCTGGAGGTGAGGGTCTGAGCTTGTGCTGAGCCAGGCTAGAGGAAGGGGATAAGGGCTTCAAGAGCCCCGGAAGATTCAGATCAGGTAATAATGAACAGACTCTTTATCAAGCGGCTAACTAGTTACAGTATCCACGAGCTAGCCTCTGCCTGCCATTCTTCTTGGTCAGTCCCGTATTCATGGTTATTCTCATCAACACCACTTGCACGTCCCCTTGCACCTTGGTAGCTGCGAACACATCTACACAATGGGTCCTACTATCCACCCATAGTGTATGGGCTGTACTCTACAACTGCCCCGCAACATCTAGTGTATATATCTGAAATCCTCCTGCTTCTTATCGGTCAGATCCTGGTAAACATCAAACAGAGCATTGAGATTGTCCTCGTCGACCTTAAGCGCAGAGCCGTACTTGCGGTCCTTGATGCGGTTCTCCAAAGAAGCCACAAGGAAGTAGACGAGCATGAGCAACATAGCCGTGCAGTAGCAGACCAGCATGGCAATAGTGCCACCGGTGTACGCGGGGGCTTGGCTGGCGCGGAAGGTCTGGGGCCCGATGAGGTTGCCTGTACCGTAGCCTAGGAGCAGGATACCATATGTGACTACCTTTTTTGTGCTGCCGGCCGTATTTGCTTGAGGGAGGGAGATTGCAGCGACGTATGGGGCTGTTGAGGGGTGTTATTAGCTATGCTCAACATCACACGCAGAGAGACATACCCCAGTAGCAGTACATCATATACAGTCCAAATAGCTGGCCTCCAATATTGGATCTTGGGAGGCCGTAGACGAGTCCCGTTCCAAGAAGGGGGAAACAGATGGCAATCATGACGACAAAGGTACGGCGGCCAACCCATTTTGCAGCGCAGTAGGAGGCTATGAAGCCCGAAATCGACGAGATGATGCCATTGGGCATGGAGAGCAGGGCAGATTTCTGAGGATCGAATCCGAGGTTCTTGATGATGATGGCTCCAAAAGTGATGAGGCCTCCGTTGGGAATGTTGACCGAGATGTTGAAGAGAAACATGATCCAGATCTTGACATCCATGACAGCCTCGAAGGCCTGATCCCACTTCCACTTGTTGCCTTCAATGCCGGTACGGTTCTCGGCAAGACGCTGCACAGCGTGCCATCTCTCCTCGACGGTGAGGAACCGGGCGTTCATGGGGGAGTCGGGCAGGTAAATGAGCATGAAGATCGAGTAGAGCACGTTCATTGAACCCGTGAGGAGGTAAAGATATTGCCATCGAGCAAGGGGCGCATCCTCGGGAATCAAGCCGACGAGCCAGGAGAGGAATCCGTTGACCACGGACGAGAAGACGGTCATGATGACTGGGTGATGGTTCACTCGTTAGGTGGCTTGCTAGGTTGTTTGGGGACAAGAAAAGACTCACTGCCGTTGCGGATGGGCTGCTCCGACTTCTTCCAGAAGACAGATATGAGGAGAGTAGCGCCGGGATTGATGATGGCCTCAAAGAATCCCATCAGGAATCGTAGAACCATCAGACCAGCCCAGTTGTGGCAAGCTGCAATGCACAGGGTCATGATGGACCAGCACATGGAGCAGCCACCTAGGTATTTACCGGCCGGAAGACGATGGATAAGGTATGTAGATGGCCAAATACCGACCAACATCTAAAAATGGGAAAAGAGATTTTTCGTTAGTTTCTCATCCAGGCGCAGGCGAGCGAAGGACAGAAAAGACATACTCCGAGAGACAGGATACTGCCTAACCAGCTGTATTGCTGACCGACCAAGCCAGTGTCCTTGCTGAAGCCGTAAAGCTCACCAGTAGCCAACTGAACTTTGTCAACAGCAGCAAAGAGTCCCATGAACAGCAGCTATGCGAGCGAGCTCAAGGTTAGCTTGTCTGAACGCGATTGCCGAGAAGAGAATCCTAGAATGTTGACAACGTACCAAGGGAATCATCCAACGATCAATTTTGCGGACCAGCTTCTTCTCCTCCTCTGGGGTCATTGGAGGGAACGGACCAACGGTTGCCAGAAACTGGGCTGCTGCATCATTGGCACCAGAGGCATCCGCCTTAGCCTTGTCAATGCCATCGTCGTTGGTAGCAGCTTGCGCGCTCGTCACGGGCTGAATGACATTGTCGCCTCCCGTGCTGGCGTCTTTGGAGGTCATTGGATCGACTTGAGGTGAAGATGATCTTGACGAAGTGGGGGAAGAAAGCTGGGAATGTCAACGGGAGAGGTATCTACCGAGATTGAGGGGATACTGATGAGGAAAACTGGAACGAGGACTGGCCAAGGCTTATATACACGAAATGCCGACTATCTGCTCCTGATGTGTAGATAAGTGCAGCCAGATAGCGAACATCTCATATCGTCGGGATGTTGATCAGGTTGCGGGCCTGCGGAGGGGTGCCAAGCCTGGGGAAGTTGGGGTCACAGATGATTGACAGTAGCCAAAGGCAACTAAGTCATGATAGGATGGGCGCCCCGTGGAAGGTTGATGCGACGAGTGGCGGCCCACTAACCTCGACGTTGTAACTAGGGCAAGGGTTTAGTTGATAGATCCATGCTAAGCCGGGAGCTGCGCTAGCTAGAGACAATGATAGGGCGGGCGGCTTCAGGAAGGTTGATGCGAGCAGGGGGCCCACTAACTTTGGCATGCGTCAGCTCACAGATTCATGCCAATCCCCGGGAGGTTGGAGTTGTGCGAGTCAGAGACGATTATTGGATGGGCCTCCTAAGGAAGGTTGATGCGACAAGAAGGCCCACTAAACGCTTGGGCTCCGGGGTAAGCGTTGGTAGTTCTGAGGAGAGATTGCGGAGGCGATATGGCCTCATTCCTGTCAAGGGTTCCCTGGATTATCTCCGGCGATGAGGAGGCTTGTCGGAGGAGATGAGCACTGGGCCGGAACCTCTTATCCGCTCGACCTTATCAGTCTAGTGATAGCATCTCGACTCTGGTCGCATCGACCTTCCTGACCGGTTTCGCCTTGGTGCTCACCACACTCTCCCGGCCATGCGGGTGTTGATCTCGGAATCAACATCGGAGGCATGTTTGAGAAGGTTGATTGTGCAGTCGGGTCTATATAAAGGTAGTCCAGATCCCCCGGTAAATTAGGTCTCATGCTTAAAGCCATAGAGTCCCCTCAAAGCCATCGTCTCCTCATCAGGATAACAATTCACAATGAACTCGATTCCAGCTACGACGCCCAAGGGCATCAGATTTGCCATAGGTACGTTCTCGTGATCACAATCCCATCTTTTAGATGCTGACTTTGCCCTTCCTAGATCGTGGTGGCACATTCACGGATGTGTGGGCCGCGGTTGACGGCCAGCCTGACATTGTTCTCAAGCTGTTATCGGTTGACCCGGACAACTATGCTGATGCTCCCTCTGAAGGTTCGTGTTGCACAAGGCGGGAGAGGAGAGGAATTTGTGATCCAAGTGAATGATGACTGACAACTTTGACCCTTGCGTTAGGAATCCGAAGAGTCGTGGAGCAGGTAACCCAGGTCAAGATCCTGCGAACTCAGCCAATCCCAAAGGAGCACATCGAGTCCATCCGCATGGGAACGACTGTGGGCACAAATGGTATGTATCAGTGTTCTTGACTACGAAAAGTATTATGATTAACATAATGTCTTAGCTCTGCTGGAGAGAAAAGGTACTAGGCACGCATTTGTTGTCACCAAGGGCTTCCGAGATTTGATCGAGATCGGCCATCAGTCCCGCCCCAAGCTGTTTGCGCTCGACCATCGGAAGCCAGAGACACTCTATGACGTCGTCGTGGAGATCGATGAGCGCATCACTGTTGAGGGCTTCGAGGAGGGGCCTGACAAGCTCGACATACCGGACGAGGAGGTCACTCCAACCCTGGTAGAGGGCTTGACCGGGGATGTCCTCCGCATCATCAAGCCTCTCGACCACGACGAGGTCAGGTCAAAGCTGGCTGCGATCAAGCAAGATGGAATTGATGCGCTGGCCATCTGCTTCGCTCACTCGTATCTCTACCCTCGTCATGAGGAAGAGGTGGCCAAGATTGCGGTGGAGCTTGGCTTCACACACGTCTCGACCTCATCTAGCGTGGGTGCCAAGATGATCAAGATGATCACTCGAGGCAGCTCAGCTTCGGCAGATGCATATCTCACTCCAGAGATCCAACGTTACGTGGAGACCTTTGCCAGGGGCTTCGACGGCGGCAGCCTAGACGGTGTGAGGTGCGAGTTCATGCAGAGCGATGGCGGGTTGGTCAACTACCGATACTTTAGTGGTTTGAAGGCCATCCTGAGTGGTCCTGCAGGTGAGTCTATCCAACTTAGCCCCTTCGTGACAATTACTAACCTCGTCAACTTCATCTTCCAGGTGGTGTTGTTGGATATGCACGAACCTCCTACGATGGAAAGACTCCCGTTGTCGGATTTGACATGGGAGGCACCTCCACCGACGTCTCTCGATATGGAGGCGAGTTTGAGCACGTCTTCGAAACCACTACAGCTGGCGTTGCGATTCAGAGCCCTCAGTTGGATGTCAACACAGTGGCAGCTGGAGGAGGCAGCATTCTATTCTGGGAAAATGGGCTCTTCAAAGTTGGTCCAGAGGTACGTACAGCCAAGCACCCCCTGTTGAGAGACGAACTCTCTAGACTAACAAATCTCGTTCTCACAGAGCGCAGGGGCTCACCCAGGTCCTGCATGTTACCGCAAGGGCGGCCCTTTGACCGTCACGGATGCCAACCTTGTGCTCGGTCGCCTGCTACCGGATTACTTCCCTTCCATCTTTGGTCCCACGGAGGACATGCCGCTCGACGCCTCCATCGCCCGGGAGAAGTTTGCCGAGCTCACGCGGCAGATCAACAACGAGACTGGACGCTCCATGACGCCAGAAGAGGTGGCCAACGGTTTCATCGACGTCGCCAACGAGGCCATGAGCCGGCCTATTCGGGCCATCACCGAGGCTCGTGGCCACAACACTGCAGCACACAACTTGGCCGTCTTTGGTGGAGCAGGTGGCCAGCATGCCTGTGAGTTGGCAAAGAAGCTTGACATTAAGCGCGCCATCATCCACAAGTTTTCCAGCATCCTCTCTGCTTATGGTATGGCCCTTGCAGAGGTGGTGCAAGAGATGCAGGAACCGAGCAGCGAGGATTTGTCAGAGGAGTCTATGCCTAGGATCCAAACTAGGGTAGAGCATCTCAAGTTGGATGTTCGGAAGAGCCTTCTGGCCCAAGGTGTTGAAGACAAGGCCATCCGATACGACGTCTATCTGCATCTCAGGTATGAGGGAACAGAAACACAGTTGATGATCCTCCAGCCCGCAGACAACGACTACAGGGCTGCTTTCGAGAAGGAGCACCTCAGAGAGTTGGCATTTCTGTTCCCTGCCACAAGAAAGGTTCTTGTTGACGACATTCGAGTTCGAGGGGTTGGTGCTAGCACTGAGGTTAGCAAGGACAATGAGCGTCTCACGATGGAGCTGCAAACTACCTCATTCAAGGCCGTCAACCCGATTGACGCAGTCAAAAAGGTTTGTAATCAGGCCCTCGATGTTTACAATACAGACAGCTAACAACCATCACAGTCCAAGGTCTACTTTGCCCCAATGGGTTACCAGATGACTCCCGTCTTTCTGGTTGAGCAGCTCAAGACTGGGGACGTGGTTGAAGGCCCAGCCGTCATCATCGACAAAACGCAGACTATCATTGTTGTTCCATCTTCAAAGGCGTCTATCTTGACCTCCCACCTGGTCATCGATCTTCTTGAGGAGAGCAAGGTTGTCAGCACAGGGCTGGCTGAGCTGGTGGCTGATCCTATCCAACTATCGGTTTACAGCCATCGGTTCATGAGCATTGCCGAGCAGATGGGCCGCACACTACAGAGAACTAGTCTTTCCCTTAACATTAAGGAGCGGCTTGACTTTTCTTGTGCAATCTTCGGCCCTGACGCTGAACTCGTCGCCAACGCTCCTCACGTCCCAGTGCATCTGGGAAGCATGAGCTACGCCGTCAAGTATCAGGATATGCTTCACAAGGGTAACCTGAGGCCGGGAGATGTCTTGGTCTCCAACCACCCTGAGTGTGGCGGTACGCATCTGCCCGATATCACCGTCATCACCCCGGTATTCGAGGCCGATGGGAAGACTGTCTGCTTCTACACGGCTTCGAGAGGCCATCACATGGACATCGGTGGCCTTAATGGAACATCTATGCCTCCAGATTCGACCACCTTGTATCATGAGGGCGCGTCCATTCGCTCATTCTTCTTAGTGAGGAATGAAGAGTTTGACGAGAAGGGCATCTGCGATCTCCTGCTTGAACCTGGCACTCACGAGGGTTGCACGGGTTCAAGACGGCTGGAAGACAACATCTCGGATCTAAAAGCGCAGATCGCCGCAAACAACAAGGGTGCAGCCCTGATCCAGGCGCTGATGGCGGACAATGGAAAAGACCAAGTACACTTTTATATGAGGAAGATCAAGGAGAACGCTGAGGTTGCTGTACGGAACTACCTCAAGGAGACCCGGAAGACGTACGGTGATGAGCCATTGACCGCAGAGGACTACATGGACAACGGCTCCATAATGCGCGTTTCAATCACCATCGACGAGGAGGGAACCGGCACCTTTGACTTCAACGGTACTACGTGCGAAATGTTATCGAACATGAATGCACCACCAGCCATTACCTACTCGGCGCTCATATACGTCATGAGAGTACTTATCGGTAGCGATATTCCCCTCAATCAAGGATGTTTGAAGCCGACCAGAGTCATTCTCCCAGAGAATACCTTCTTGAATCCATCGTCAGGACGCGCAGTCTGCTGTGGCAATACCTTGACTTCACAGCGAGTGACAGATCTGCTGCTCAAGGCGTTCCGTGCCGCTGCCGCCTCGCAAGGGTGTATGAATTGCATGGGATTCTTTGGTCGCGGTGGTGTCGGCGAGGACGGCAAAACTCTCCCCGGTTTCGCGTACAACTACGGCGAGACCATCGCCGGAGGAGCCGGAGCCGGGCCAACTTGGCACGGCGCAAGCGGTCTGCACACGCACATGACCAACACTCGGACGACGGATATCGAGGTTCTGGAGAAGCGCTATCCAATTCTAGTTCGGGAGTTTTCCATCCGCCAGGGCAGCGGTGGGAAGGGCAAGTTCAACGGCGGATGCGGTGTGGTCCGCGACTTTGAGTGCCGTGCGCCGCTGACATTCAGCATGATCTCGGAGAGGAGAGTGACTCGGCCGTACGGTATGGAGGGTGGTGAGTCCGGTGCCCAGGGAGCCAACTACTGGGCTCAGAAGAAGGCTGATGGCACGTACACGTGGTTGAACTACGGACCCAGGGGTCAACTGGACATGGCGTATGGTGACCGATTCGTGGTGCACACCCCTGGCGGTGGTGGCTGGGGTCGACCAGAGGACGCTGTAAACGGGAAAGAAGGTCATAGGGGGAACGAGTTCCAGCCTAGGGCCAACGGAAGCTTCAATGCCTTCCTCGCAGCCCAGCTCGAGGCTTAGTTGTCTTCTGGGTTATAGATAGAATAGGTATAGGTATTGGGCTCAGAGTAGTAATCAAAGGGACCACATTTTACATGTTCTGACAGTATAGCCGCTGGATATCTTCAACACTTGCTGTCACAGCCAAAGTCCTAGTTACGCGAAAAACTCACCGGAACCAGACCAGGCCCACTTCCTCTGACCACCGACAAGGGACTTTTCTTGTTCTTGTCATCAATGCCATCTCCAGAAAAGACCATTAGCCACAACAGAAAAAGAGACCTTTTTCAAGAGGTGAAGGCATCAAAACCCAATATGGTAAAGCATCGTAGCATAGTTGAGGGGGCCTAGAGACCGGCTCGGTTCCCCGTGCTTGGTTTCGGTTGCACTTGGAAGGTGCTTGGTCTTCCGAGCACAACGGAGCTGCGAAAGAGCAAGCATAGGAAGAGGCCGGACTATAGGCCCCCTCAAGTAGGGAAAGCTAACCCCCTCGAGAAACAATGAGTGATGCCACACCTCTCACTCATCATGAAGAAGCAGAGCCACAAGGCTTACCTTAAATAAAGTAAGACTGCTCGCATTATAAGAGGCACTTATTTACACATCCCTCTATCGTAGCTCCCCGAGCTATCAATATGTCTAAGTTGTACATAACGCCTGTCGGATTGGATTAAATATTCAACCGATAGTCTCCTCTAAACCTCATTGGGCATCTTCAGAACTTTAACATCCCTCGGATGCGGTTAAATTGCGGAGCAAGAACCATTCGCTATCCACGCAATCAACGTACCTATCTTGGTCATGCATACTTTCACCGTAACAGTGTGAACACGATCCTACACCGAAAATGCTTAGACCCAAGGGACGCAATATTACGGCATGCTATGACTGTCATCGTCAAAAGGTCAAATGTAGTGGAGGTAAGCAATGGCAAACCACAGCCTATTTCCCGCATGCTCATCTCTCACAGAGCAGCCGTGTCAGCGATGCGCCGCCAGACAAAAGCCTTGTCTCTATCCAAAGCAGGATACAATTATCCCCGTTCCGGAGAGCTACCTGCAGCGCATAGATCGTTCTCTGAATGAGTTGACAGAAGCCATCCGGAACCATTCGCTTGATGCCGGTGGCAAATCAGCAGATGCATCTCGCAGCCAGACCAATCTGCAATTCGAGGGGCGGCAAGCACGTCCTGTGGTTGACTCGATGATTGGGAACTCTACTTCTGAAGCGTTTGTCCTCAAACTGAGGGAGACGGGGAGCTTTGCTCGTCAATCCGAGGACGCCTTTGAGGCCGGGCCGCGTTTAGATCACTCGAGTCCTCAGACTCTACAAGGCCATGCGAGGATGAGATTCGATACCTTTCGTATGTTAAAAACCTCACTTGGTGATTCACCACCAACTCGACGTAAACTAATCCCTGCTTCAGTTCCCAACATAACATTTCAGCTTCCCCCATACTCTTATGCTACGCAACTAATGACGAGAGCAGAACAAGAGTTTGGTGACTATCATACCTTTCTCCGAAAATCGTTTTGGAAGCGATTTCATGCGACATACAGAGGTGACGAATGTGAGGCTAACGACAGGAACTGGTTGTGTCGCTTGTCCCTTGTTCTGGCCCTTGCCGAAGCCAACACGACGACAAGGCGACCTATCCAGGTCACTGCAGATGACGGGGTCGTCGAGGCTTTCCCTACCGCCGGTGTCACAGCATTGGAACAGGAAACAGCCCCGATCTTGTCTGCAGGGGTTGAGCTTTTTGAGCAAGGCCTCGTGTTGCTAAAGGTGGCTTATGAAGAACCCACTGTTGATGACGTCGAGGCTCTCAACTTGGCTGTCAGCGGCTCCCCATTCACCTTTCACTTCCTAGAACTGAACTAATCAACGGTCGAGGTCATAGTCTCATTGCTCCCACATCCTCAACCGCCGCATGTCAGCCTATTCATATGCAGGGCAGAGCATCCGAATCGCCCATTGCTTGGGCCTAGACCGCCCGGCGCCAGCGTCCTTATCCAATCTCGAACGTGAGCACAGAAAGCGGGTTTGGTGGACCGCCTTCTGCGTGGACCGCGCCATTAGCACGGAGCTTGGCCTGCGTCCGGCCTATGTCGGCGTGGGCGAGGATTTAGACTATCCGAGTTCAAGCGGGTTAACTACAGAAGAAAAGGAAGAGTTTTACGATCCGGATCTGCTTACGGCACAGATCAAGTTATGCGAGATCAAATGTGCCGTGGTCGACACGGTCAGCCAGTTAAAGAGTAAAGATATTGCTGGACCGTACCAAGTTCTGGGGCAATGTCTGCAAAGGTTGGATCGATGTGGGAGAGAAATGCCTGAAAAGGTGTTTGCTGGGTCAGACTCAACGCCGGAGCGCCGTATATGCGCGTCCATCGCGCTGCGCTTTCATCAGGTACGCTATCCCTATCTACCTAGGCCGTCTTTACTACCACCAGGCTAATCCCATACCTGTTATCTTAGTGCTACATCTTGCTTCTTCGACCTGTTCTTCTCTATCAGTTTACGTTCCTGCTTCGGACAGAAGCCGTCACCACCCTCTCAGATGAGCTTTGTACAGTTAACAACATTTGTCTTCATGCGGCGCGGAGCAATGCTTTCATCATGCTCGAGAATGCGCAGTCGGGAAACCTAGGTTAGGCGTTTCATATTCACAGGTATATCATCAGAGCTGACCTTGACAGTAAACTATGGCTATTGGGACTCGGCGCACCTATTCTCGTGTCTTTCCGTCCTCGCTATCGCTGGCCCCATGCTGAGCAAACACCCCAACGCTTTTCAATGTAGCGAGGATGACATTGCACGCGATGCAATTACCTACCGAAAGGCTCGCAATGTCTTGGTGTACATGGCGCGAGCTGGGAACTTGGCTTCAAAGCGTCACCTCGGTATGCTCGAGGAGGTGGAGAGAGATGGAATCGCTCTATCAGCACAACCAAACCCGGCGCCACGTACCTGGAATGACACGACTGCAGCTTCAGAAACGAGGAATATGGAGGTCGACCTGGGTTTTGAGGACTGGCCGGGACTAATGGCCATACCAGACTCTGCATCTAGCGGCGTCGACCCCTTCTCAATATCATAACGCACTGCATATCTACCACATAGCCTCACCGGTCAGCAAGCGTTGTTTCGTTGACTTTGTGGCATGGCAGACCTCTCGTCCTCTCGAAAAGAGCCTAGAAAAGATATGATAGGACTAGATTGCCGCTAAGCTCTGTATATCGTGCCTGTGGATGAGCATAGGTAGTTAGCTAGGAGCGGAAAATAAGCCGCCATATAAAAACATGCCTAGAAAGGGGAAATATGTCCAAGCTTAAAGAAATTTGTTCCAGACTGTCCAAGTACTTCTCTAGATCTTTGCAAGCAATACAGGCTCAAATTCGCGTATCAAACATTCACTTCATCTACACGAGAACGTCTCCCAGCACATCTCTCACTGAAAATAGATACATGCAAAATTATCAATCTAATCCGACCATCTCCACCGCTATGCTTTCCTCAGACTCGCCAATAGACTCCGCGTGTACACCGTGCGATGGTGATCCTGACCACAGACTTGTTCCAGCAAGGGAAGACACCACTGCGCGAGAGCAATCGCCTCCTTGTAGCGCTTCTGCCGCTTATACACCCCTGCGAGAACAGACGTTGCCCACAGGGTAATTCCTTCATTATGTCCCCGGGTCCTTGTTAGTCTCTCCACTGCCGGTTTCAACAACTCCTCTGCTTCCGTGTACTGCTGAAAGTCCATGTGTGCTATTGCCAGGTTGACTGCGTCTGTGTCGTATTGGCTGTCTTTCTTTGAATCTCTGTTGACCTTTTCTAGTACAGTAAAGAGTTTGAGACCTTCCTCCTTCTTGTCGTTCTTTCGGTAGAGGCCCGCAAGCCGCCTCATGGTGGTGAGCGTACCGTGATGATGCTCTCCCAGAGTCCTCTTTTGTTTCTCAATAACGGACAGAAAAAGTTCCTCCGCTTCTTTGAAACGCTTCTGCTTGCAGTATGAGTCTGCCAGGAGGTCCATCGCGGTGAGGGTGTTGGTGTGCTCCTCGCCAAGGGTCCGAGTTCTGATCTCAACAAGCTCGGCCAAGAGAGCTTCTTCTTCCTGGAATCGACGCTCGTGGCCCAAGAATAGAGCAGTGTGGTCTATCAAGGTTTGGGTCTTGACGTCTTCCCTGCCCCAGACGGCCTCGGCTTTTGCCAGTGCCTTTTTAGACAACTCGATTGCTGTTTCGCCTCTCTGGGTGTCTCTGAAATACAATGCGCAGCGTCTCAGCAAGACGACCCAGTCATTGAGACTGTTGTCGTCAGGTTCCTCAGCAAACAGTCGTTCAACATGAGGAAGAAGTGCTTGGCAAGTAGATCGGTTCCCACCGCCTGGGACACTCGGAAACTGGGCGGTCATGTCGCTTAAGAAACGCCGCTTCCAGTACTCCATCTTTCCAGACTGAGTCAGCCAAGCGCGTGTACAAGTTTGGATCAGAGGGTGCATCTGATAAGTATCTCCCGAGGCTGAATCTGACACGAGACCCAACGCGCAGAGGGTCCTCAGATCTTTGGTTAGTTGGCGCCTGACCCTCCAATCAACGTCGAACATGTAGCGCTGCAACCCCAAGGTAGGGATTTCTTGAGGATTGAAAATACTCATCAAAGAGAGTAGCCTCGCCACAGATAGCTCTCTCTGTTCCATTCGTCTAAACGACATTTCCCATGCTGCAACAACAGGAGCCGGGACAGTCTCGTCTAGTGCAAGATGGCCCCCTTGCTTGCTCAACAGACTATCCTTTTGCTGACCAACTGTCAAGAATTGATCCAGATAGCTCTCAGTCGTCATTTCGGATGCAAGATGAACAATGAAGGCGGCGGCAATGGAAATTGCGAGTGGGCAGTGATCCAGAGCTCGAACAAGTTTCCGAGCTGAATTAGCATCGTAGCTGTCTTCAAGTTTGGACCGATTTATCTTGCCTCGGAAGAGACGCATGGCTTGGGCGTCGCTCATTGCGTCAACCTCGTAGATTGCCTTGGGGAGTATAGCGAGGCTCTCGGCAACAACTTGGCTGCGCGTGGTGGCGATGAGACAACCGGTGCGTCGCCATGGGAGGAGCGCTGCAAGTTGAGTGTCATCCTCCTTGGAATTCAAGATGCCGTCCTCGACATTGTCCAGGACCATAACCCATGGCCCAGCTTCTTCCTTATTGAGCCAGTCACTAACAAGTACGAGGCAGTTGGCTTTGGGATTGTGGCGTCCAGGGAGTTGGAGCGTGTCTGCGAGGGATCGGAACGAGTGTTCAAACATTGGTTTGGAGCTCGCGTCTATCCAAAAGACGCTACATCTGTGGTCCTTGTCGTGCATTTTTTCGGCGAAGTGGAGTGCCATCTGTGATTTTCTGTATTGTGGCAGTCAGTCTGGGAGTGTAAGGTGATGGGTTCGATATCTCATACCCAAGCCCGTCTCTGCCGATTAATGCAATGCGCCCAGCATGGGTATCATGCTGTTCCTTCATCCACTTGAGAATCTCAGGTCGATTTATAAAGTCCGGGTTAGACAGAAATGGGACACTGAAGCAGCCAATGCGAGATGCGATGTCCAGGTGCTGGTGGGAGACGTTGTCGAGTCCACGAATAATGTTGCCGAGTATTCCGCTTGGAGCACATTCATTAACCATGCTCTTCCTCTAGTGGGACATCTCAGACTTACGTTTTATCGGGTTCCAAGGCGAGAGTAATGACCTGCTCGTAACGATCCAGTTGTGAGATGATTTTGTCAAGCTGGGCTCTCTTCCACGGCCACTTCAATGTACGCGTACTCCATCGCCGATGCAAATTTCCTTCCTTGTTCTCCTCTAACGCCTTCTTTATACTGGAGAGCTTCTTGTTGCAGATATCAATGACGTCCAGGGTTTCCTGGGATACAGTAAGCTTTTGGCCATCGCGGCTTTCGACAAACTTCTGGGTGGCTTTGAGTGCCGTGCCAAGCCCCTCTACGCGAGACTGTAGCTTGGAGATTTCGGGGTTATTTTTGTCTGCAGCAGAGTACTCAATGCATAGAGTGGTGACTTCGCCAGAGAGCTTGATGAGAACGGCGATGTTCGCGGCTAGTCCGGCTTTTTCGGCCATGGTGATCAGATTGGCTTGACACTGGTGTGACAGTAAGAGGGAATTAAATCCGGGAGAGAATTATCACGATGCGGGGGATATCTAGAGCCTGATTCTTCAGCTGTCGGTTTCATCACCTGACAATGCCGCCCGAGGCATACTTGCCAGGCTGCAACTGTTGGTGTCTGCCTTGTATGGGATGAGATGGAGGGGTAACATGCAGCTACAGAAGTGGGCGTAGGCAAGATGGACATGCATAAGATAAGGCCTGCAGTTACGATTAAAGTTTCTGTGAGTGGATCAAATGAAATGTAATAATAGTCATCAAAGCTTGTGTGGTGATGGGGGTATGGCGATGCCTTGCATCAGGCCAAAGGTGGTGTTGAATGCTTTGCACAGCGGCCAAGAACAACGCATTAGGTTATCCTCCCCTAAGGTACCTACAAAACATTTGGTTATCCTTCCCTATGGTACCTACAAAGCATTAGATTATTCTCCCCTAAGATACTAACAAAGATACAGTACTAAAAGGCCGGTAAAAAAGCAATCTCGAGTATTGGGCCTTATCGGGATATATCCTGGTATCTTTTTTATTCCGTAATTACATAGGAGGGTTCATCGAGTGTACCACAACGTCACAAGTGATCTCATGTATCTTTTAAACATATATTTTAGTCCCATGTAACTACTTAATAGATATTTACCGTCACTGTTGTAGCCTCACTCAAAAAGTGATCCAGAAACGTCAAGCCTTGATCAGGCGCCCCTCTCCTCCTCCTCACCTGAGCCCTCAAGAGCCCAACGCGTCGAAACAGGTCTTGATCAGGCTGCAGAACCAGAAAAGTAGCCGACTTTACCTTTTCATCAACCGTTTCTCTAATCATCTCTACAACGAATACTTCCGACGCTGCGTCATCCATTCCCCAGTTCTGAATGTCAGGATGAAAAGTCCAGCTCCCACCCAGCTCTCCGTACAGCTTAGCGTTTTTGAACCGTATTTCTCGTACCCTTCTGCCCCCCTCATCAACTGAAGATATAGTTAAAGTGGCAACTCGACTCTCAATAACCAGTGTGGCTCGGTCCACATGGCCCAGGAATGACGGAGGGTCGGGCTCGCAGCTGATCTCAAGGACTGTGGCTACTGGCTTCACCTTGTCATCATCAAGGTCAGACTGACACCAGAGTGTTGCCAGCCCCCCAGATACAGATCCCCAGGACCAGGATGGGAAACCTTTCAGTTCATCCGGTCTTTCCCCATTCTCGAGGATCGACCAGCAAAGATCCGCGATGAGACAATCTTCCCATAAACCTGCCAAGTATCTGCCAGTGGCTCCCTTCGCCAGCCGCTTTGCCACTCCCGCAGCAGCAGGAAGTCTATCCTTAAAGTATGTAAAGTTTAGGTTCATGATTGCCTCAACATTATCATACCACATTCTCCGTCTGGACTTTTTGTTTGTTACGTCCAGGCCAGTCTTGGTGACGCTGAGGACCTGGTTCGTCGTGTAATCAGACCTTGGCTGCTTGGGTATAACGCCACACTGGCAATGTGTAGCAGAGTGACACTCCCACATGAGTTCTCTCCTTCCAAAGTGAAGGAAGCGCCGGGATAAAATGTGCTCTTGGTAAACCCATCCTCGGGTCATCAGTGGGAACTCGGTAAGTGCGTCCTGCTCGTCTTCGAAGACGTGGTTGATCGAAGTTCGAGCAACGAGGTAGTACTGTTCTCCGCGGTCATTGGTACCTTCCAGCACTAGAGGCTGATCCTCGACATGAGGTTTGGGGAACAGTCCAACGGTTCCATCAGGAGCTGCTGTTGCGGCCAGGGTGACATGGGCGTTGGTGTAGTACGTTGCCATTTTGACGGCCTCTTGTTTCCAGTCCTCCGCGTCGTCCTGCACGATGCATAGCGAGTCAATCCAGACAAACTCCAGTCCCAAATGCAAACAAAACTCAATGGCGTCTTGAAAAGTGGTTGAAA
This sequence comes from Fusarium keratoplasticum, assembly GCF_025433545.1. Taxonomy (NCBI): domain Eukaryota; kingdom Fungi; phylum Ascomycota; class Sordariomycetes; order Hypocreales; family Nectriaceae; genus Fusarium; species Fusarium keratoplasticum. Next base: position 293,176 of record NC_070537.1, on the reverse strand, counting down.
GATCGTCCCACGGGATTTCGTCCTGATGCTGGTTGAAGTTGCTTTTCGTCGTGGTGATGATCTGATGCTTGCCCCAGCAATGGCTGAGACAGGCATATGCGCCTTGAGTATCCTGAAGCGGCTCGTGAAGGCGCACTGTACAAATGCCAGACCCCGGCCCAGGTACCATCTGAACGACCCGTTTGGGGAGACTGGTCTGGGCCCTCCGACAGTCAGGATGATTCTTTTCGCAATCATAGATCCATCCCTTCGCTTGCGCAGCCAAAGCTTGGCGGTCGGAGGAGATAACAGAACCTCCGCCAAATAACGGCCAGGGGTTGGGCTTGTCTGACTCTTGTCAGCACAGTCAGACAAAAGCTGAGCCATTCAAGAGCTACCTTGCACAGAAAAGATGTGAAGAACGCGAGGCTTCCAGCCACCGGGTATCATCTCCAGAGGATCATCGTCTGTATCAGGGAACTCTCTCGGTGAGATGCTCAATCCGAAAACATCGTTGGACCGTTGGTGTCCTTTTCCACCGAAATAAGAGAAATAGAGCTGGAAGAATGCTGGCTTGGCAAAAACCTCCGGGAAAGAGTGCCGGACAGCCTTAAGCAGGAGGCTGCATGTTTGACACTTTTCCGAGGATGCAATGATCTCCTCGAGATAGCAAGAATAGGCTTCTCCGTGGAGCTTACGTTCCAAGAGCTCCTTGTCGAGGTCGAGGCAGACGTCGCATTTCGGCAGTTGAGGGGTCATTCCGGCTATTCAAGCCATGAATGTCTCGGGGATGTGATCCAAGACAACGGCAAGGAGAGTTTCAGAAGATAAGTCTATTGGGAGCAGACCCTTGTTGAGGCTTTAAGTGCGGCTGTCAGGTGAGGCTGAAGGGGTACGGGCTGAAAAGTCGGTCTGGCGCCAAATGCAACGTTGTTGATCCCTGCAGTATGTCACATATGCTGTTAGCCAGAATAGGCAAGTGGCTCTGTAAGGCTTTAGAGTTATTCCAGCTGCTAGAATTCCTTTAGGAGACTTAATATCCGTTTGTTAGAGTGTTAGCTGCTTCTACGATAGCCCTTTCATCATAGTTACCAAGTATTTAGAGTAGGTATGTATCTAAGGATATACTATCGACACAAACGAGCATAGAGCCGCAAGCTAGAAAGAGACAGATATAGGGTGGCTAGGCGATTCCAGTTGTCCTGGTGAGGATTCGAAAAAAGAATGGATACCAAGAGGACATGAGAGATACTCATAGATACTGCCAAGCTTTCTCGAGAACTTGCCACAGCTTTTCTTACGGGATATCTCCTTGCATAGAGGCTTTTAACATCTCAGCCACATATCCTACTTCAAAAGAATCGCATGATCATTGCTTTCAGCTGGGCTTGAGGGCTTGCTCAACATTCCCCACAAGATATCTTGGCATTGCATGGCTGATAAAGTGTTACGTTTTCCGTTGGCGCCACAGGCAATGTAATTGTCCAGCTGCTCTTCAACTTGATATCATGGCTTGGGGCTGAATGCAACCGGAATATCAAGGAGTAAATGTCTTGAAGTCTTTGAATTGGACCTGCTAGGTAGGGTAAGAAGTGTAGCGAGGTACGAATCAACAAAGGTTCAACATGCAGGGAGGAGCAGACAAACATATACCACATGCGATAAGAGGGGACTGATTCTAAGTATAAGAACCTATGCATCACCCTTCCTCTCTATCAAGCACTTCACACAACATTCTCTGCTCAACCTTCCATACTCTACTTTCTCCCCTTAACTTAACAACCCAACATCATATTCTACTTTCTCTACTTGCAACAATGCGTTTCTTCCAGGCCATTGTTTCTTTCACGCTCATCGTCGGCTGTATGGCTCTGGCATTCCCCAGCTATGACTGGATGAAAGCAGACCCTCTTCACCGTCGAGCCGAGCCCAATGCACCAGCTAAACTCGCTCATCGAGCTGAGGATGCTCCTCGAGCTGACCTTGCCCCACGATCTGATGTTTCCCCACGAGGATCCGAGCTCGCTCCACGAGCGGACCATGGTCCTCTGGCAGGGCTTCCTGATCGAAACCATCTCAGCCCGCGATTGTTCGGCTCATTCTTCTTCGAAACGGAAGGTCGCACTGTCATTATCTACCCCAACGGGACGAGAGTCGAATATGGAGGGAAAGTGAAATTCAGCTTCGTGAACGGTTGGGTCGACATTGTCAAAGATGGGATAGGCCTTTTCAGAGTAAGAACCATCCAGGGATCCAATCCCCGACGCAAAGCAATAACAATTAACAATTTTTTTTGCTAGACCAAGCTTTCTTGATCACCAGTACTGGCGATGAAGGAGACTGTTGCCGCCATGCGGTGTCATGGAATTGTCTACCTGGACTGGGCAGTGTGGGTTGAATGGTGGGTTCGGGATTACAACGCGTGCAATAAACCTGGCTTATTAGCCAGAGGTCTCGTTAGTTTCCTTTAGTTATCCAGGAATGAGAGGCTCGCACAAGGCAAGCGTCTTCCCTTTGTGATGATGCGCAGACATGTGAAAAGAGTTAGTTGACAATCATCAAACCTTCGGGGCACCGCCTCTGGACAAGTAGTCAGGTGCTCAAAAAAGGCAGAAACCAATGGCTTATGTACGAAAAATGAATCGCTTCAACGTGAAATTCGCAAACTGTGGTACTATGTGGGATTCATATATAGCTACAGGCAAGATTAAAAAAACCCCGAAACCACATCATCTTTTTAAGGCTTGGGCGAGAACCAGACCTCCAGGTCAACAGCCCATTCGACGACACCTCCAAAGTTCAAGCTTTGAGCCCAGCTTGTACGCTTGGCCTTTGTAGCCTCGCTCATGTAGGCTACCCAGTCCGTTATGCCCTTTCCTTTGGTGCCGAACGTCAAAATGTCGGAGTCCGAGGCCGCGTCGTACCAGCTGTTGGCGGTGACTCCAGCCTTCTTGTACTTGAAGTCGTAGATGATCTTGCGGATCTCGGCGTTGGCGAGGTAACCAGGGGAGTTGGTGCACTCGCCGGGCTCGGCGTTGGACACGCTGAAGCTTCCGGTAAAGGTGCACTGAGGGCCGGTACATTTGGGATCGGTCATTCTGAAGCTGCGGCCGTAGCTGGAGATTCCAATGATGACCTTGGCGGGGTCGACTCCGGCCTTGGTGATCATGGCGAGGGCGTCGAGGGTCTCGGTCTTGTTGACGTGGGAGCGGAGGCAGTTTCCCTTGGGGCAGCCGGGGCTGACGTATTGGTTGCCGTAGTCTAGGCTGTCGTTAGCATGTCATCTAATACCGATAGTTAAAGAAACTTACCCCATTGACCGTGGAGATCATAGGTCATGTAGACCATGTAATCGACGAGGGGAGCAATCTTGGCGACAGGGAAAGGCTTGAGGTACCAGTAGGCGGCAGGAAGGGCAACAGACATGGACTTGCCGCTGGTGCCGAGCTTCTTTCGCATGAGGGCCAGGAAATCGACGTAGTTGGCAGTGTCGGTAGCTGAACCGGTAGAACCAGCAGAGCCGGGGTACTCCCAGTCAAAGTCGACACCGTCGAGCTTGTGGCCGTTGAGAACGTTGATGACGTTGGTGGCAAACTTCTCACGGTTGGCGGGCTTGATGGCATCACGGTACAGCTGGAAGGTAGAGGCGTCGGTGGAATCAGCCCATCCTCCGAAAGAAAGAATCTTCTTCCAGGAACCCTTGACTTCCTTGAACTTGAGGAACTGCTCCCGAATAGCAGGCTGGAGGAGAACGGAGAACTGGGGGGTGAGGCCAGCAAAAGCAAAGTGCATGTGAGTGTAGGGAGTCTTGAGAGCAGTCAAGTTGCCGACGTCCATGTTCAGGCACTTGCGGCCGAGGTTGTAGCCCTGGAAGTAACCGACGTTAAGGAACTTGGCAGGCTTCTTGGTGTTTCCAACAATCTTGGTGCCGCAGTTAGAAACGCAGCCGGGGGTGTTGGGCGTGGAGGTACCAGGAGAGCCACCCTTAGCAGTCGTGTTGGTGCAGAACTCGGCGGTGATACCGCAGAAGCCGTAGCCAGAGCAGCAGGCGTTAAGGGGACAAGGGTTCATGCCAGTGAGATCCCAACCAGTCTTAGCAGTGGTAGGAAGCTTGGATCCAGGCTTCTGAGGACCGCAGACGGCGCCGGCGATGGCAAGGGGCATGGGGTTCTTGCCAGCACTGAGGCAGATGAGCTGTCCAAGCTGAAGACGGTCACAGCCAGCAAAGCCCCAGGTGTTCTTGTTGTTGTCGAGGATGCGCTGCTGGGTGATGCCAAAGGCCTGGGAGATGGAGTAGCAAGAATCTCCAGACTTGATGTTGTAGGTGTAGCAGCTTCCGTCCTTGTTGGGCTGAGGAGTCTTGTCAGGGAGAGTACCAGCACTGCAGCAAACCCACTGCTTGGGAGCAAGGGTAGAGCAAAAGTTCTTGGCAGGGTTGTACTTGTTGAAGTTGGCGGTGGTGACCTTGCACTTGGTAGCCAGAGAAGCACAGCTGTCGCCGGAAACGACCTGGATGGCCTTGCAGTCAGCTCGGGGGGCGAGCATGTGGTCGAGGCCAAAGAGACGGGATCGTAGCTGGAGGCTTCGGGTCTTGACTTGGCCGACGGTCAGGACGCCGAGGTTGACGCTCTGCGAAGTGGCCTGGGAGACGGAGACGCATTTTCCGTCGGACCAAGTCTTGACGGCGGCTTGGGCGTCTTCGAGGTCTTCGACAGAGTCGACGGCGAAGACGCCGACGGTCTCGGCTCGCTTGTCGTTGGCGTCGCAGACTTGGAAGGCCTGGGTGCCCTTCTGGAAGCTGGCCTCTATAGATAGTGTTAGTGATTGTTCTCGAGTATGCAAGTCTATGTAAGTGAGTTGAGGTTATACGCACTGCATCAAAGTTAGTTAACGCTCGAGGAATATAATGGGATGACTGACCTGGCTGAACGGATAAGGCTGGAAGCGCTCGACTTCTGCACCTCAGCACCGACATACAATCCAACAACAGAAGAACCAGACTTGGCAAAGAGGATAGTAGTTCCGCAAGAGGCGCCGTTGTCGAGGTAGTTAGCAAGAAGGTCAGAAGCAGCCGCAGCATCGCCAGATCGAAGAGTTCCAGTTCGACCAGAAGAAGCAGTCGTCTTGACGGTACCCTTCTGAGCACCGCAGTTGCTAGCCAGGGAGACGGAGCTCTCGGCAGCTCGGGCCTCTACACGGCTAATCTCATCCCGACGAGTTGGCGTAGATCCAGAGGTCGTGACACAAGTGTACAGCGTCGCAGACTCGCTGTAAGGGTTCTGAACATTGAGGGCAAACAGCATGGGCTGGTCACACCCAGACAGCTCATCCAGACTGTGGAGCTGCGTCCAGTTGACGGGGTCAGAGCCGGCAGCGCTGCATTCTCGGGGGCAGCCCTCCTTGAGCGGGCTGGCGATGGGATCCTCGGTCTTGATTTCCTGGATCGGAGGCACGGGGTTCACGTCGCCCGGGTTGGCGTCGGTGTCGGCGGCGAGAGTCGCAAGAGGGGAAAGGAATGTGAGGAAAAGAAAAGAAAAGAGTGACGGAGAATAGGTTCTAGAACCCATCTTGGAAAGACAAACGGCCTTTGTTTCCAAAGGCGATAATGAGCGACAGGTGGTGGGAAAAGAGGGAGTGTGAGGGATGGGGTGAGAATGGAGGGACGAGCTAGTCACCCGTCATCTTATGTATGGCGTCGACCATCCCCAGGCAGTGGCTTTTCAATCTCGGCGCCAGTTCTAAGCTAAGACTGTCTCAAGGAGCGTGCCTGGCATGTGTTCGTCGTGGGATGGCAGAGGGCTGGAAAGATGCGCCCACAGTGGCTCAGCGGTGTCTTTACCCTTGTCTAGCGTTCTTGTTCGCTGTAGGGCTGGTCCCAACCTTGCATTACCCCAATCTCTTGGTTCCATTTCCCTCCAATGACCACGGGACAGTGAGTGAAGGGTTCTGTTCGGAAGAGCGCAGCCGAGGGGGTAGAGCGGTCCCGACTCGCCAGAATGCGACGCTCTGTGCTTTTTGAGAGAGGCAATTAGAGGTCAGGATCAGGCCAGCAGGTCGGCCGCTGAATCCTTCGAAGCTGGTCCGGCGATTTCCTCATTGGCTCAAGTGTCGCCATTCAATCTGGTCTAGAACAGAATCGGGCCTGGTGCGGGAGGGTGAGATTTTCGACAGGGCTAAAGTGAAGTGTTAGTGTCTCCACGTGGGATCTGCGTGGCTCGCTAACAGAGATTTCTGTCCTCCCTGCAAATAAAGTGGTCTGGCCCAGGAACAGGTTCTTTTGTGGCGTGCTGCGAGACAGGAGCTGCGCAGGGATTGGCTTAGTGAGCGTTGACAACCCCCTGACTAGCTTCAACAAGAAGCGGCCGACAGCTCGGTAACATTAGAGATGGTGCCTCTGCTGACTGGCTTTGGAAGCCTGGGTGGGAGACTGGATGGCAGATATCAAGTGATGCTGACAATGAGATGAGTACCGTTGCTTGTCAAGGTTTCAGCGGGTATCCGTTGGTCAGGGTCACTGGAATGCAGCCCCCAATATTGATACCGCAGATCTGGTTGGCTCGAGTCAATCTTGTCGTTCCGTCTTCTCTCGGAAGATTGATAAAGCCTGTTACAACCCGTCTCGCCTCTCGCCAGCCCCTCGAGGCGAAATCACTCCGACGGGCCGGTTTCCCTCGAAACTTTTGAGTCATCACACCGAAAGATTTACCCTCTTTTGAGACTAGGCCCTTTCCAGCAGTTCGGACTTGGCATACCCGTCAGGGTCGGATCGGGCCCGAGCACTGACCCGCAGCAATCTATCGGCCCGGCGTTAAGGATGTACGGATAACAACGTTGGGATACCCTAGAGCAACAGAGGAAGAAGAGGAATTTTGAGCAGTGAGAAATTCTTGATGGCATTTATGATGTGGAAACTGATGATGTGGAATGTCCCGGAAGCAGGTTTGGGCAGAGTTGATCACCATTAGCCGCTGTTGATCAAGTTGATCAGTGGGGGTAATCTGCCTTAAATTCGCCATGATGTCACTAGCCAAACTGATCGTTCGACGGAGCTTTTCAGCCGCTACTACGTCGGCCGAGCAGAATTGGTCCAAACTCTATCTTGTTTGCGCAACAAGGTTGTGAAGGAAGGATCTTGCTACCTAAATCAATGCCATCTTCACATGCATCGTTTTCAAACCAATTTCTGTTTGAATGAGAGTGGATATTTAGGATCCATTTCTAGTGGTTCTCAAGATAAGGATAGATAAGGATGCAAAAAATTCCTTTGAAGAGTTCGATGCAAAACTTTCCCTTCTCAGGCCTCTGTTTGTTACTCTTCGTTGTTACTAAATAACAGTAGAAAAAGGCATAAATAAGAACTCCAGTAAGGAAAACCAGATATATACAAAGGGAGCCTTACTAGTATCCCAAATACCTGAGTTAGTACAGTAAATATCTACCCCCTTTGTAAAGACTCGAGATAGAGCTTGCTCAGCCTGCAGTATGGCTAAGATACTCTTTCAAGGCCAATTCATCTCGCAAGCAAACAAAGTAAAGTGACTTCAATTTCGAATGATAAACTAGTTTTATGTCACATTTTGTTTCGACACAGGCAAGCAATATGTAGGATCACCACAGGAGCTACACACATCATCTGTTCTGGGTACATGGCAGCCCGATATGGGAGGTCACCGTTTATAATACATTTAAAAACTTTCATTGATCGACTGTCTCATGATTGGGAAGAACGCATATGTAAACTAACCGTGGGATTCCGAGATGGCCTCGCTTGGTCCCCCCTACTCCCCAGTTGCTCTCGCATTCTGATCAGCCACCGACTGAACATCTGATGAAAATGACCCTCCTCCTACAGGTGCTCCTGTAAGCCGAGCCTGCTAATCGTTAGCTACAGTTTCCTTCCTCGGATGTCTGGGTCGCACCTCTGCACTCTGCACCTCGGCTGCGTCCTTCTTCGTAATCTCGTCAATAGGCTTCCGAGCAATGTCGCCGGCCTTCTCCAGAAAGTTTTGCTGTCGGTCATGGATACTCTGAGCAGTCGCTGCAGTGCCACCTTTGATGGGCCCACGACCCGTCATGTCGGACTCGTTGGCGGCGATGGTGGATGCTTCAGACTGAGCGATGGGACGGCCCTCCATAGCCCGGGCTTGAAGTTCGTCCTTCTGCGGGATGTCTCCTTCCATGTTGACTGGTGCAGATGCTGTTGAATTGAAGAATGAGGATACTTTAAGGGTTAACAAGGTCGAGATGTGTGAGCAAAAGTTATCCCCTGTTTTGGCAGCGTCGTTGATCGATGATATCATATGACATCCTCACCCAATGCCTGGTGCTCGTAATTATGACCTCACATAGAAAGGCAAGAACGGAGGTACCTTGATCCGAAGATTACCTGCAGGCCTTTGCCAGAGCTGTTCGGTTATTGCCATAGCTGATACAAATATTGCAGCTCATGCGTGGTACTGAGTCAAATGGAAGCCAGGATATTTCAGCAGTTGTATGCAAACTTAAATTCGCTATCAACTTTAAACTTTCCACGGATACCTATCGATTACTATATCCCCCATCGGTAACAAGTTTCGGCCACTCTTCCATACCCGTCTCCGTTCATCATCAGGTAACGCCGTCTGGTGAACATAAATCTCTCTCCACCCTTCACTCTGCTACCACTGACCACTCATGGTAGAGGCAGAGTACTCATCCCATAGGCGAATGCCTCATCAAGGATTTGCAACCCCTCGCTGATCTCCTCCGCTGTGACAGTGACAGGCGGCGCAAGTCGAAAGACCCCGCCCATTCCTGGTAGATTGACAATGTTGCAAGACAGACCGAGCTCCATGGCCTTGTCCGAAACCTTCTGGCCAAGGTCAGAGCCTGGTGCCTTGGTCTTGGGGTCTGAGATGATCTCGACTCCTTGTAGGAGACCCCGACCTCGAATGTCGCCAATGCACCAGTACTTCTTTTGAAGCTTCAGGAGACCCTCTCGGAGTTGTGCGCCTCTTTCAGCTGCCTTCTCACAGATAGCGTCTCGCTCAACAATCTCGAGGACCTTGTCACCAACGGCGGCTGTCAATGGGTCGTTAAGATGAGTCGTCAACCACAGGAATCCCGCTCTCTTGCAGCCCTCCGCAATCTCTGATGTGGTCGAAACAGACGCCAACGGTAATCCACAGCCAAGTGTCTTGGAGAGAGCAAGAATATCAGGAACGACTCCGTCTTTCTCGAAGGCAAACATCTGGCCAGTTCGTCCAACTCCGGTCTGCGCCTCGTCCATGATGAGCAGCATGCCACGCTTCTTGCACTCTTCGCTCATCCGCTTGAGGTAGCCCTCGGGCATGTCGAGAATACCTCCAGTGCTGAGGATGGGTTCCATGATGAATGCTGCAAGGGATCCAACGCTTTGACGATCAATCATGGACCAGCCAAATTCGAGTTCAGTCTCCCAGTCATATGACCCGTCAGCCTTTCGGAACGGCGAGCGGTAGGCATAAGGGGCCGGGAAAGCAAGTTGGCCCGGCATGGTTGGACCACCGTTCTTTCGGCCGGCAGAGAAAGTTGCAGATCCAGAACCCTGGGTCAAGCCATGATAACTAGCCGAGAAGGCAACAATCTCGAACTTGCCAGTATAGCACTTGGCCATCTTGATAGCGGCTTCAGTAGACTCGGAACCAGTGTTTAGAAAGAAAGATTTTTCAAGAGGAGCTGGGAGAAGACGCGCGAGGCGCTCCGCAAGATCCACCACGGGATGTGTGATCATGTTGCTGAGCAGGTGATCGAGTTCAGCGACATAGTTCTTAACAACCTCCACAATCTCGGGATGGGAGTGCCCAAGAAGAGAGCTCATCTGACCAGATGTAAAGTCAAGGATCTTTCTGTTGTTGGCATCGTAGAGTCGTGTGCCCTGGGCTTTGGTGATGACGACGGGTGAGTATGGGACACCTGTTGACATGAGGTACTTGTCGGCCCTCGACCAGAAAGTAGAAACGCCGTTGGAAGACATAATGCTTTGACAGAAAAGATCAAAGTTGAGGAGTATGGTGACGAAGAAGAAACGACTTGTTGGGCTTATCAACCTCACATTTTATATCTGGTATTGTCTGTGGAGGGGAATTCTCTTTGCCGCGGGAAACTGGTGATAGGGCGGAGGGATAACATGATAGGGCTTTGATGAGCTCCTTTGCCGATATCTTCCTCCATATGATGCGAGATATGCAATCCATGATCCGAGGTTGTGGAGTTTCCCGCGGCGATGCAGGAGTTTCCCTTTCCGCGGAAAACGATACTGGGTCATTCTCCTTATCGGGCCAAGACTCAAGACCCATTCAACCCCGCGTGGCCTAGCTATTAGATAATGAAGATTTGCGAGACTTGGCAGTTTCTCATATCTCGTGATCACAGTATTTACTCTGCATACATGGCAATCGGGAGGAGAGGTGAAGAAAAGTCTCGCATAGATTCTGTTTTCCAATGACTCCCTAGTGCACAATACTGCTATTTTACAGCTCCTCGCGCTCGAATCCACAGCCAGGACCATCCTTGACAAGTTCATTAGGGTCAATTTCCTTCAAAGAGCCATCCTTAAGGTAATGCTCCACCCTGACATCATCACCAAGGAAGAACTGTGTTCCAAGCCCCGGCTGGCCAAAACAAGGAGCAATGGGCCCGGCAATGACGGTTATCTTCTTGACGACTCTGTAGACATGGTAGTTGTTGGGAAATTCGGGGGAGTTCTGGGGGGTGTCAAGGTTCTCGGGGTTAAGGGCTCGCTGCGCGAAAGGAGCGCTGGCTGGAGAAATGTAACGCCCTACGGGAGTTAGACTTTGCTTTTAGTCGTGCATATTGACAGATGTGCTTACCAGTAGCGTAGCCGAATCGGTCCACGAGCATACCAGGTTCCAGGATCATGCTGGCATTCATGGGCTTGTTGTTGGCATCGAGTTGGAATCCATGGTGGTCGGGGTACTTCCATCCCTTCTCCTCATCCCACCACGTCTTGAGGAAATCATCAGGGCTCAGACCTCCAAAGCGGTCGTAGCTGGCAACGAAGGTGCCAAGAGGCAGCTTCCTTGGAAGAACCCTGGGTCCAAGTCGCTTATCGCCGCAGATGTAATCATAAAAGACAGAGACATTGGTCTTGATGGAGGTACCGGTGCAGTCGCAGTATGGGTACTTGGAAATAATAGGATCTTGGGGTAGGACTGAGGCGACGGATAAGCCCAAAAGGGATAGAGATAGGAGATAATGGAGCATTTTGGAGGCTCTTGAACGTATAGAGTAGAACTAGGGAAGGTCGAAATAGTAGCTAGAGAAGGGACAAGGAGAAGGTGGTCATCGAGTAAACTCCACGGCTCAGACTATCGCATTTTATAAGTAAGCCTCAGCACGCCAAGTCCACCATTTTGTTGCTCCCTTGCTACATGAACTACGCGGCATCGCCATGGACCATCTCAAAGTCCTGCGTTCACCATGCCCAAAATGGTCAAGCAGGAAGCGAGTATCATTCCGTCCCGTGCCGCCCGCGCCGCCCCGAGATGAAGTGGCTGCCTGACAAGAGCCTTTAGCTTGTCTTTTTCCCCAGGTATGCGAATATCAAAAACAACTATCGACGGTTATTCGTACAGAAACGAGGCAAGCCCGACGGCCCGAGGGTAGACTAACAAAGAGAGGCTGAGACGTGCAGAGAGAAGCGGGGTTTTATTGCTTCTTCTGGAGGCGATCAAGCGATGTATGTCCTAATGAAGCTAGAGGGTAGGCAATAGTGTAGCTGAATGGGCAATGTGGCTTGCGCTCAGATACGAATTGATAAAGAGTATGGGGCTCGCCGCACCTTTTGCGAAGTGTCGTGCATTCTGAAATGCCGTCTTTGCATCCTGTGAGAGAACTGCTTGAACTTTCCCCCATGTTGAGAGTGTAGGAATGGATCTATGCTCGCGTGGCGCTACACGTTAAGGCTGGGGAAGCTTAGCCCTCCTGCCAATCACTCTCACTCTATTTCAGACGCGTAAAGGGGGCCTTGAATGCGCTCAAAGGCCCGTCACTTTGCCACTTGCCAAGGGAGACGGCTCGGAGCGAGTACCTTGCCTCCTCGCAACCTCAATGGCGGCAATTAATGTATTCAGCGTCTTAAACATCCGTGTAGGCACGACCTGGCAAGGGCCCAAGCCAAGCGGGCGTCAATTTCCACGCTATCGAGTGGGCGTTACGGGGATACCTGCAGTGGCTTGCGCACCTCAAGATCTGCACCTCTCGCTGCCCTTATTTGACTTGGCGATAACAAAATGGAATGCGCTTCTTATTTGTGGCTAGCTCATGTTGATTGAAAAGGATGTGATTGGGTCTGACACCGCGGATACTGTGCAGCTGAAAAGATAGCTGAGACATTCTCTCCTAGTTCTGCACAGGCGGTACATAATGGCGATCAATCACCTCCCACATGTTCCTGGGCATTCTCCAGTTCTCTGTTGGTACATGGCCCAAGCATACCTCCCCATGCCTGCCGTACTTCACAACAGGGGTGTGCATATTTGAAGACCGGTGCCCAACATTGAACCGTTCTAGACGTTTATGGGTCGGAGAAAACGGTCTCGCTAGCATTCGACCTTTCAATAGGCAGTCGTTAGCGCCGGACAAGGCTGCAGACAAGGCAAGGTCTAGACCACCTGTCATGAGACAGAAGATGAGGAGAAAATGGTAGTGCTATTTTTTGATGCATGATTATAATCGGCCAAAGAATTTCCTGGACCTTGTGCGAGTAGATAAGAAACGCCCTGGACTTGAGCCAGCCAACACGTATAAAAGCTGGTCATCCCTCCATCACATCAAGATCCACGCAGACTATCAACAGCAACAGTGTTGAAAATGTGATTCTCCAGACCATTCACCTTGTCCTTCAATCCACTGCTGAGCTTGCCAACTCCGTCTTTATACCCATTGGATCGACCGTTGAGGGTGTAGTTGGTCGTCTCCTCGTCGCTGCTGCTCTGAAGACCATCTACACCCTCTGGGCCAGATGCATGAAGATAACTGTTTTCGACACTATTCATGGGCAGACCCTTGGAAGCACCGTTCTCTACCGGTGTTCCTTGGACCGTATAGCCGGTGTCACTGGCATCCACGTAGGCTTCAAGACCTTCGCCCTGACGAGGGAAGCTCTTCATGAGCTTCTTGTGTGTCTCAAGTGCGCCGCACATCTCTTCATGGCTGACATCGTTGAGGAATACACAGTCGCCCATGGGGCTGACAGGAACTGCAGCCCGAAGCTTGCCGTCTCGTGTCTTGAGGATGGCAGCTGTGGCATTCTCCAATAGAGGACCGTCGAACTGGGGGTGGTCCATGGAGAGACCTGCTCGAGAGAAGAGGTTTAGCAAGCGCTTGTGCTCTTCAGACGAGAGGAGTCCCCTCGAATGAGCAAGTGTGGCTGAGTAGGCCATGTCAATAGAGATGGCATGACCATGTCGAAGAGGTGTCTCTGGCACAAGTTCATGTAGAGGAGACCAACTATTGCCATGTCAATAAACAATCAGTATATATGAGGCAGTACTTACGTGTGTCCGTAGGCAATCACGCGGTCAAGCATAATCTCATGAAGATTCGGCGTCTCCAGTTTCAACATCTCATAAATGCCAGCCCGACAGATCTTGTCAGCAACAGTCTTGATCTCCTCCGAAGCATCATCAGAACGACCAAAAGCTGTGTCAATCAACTCCTCGCAGTACCCATCGAGCAACTCATAGGTCTCGTGATGAGCACATGTGGAGATCTTGATGAGCTCGGCAAATCCGTTGCGGATCTGCGCTTTGGGGAGAGTGCGGAGGAAGGTAAAGTCAAGGAATGTGTGGGAGGGGGCGTGGTAGGCTCCTAGGCGGTTCTTGTAGCGGCCGTAGTTGACGGCAACTTTGATGGAGACTGAGGCGTCGATGAGGCCGATGACTGTGGTCGGGATGCGGATGTAGTTGGTGTTGCGGCGATAGGCAGCACAGGCAAACCTAAAGAGTTAGAATGAGATTGACATAGGGGAAAGCATAGGCATAGCATACCCAGCCACATCAGTGACAAGGCCACCACCAACAACGAGGACAGGTTCCTTTCGGTAGATGCCAAACTCCGTCATAGAATCAACAATAGAAAGCAAGGTTTCCATGCTCTTGGCCTTTTCGCCAATCATGGTCTTGTGAATCTTGAGAGTGATGCCATGATGATCAAAGTACTTCTGCATCTCATCGCCGTACAGGTTGAAAATGTTTAAATCCATGACGGCGAGGCAGCGACCCCAGGGCTTGTAGCACTGGGCCAGCTGCACGTTGGCAACGTTGAAGACGCCATCGAGAAACTCGAAGTCGTATTCAATCTTTTCGTAGCCGCAGACTGAGAAGCCTTTTGTGGTGGGCTCGACAGTGGCCTTCATATCAGACATGGTGGGCAATGGGGTTGTAGTGTAGGATGTTTTGAGGGGTAGAAGATTGAGGGTGAGATGAGTAGGGTACGGGATACTTGTGTGTATGGGAGAGCGGCTTTTATGTCGTTCAAGCCACACCGAGACACGACAGGAGAGATGTATGGGGAGTTGCTTGTGAGTGGATCGGCTGTTGAGGTATGTTCAGTCGATTCAACTGCCGACGATGGAGTATGTCTTCACCGAGACTTGTAGACAGTACACAAATCAAGGCTGAGACTGTACTACTTTAGAGGTACAAAAACATCAACAGCATTATACTCGTTCCATTGGCCATAGATCATCCAGTGTTTTGAGCACATAATGATGTGATCGGCCTAGCGTTCTAGCCAAACCAGTCGTACCACGCGAACTCGAGAATATTCGTGTCATCAAGTCACCGGAGATGTGTCCGGCAACCCGCCCAATGAATGGCTGAAAGGGGACCCTTGCAAAAGCACGGCATAGGTCTCTCTCTAACCTCTTCCGTGCAGTGTCTTGTAAATCTCCCCGTCTAGGTGTCATACTTTTGCGGGAGGTATCGCCAAGAATGCGTTCGCTGGGGACTCGGATAACCGTCATTGAGGGAACACGTTGTTAGACAAAGGGTCCCCACACCTAAAGACGGGTATCTCAGATATCTAGAGATGGGGCGCGTGCCTGGATCGATCTAAACTCAAAGGCAGATTCGATTACACTACCATCTTGCATGTGCGCGTCATCAAAGTTTTGCCCATTTCTGCCGCATGCGAAAGATGGATACTCCCGCAAGGGTTTGTTCTTTTGGGCATGTGAGAAAGGCAGTGTTTCACAGAAATATACTCAAGAGGGAGGGCCGGGGAGAAGGCTGCCGTGGAAGATTCCACGGCTGATCTGCCACTATCACAGGGTCTTTTACCGCAACAAGGACCCGAACGTTCTAACATCTGCCAATGTCACCGTGTTTCTCTCGAGCCAACTGCATCTCTGCTGTGTTGACAGCTGACTGTGACAAAATATGCAACTCCCTTGAGCAACAGTCTATCACGTCATAGAGAAAGATGCGGTCAGCCTGCCCCGTGTGTTACTTGTACGAAAATGCAACAGAATAGATGAAACATTTTCTTAGTGATACAACATGAGGGGACCCATTCCTCGGGGATCGCTTCAGTGTGAATGGCCGTTTTCAGGGGTTGCGGTGTGTCTATGAAGCCATGATTCTCGACTAGTCCAGACTCGTTGGGTGTAGAGTAAGATTAAGCCTCAACGGTCGAGTCAGCCTGGGTACGTACACGGGAAGATGTATCCAATACTGTGTTTCTATAAAGAATAGAGCTAAAGTTACTTGTCGTATTCAATCGCGGGAATATGCAATATTGACCCCGTACTCCTCGTGTATCCCGTCCCGTCTCTTCAACCCTCGGTTCGCCGCTTTCGGATAGTCGAGCATACAACTCCCATTCCACACTCTGGCGTTCCCCTTTCTAGCTTAGAGCTCTTCTCCTAAAAAATACATCTCAAATCTAATGATTATTCGCCGGAATGTGTTGCTCCGGGCCGCTCCACCAGACCGCGTTTTCTGTGAAACTACCCCCCGCAAGTCATGACGTCTTAGATATTTCGGCCAGGCTCTGAACTCTTGGCTCTTGGCTTTCTAGCTACACTCGGCAATCTTTGTAAAGCTTCTTGTGAGCTTTGCTTTAAGCAAATACTGAGCCAGTTGAATTTGTTGTCACAGCCTTGTTGTTATTCTTTGTTCTTTCACATTGTCCGACGTCAGCTCCTGATGGCGCCTCAGGATTTCGGGCCGAAAAGGTCTAGGGAGAGGTCTCGCCTATATGACTTCTTGAAGAACCTTTCGCTCCTATTACTGAGCCTCGCCCTGCTTCCCGCTACCAGCGTGGTTGCGCTCACAGCCTACCTATGGAATCGAATCACTTCCGGTACTCCCGAGAAACCTCGTGATGCTGAAAAGAGAGTCACCGTCCTTGTCACTGGGGTGAATATGGCCAAGGGTCTTGCACTGGCCCGTCTCTTCTACCGTCGTGGTCATCGTGTAATTGGAGCCGACTGCTACTCTCTTTCTCCTGGGCGAGTTTCCTGTGCAGTTGACAAATATTACCGCCTTCCAAAACCTTCCGGCTCTTCCGATGTCAACCTCAATGATCCTTACTTGGAGAAATTGGTAGATATCGCCCAAAAAGAAGAAGTGGACCTTTGGATCTCCGTCTCAGATGTCAACGCCGCCATTCAGGATGCAGCAGCCAAAGAGATTCTCGAAATTCGTACAGGCGTCAAGGTCATCCAATTCGGCGTAGAGCATGTGAAAAGGCTCCATGAGAAGGACACGTTTATCGAGTACACGAAAACACTCGGTCTGACTGTTCCTACTACTGAGATTGTTGGTGGGCAGGAAGAGGTGATTGACTTTCTCAGACGACATGGAGGCTTAGAGTACAAGTCTGGTGCCAAACAATACCTTGTCAAGCCTGTGGGCGTTGATGATGTTGCCCGGTTCTCCATGCCTTTGCTACCTTTGGCCTCTGAAAAGAACACCCTCGCACGGATCGATTCCATTCCCTTCAAGTCAGCCAAATGCTCCTTCATCATCCAAGAATTCTTAACCGGCCCCGAGTTTTGTACTCATGCTCTGGTCATCCGCGGTCGAGTCTGCGCCTTTGTTGCATGTCGCTCCGCCGACGTACTCATGCACTACGATGCTCTTCCCGCCGACTCTCCACTGAGCAAGGCCATGCTCGAGTTTACAATCAAGCAAGCGGAAGCAGGTGGAGATAAATTTACTGGACATTTGAGCTTTGATTTCTTGACGGAGAGGGAAGATGAGGAAGCAACACAGTCAGAAGCGGAAAAGGAGGTGACGATATATCCCATCGAGTGCAACCCGAGAGTTCACACTGCAACTCTTCTCTTTAACGAGACCCCTGAGATTGCCGATGAGTATCTTTCCGTTCTATCAGAGTCTCAGACGCAAAAGCCCCTATCCACTCCTCCACTCTCGCCGACCAACCCCCAGCGCTACTACTGGGCCAGCCAAGATCTCGTAGAGTTGGTAATATGCCCCCTCTACTTGACTCTGTTTCGTGGCACGATGGCACTTTCAGAATTTCACAGATCGATACGCACTTTTGCTCATCACCTTCTGTACTGGAAGGATGGCACATTTGAGGCGTGGGATCCATTGCCTGGGCTTTGGATGATGCACGTGTACTGGCCGACACAGTTTGTTTGGTACATGGCCACGGGATCTGTGTGGACTAAACTGAACGTGAGCACTGGAAAGGCGTTCCAGGGGTAGGGGCGATGCATGGGTGACGAGCATTCGAAACGATGTTTTATCAAGTATTGCAAACAGTTAGTCGCGTACTTTTCATCGAGATCACAAAACAAGTTAGCAAGCGAGATGCAATATCGATCATTAAATAATCGCCATGTCTTGAAACGTGGGAGAACCCTCAACCTTCTCGCCAACCATGACACAATCAACAAATGCATCGCCAATAAACTCATACGTCGGAACTCGATCCTCCAAACCAGTGGGAGTATCAGCCCTTCTCAACACATACGGAACTCTTCCCCCGGGAATGATAACAACAACATCGTCTACTTGTGCCGACTCTGGCCCAAACGCCATGTCTCCATCTTCTGTCACAAAGAAGCACCTGCCCAGAGAAGCAATCTGAACGAGAAAGTCAAACTCGCGAGCAGTTGATCTCGCGTCCTCTGGTAGTGAAGCAGGCTCTGGATGAGTAAACCACGAGTGCCATGTATTGTATGCCGCCGTGTGGTTGCATGAATGGTCTGCCCATTGTGAAAGAGTGACATTGCCACAGAGTGATCGTTGGAAAGCCCACTCTCGCTTGGACTCGTCAGAGTCTCCGTTGGGAGGGGCTATAGGTTCTCGAGGCAGGCCGGAAAGTTGACGCCATTTCTGCAACAATTGCTTGCCTCCCGTTGTCGAGTCAGGGTCGGGATAGCCTGGGGCTGTAGCTGCGATCTTGGCAAACTGGAGGCCATGGGTCGTGACGAGGCCTGAATCATGGAGAATCCATTTAAGCTTGAGATCTTTTGAAGCTGAGAAATGACGCAGCTTGTCGGTTCTCTCTGTGTACATCAGGTGATAATCGTCATCCATGAGAGCGTCCCAGTCTGGAACCCAGCTTGGCAGTCCAGAGGTTCGCTTGCGAATGGATGGCCTATGCAAGACATGGCTCAGAAGATCCAACGTTTGAGAGTTCTCAATCGCAGCCATGGCTAGGTTGCGATAGAGGAGCGCCGTCGGAATGGTGTAATCTGTCGGTAACATCTTTTGGAGGTTATCATCTTTGAGATGCAACCCCAGCAATCCAAATACTCGATCACGCGGATCTGAGCATTGTCTCGTCCGGAAGAGACTGGTGGCATCCAGCAAATTCTGAACACCAAATGCTTCGGCATTGATGATGGAGTTGAGGTTGTTAATCCGGAGAGTAGCTTTAAACAAGGTCAGCCCGTTATTCGCCTCGCTAGGGTAGTCGAGGAATCCACGAGCATTGCCATCAGCAGCTCGACGCGCAGCCCAGCAACATTTCCTCTCATGAGTTGCCAGGTTTCTAAAAGCCGTCAAGACTACACTTCCTTCCATTTGCCGGTTTCCACACTGGAAAATGACCTTAGCTGCCAGGGCATATTCTTGGACGGTCCACACTCGGGTCCACCATGGGGCGGCGAAAAAGGAAACGAGAGAATCTCGGAGAGATTCGGAGCTGGCGGTGAGGCCGTTGACGGAGATGTGCGGTGAAAGTGATGGCTCATAGTGAAGCTCCGAATCACGAGCCGCCTCTTGAAGGAAATCCAGTCCAAGATCGAAAGGCTCTGGCAAGGGAGATAGAAACGCCAGGACATATGACGCGCGGGAATAAATACCGCCCATCAAGGCTACCTGGGCAGCACGTTCAAGCAAGTCATTCTGGTTTATGCACAGAGCATCGATCCAGAGGAATTGGTCAAAGTTTGCCGAGGAGAGACATTGTAGAATTACATGGAGATTTCTGGTGGCTGGGATGACTTCTCCCGAAACGTGCAGTGGCAGGGTATCTTCCAGGTCGCCCCATACATACGAGAGGGCGACAAAACTGGGGAACTCCGGATCTGACAGTGAGACTTGCTCAAAGGTGATGACGGGCTGAGAGGCTGATTCTGTCTGGTTCTGTCAACACCGCATTCGCTTCTGGAGAGATATTTTCTTACCTTGGAACTCAAGCGAAGGAGTCGTATCTCATCTTTTTGCAGGGGAGTTCGTATCGTCATGGCTGCAGGTGACCCCATGTGGGCATGACAGGGCATGAACCAACTGCCTGCCAAGACGAGCCGGGTTGACGCGACGCGCCTGAACGCGGAGTCGCGGGCTCACCTTTGTTCCCGAGAGGTGCTGAGTAATCAGTATCGTGATACAGGGTAGGTCAGTATCTTGTGAACAGAGAGCTCAAGGTGTTGATCTTGGGTTGAAGCTGAGCAGCTAAGGCAATTGAATGAAGGGAGCGAAGTTCTTTAGTTCTTTACGGAACTGTTTCACCTATTTTTGCAAGTCATCCGTGTCTTACAGGCTTGCAAATGCTGAACAGTCTATCCATTGGAATAAGCCAGTGCATGAATGTATGAGCCCCAAAACACTTTCTACCACTGAATGCAAAACACAGCAAAATTGGCAATACAAGTGTAATGAGAGTATCTACCCATTTAAAATGCCCCCTACTACAACAGAGACATCATATCTGCCAAGCAAAATCCAATTTGATCAGGGAAAAGCCACCAAGTGGGCGCTGACCCATCGGCTCCAGTTTGGGTAGCGCTTGTCAGACTCAATAACGTTGCGTCATTCACAAGCAATCGGGCGAATGGTTTAGGGGTATAATGCTCGCTTCGCATCTCTGAGCCCCCTGGTTCTGAAGACGATCTGCGAGAGGTCCGGGGTTCGATTCCCCGTTCGTCCAAAGCCAATCATCTCAAGGTGTTTCTTTTTTGCGACCGTCGACGACTGGCGACTCTTCTTTTTCGCGTGCTTCATTGTGAGATGAGACCTGTAGCTTTCTTTTCCGCAATGCAAGATGGAGTATTAAAGGCAGTTGAATGGACAATAGTTGCGACCGTAATATTCCGTCGCATTAACTCCTTGTTGCATAAGACCACATCCCTTCACTCTGGAATAATCACCAGATTGGCCATCAAACTTGTAAAGAACCGAATAATGTGAAATTGCGCTCGCTATCTTATGGCAACTCCCATCATCGCCGAAAATTTAATCAACTCAACTGCCACCCAATTACATCTTGGCCAACGTCAGTCAACCGTCAACTCATCATCCCTGCTTACTCCAGCTTATAAGTACCCATCTTCCTCGGGCTGACCTTGAGCTCAAACAGCCTATCAATCTCATCGTATCGTCTTCCTTTGAGCTCAGGAACAAAGATCCAGCTCCAGATCATGCCCAGCAGACCGAGACCACCAAAGATGAAGCCGACCTTGCCCTTCAGGTTGCCCTCGTCTGGGTTGACCATGTAGGGAATGGAAACGTTCATGGCAATACCCATGACGGATTGGGTGGCTGTGGCCAGGGCCATGGCCTTGGCCTTGAGAGCCAGAGAGCAGGTTTCTCCTAGGACAGCAAAGGCCATGGCTCCGACTGTGGCAAAGTAGACAAAGGCGTAGATGACACTGCATGCGGCCTGCACCCACTTGGCAGCGCCGGTAGGAACCACATCCATGATTCCGATGAGGAACAGAAGCGCCGTGAGCGAACCCATACCAATGACAAAGATGTTGCGACGACCAAACGAGTTGACGACGAACCAACTGCAGATGTTGCCAGCCACACCGCAGGCTGTAACCACGACACCCAGGTCAAAGCTGCTGGATTCGGCGAGACCGGCCAGCTGGAAGAAGTAGGTCGAGTAACCGAGGACAAAGACAATGCCCACAAGATGCTGGCAGACAAAAACACCGATACTGATCATGGATCGGATGAGATCAGTGCCTCTGAAGCACTGAGACCACGATGCTTCCTCAGCTCGAGCAGCATCCTCTTCGGCAATGGTGGTCTGGATAGCGGCAAGCTTGGCTTCGACGTCAATGCTGGGGCCGTACAGCTGGATCAGAGACTTCTTTGCCTCATCGAGCTTGCCCCTTCGAGCCAGATACCACGGTGTCTCGGGTGCAAATGGAAGGCCTATAGCAAGGACGATGACGAAGAAGAACTGTGTGCAGAAGGGTCCGCGCCATCCCCAGCTATCAGGCCTCTCACCGAAACCCTTGATGACGGCGTTGGAAACGAGCTGACCGATGGCGATGCCCAGGTTCACACCGGCCGTCGCGATACCTCGAAGAACCACGGGTGCGATCTCGGAGGTTGCGAGAGGGGCGATGGTGAGGTAGAAGCCAAGGCCACAACCGAGGATGAGCTTGGCGATGAGGAAGGACGCGTTGGAGGTGGCAAAGACCTCTCCAAAGATGCCGCCAGTAGCAAACACGAGGCCGATGGCGAGGGACCACTTGCGGCCAATGCGGTCACAGAGATAGGAGCAGAGGAATCCACTGAAGAAGCCGCCGACGCTGGTGATGAGGTTGAAGGCTGATTGCCAGTCGGCGGGGAGAATTGCCACGCCATCTTGGACGTATCTGGGACATCGTTAGTTGTTGCTGTAGTAAAAATGGAGTGGAATTGTCCATACCCAAAGTCACGACGGAATGATTCAACCGAGATGGCGGCACCGTTGATCTGAGCATCAAAGCCCCTGCTCATTGTCAGTAATCTAGCCACGATCGATCAGAGTGTAACTAACCAGCCAATGGCAGCAATGGCATAGAAAAAGGACCAGCCAATGAGTGCTGGATGGTGACGGAGGACTTGTCGAAGAGTCAAGTCGTGCTCAGCCTGACGATCAGCATTGACAACGTCGGCCTTGGGGTCCGCAAACTCGGCACCCGAGGCTTTCGGCTCCAGGGCAAACGAGGGCTTGCCTTCTGGGGAGATGTCTTCAGCTGCCATGATCTGAGAAGCTGTAAAGATGTAGGATGATGTGATGGTTCAATTGGTAATGTGAAAGACCGATGAGTCTCTTGGTCCGAGTTTTTCGACTTGGGATAATGCTCGAGGATTATATAGTTGCAACCATGACATAACAATAGTCGCTGGTCACCGGTGGTTGTCGTCTCGCAACGCCATGTCGAAAACCACAAGACCCGGCTAAAGACGACAGTTCATGGCCTGACAAGATTAGCTCTTCAAAGTCACAAGACTGACATCCGAGCTTCGTCTAGGCCGGTCTGGGGTTTGTGGGGAGAGAAGCTATTGGAGCTGCCGGATGGATCCTGGAATGTGGGGGATCCGCTTAACCCAGTCTGGCCGTTAAGGGCGACACTCCCCGACAAGGTTTTCCAGCTGAGCGGGTGAGCCGTTTACCTGTGCCGGCGATCTCCAGCGGTTCTTATAAGGGGCGAGACTCCCCGACGGACTCTGACCGTGACTCGCTAACCCTTCATACCACCCCCTAACACCATGACTCCACCGAAACAAGCTGAACAGATGGACGAGACCTCGGTAGACAGAGATCGCCCCCCTGGCAAGAGGCCGGCAGCTCGCGGAACTGCCTTTTACCCGCGCAAGAGGGCCAACGCCGCCTGTCAGGTCTGCCGAGCTAGAAAGACGAAATGCGATAATCGAAAGCCATCGTGCTCATACTGCCTCAGCGTCGGCGCGACGTGCATACAGTCACCTGTCGACCTCTCCGCTTTTGACCCCGCAAGTCTCAAGATCCTCGAACGGTTAGATGAGCTAGAGAGGCTGATCAAAGAGCCGCGTGCCGAGCAGGGGCTGGGAAATGAAGCTGTCAATGCTCCTCAACAAACGTTTTGTCAGAATGAAGAGATGCAATCGTCTTCGAGTTCACCTGCCAGACCTATTGGTGATCTCAATGATATCCCTCTGAGGAGCATTCTTCCGGAAAAGATGGAGAGTCTGCTTATTTGGTCCGTCCTCGCTCAGCACTCGCCTCAGGAGAGCCTTCAAGCTTCCCCTGCCCAGCCACGGGACTCGTACTCCCCTGGATGCAGCCCACTGAGTGGAATCGTCGACATGGACACGCAGAGCGTGAAAATGCTTCTAGACAACTTCTTCACACACGTGCACTGCAAAAACCCCATACTCGAGGAGACGGCAACTCGGCAGCTCGTCACGAGCACCATCATGGAAGGCATAGACTGGTCGGCAAACTCGTGCCTGGCCCTGCTCATCTGCGCGCTGGGAAAGGTTGCCACTCCCCTGGGACCGAGCCTTGGGTCTAAGCCGGATACAGCAAACTATCTCGAGGCCCAGAAGCTGTTCCACGCGGCGCAGAAGAGGATCGGGACGCTCATGACGCAATCGGACATAATCGGAGCGCAGTGCTTCTTTTTGTCTGGGGTGTTTCTGATGTGCAACTTTCAGCCTTTTGAAGCGTGGAGGTTCTTCTCGCAGGCTCTGGCTGCTTGCCAGATGTTGCCGTTCCTGCAGAGGGCGCATAGGGGCGTCAGCTCGGGGCTGGACATTGTGCAGCCGGAGGCTGATGAGACGCAGCAAGAGGCGATTTATTGGTCTTCGTGGAAGTCGGAGCACGAATTGAGGTCGGCGCTTATGTTGCCGGATTTTAACAAGTCTCACCACTCTTCGAGCAATTTGTATCCTCCCTTTTTTCCTACGCCGCCTCATCCGCTTGACTCGAACAAGACGACAGACTCGGACAGACAGCGAGCGTCATGGCTGTTTTACCTGGCTGAGATTTCTCTGCGACGGCTTCATAGTCGAATCGCTAACGAAATACTTGAGCTGCATTGTTCTTCTGCTTCTAACCTGGACTTCCTCAGGGATCTGGCCGCAAGGGTACCGGACTATGAGACACAGGCTCATCAGTGGGCCGGTAGCCTACCACCAGAGCTCTGTCTTTCAAGACCACCTACAGAAGATAATGTGTGCACTTTTGTTCTTCGCGGGCATCTCGTCAACTTCTTCGAAACCATTTACTGGGCATTTGTCATGGCTCACTTCAACGCCCTTGAGAGAGGGCTGCTGCTAGATTTGCCTGGTAAAGAGTACGCCGACAAAGGATTGGAGTATCACGTTATTCGAGTGCAAGTGAATGAAGTCGGACTATTGCATCGTCATCACGGGACGTGGCTGATGATCAGGGCGTGCATCCGCTCTGCCGGTATCCTACTCGGGGGGCGCGTGCTAGGCGCAACGATGCCCAGGGGCTGGCACGAGGCGGTGCAGAAGATCATGTACCTCCTCAGCTCATGGGAAGACGAGGCCCCAGAGCTCTCCGCACGAAGGGCGTTCCTGCAGGGGGTCATGATGAGCTTTGACAGCTGATCCGGGGAATGTAGCTTTGATGGACAAGTTTGAATCGATCGATCAACTATGTTTGGCACTGGTAAATTCCCACGGCTAAATTCTCAT
Organism: Fusarium keratoplasticum; assembly: GCF_025433545.1. Lineage (NCBI taxonomy): Eukaryota > Fungi > Ascomycota > Sordariomycetes > Hypocreales > Nectriaceae > Fusarium > Fusarium keratoplasticum. The sequence continues at coordinate 268,307 of NC_070537.1, read as the reverse complement.
GGCAAGTTTCCCCAGGTCAAGTGAGATGCCGATCCTTGGCGTGGCCTGAGAGCGTCGGGGAGTGTCGCCTTTAACCGATCACAAGGCTCCAGCCCACTCGGCACCTTGACCATTTAAGTCTTGATTCGTGCTGCAACTTGGGACGTTGAATCAAGACAGCATAACTGTGTAGGGCACTTGGAATATTGTTTCTTTGTCTTTTACACATTTCTTCTCAATTTTTGTTTCTATCCGACACATCCTCAAGTCACACAAAATGGTTGCGACCGCAGACAGCAAGGGCTCTTACAGGGTCTCTGAGAGACCAACCCCTCAGAGATCTTCTTGCACTATGCTGCGAACAGATGGAAGCCGCATCGTCAACCCGGCGGGTGAGACTGTCGTTCTCAAGGGCGCTGCTATTGGTGGCATGCTCAACATGGAGAACTTCATCACCGGTTACTCTGGACATGAGCATGAGCATCGCGCTCAAATGGCTGAGGTTCTCGGAGAGGAGAAGGCCACATACTTCTTTGACAGACTTCTTCACCATTTCTTTACCGACTCAGATGCCGCCTACTTTGCCTCTCTGGGCTTGAACTGTATCCGAATTCCCTTCAACTACCGACACTTTATGGATGACCTTAGCCCCGACACACTCAAGCAGGAGGGCTTCGATCTGCTGGATAAATATGTCAACATCTGCGCTCGACACAACCTTTATGTCGTTCTCGACATGCACGCTGTTCCCGGAGGCCAGAACCAGGACTGGCACAGCGACTCTGGCATTGCGCGAGCCATGTTCTGGGACTTTAAGGACCACCAAGACCGTGCGATCCAGCTGTGGGAGGCTTTGGCCAAGCACTACAAGAACAACCCCGTGGTGGCCGGTTATAACCTTCTCAATGAGCCTGCCGACCCTCACAAGAACAAGTCGGGATACTTTGGTGAGAGGCTGATCAAGTGGTACGAGCGCGCCGAGAAGAGCATCCGAGCTATCGACCCCGACCACATGATCTTTATCGACGGCAACACTTACGCCATGGACTTCCGAGCTTTCCCTGAGAACCCTCTTCCCAATGCTGTGTATGCTTGCCACGACTATAGCATGCTTGGTTTCCCATTCGGACCTCAGTATGAAGATACCCAGGAGCAGAGAGACCACCTACGCCAAAGCTTTGAGCGAAAGGTCGAGTTTATGAGGGCTAAGAACGTGCCTATCTGGAACGGAGAGTTTGGTCCGGTGTATCAGAATGAGAAGAAGGAGGGAGAAACAGCTGTTGCGACCAACGCCAAGCGATTCGCACTTCTGAAGGAACAACTTAACATTTACAAGGAGACCGACGTTAGCTGGTCTATCTGGCTTTATAAGGATATCGGTTACCAAGGCATGGTCTATGTCGACCCTCAGTCAACATACATGCAACTCATCGCTCCCTTCGTGGAGAAGAAGCAACGACTCGGTCTCGACTTCTGGGGCGTCGCAAACAAGGACGAGGCAAAGCACATCTACGAGCCTTTCCTCTCGAAGCTCAAGGAAGGCATCCTGCCCGCCTACCAGAACACGAGATATCCCAAGATCTGGACCTTTGAGCGACACTTTGAGCGAGTCATCCGTGAGTGCCTGATGAGCGAGTACGCGGGCTGGGAGATGGCGGAGCTGTTTAGGGGAAAGAGCAAGGAGGAGCTTGAGGAGCTCGCGAGCTGCTTTTCGTTTGAGAAGTGTGTTAAGAGGGATGCTTTGACTGAGATTCTTAGCTTGGATTCTTTAGATGCGGTTAAGAGCAAGGGTGCTTAGGTATGGGTATAGGCTGGGTAGAGAGGGTTGAGTTTCTGTAAACATCTCCTTGGGTTATTGGGGTCATGAATCTGGGTTAAATATTAGACTGAATGCATATAAACGGTGTTTCTCATGAGAAAGGGGTGCTCTAGTCAAGACATACTTGAGAGCCTAGAAAACAGAGTGAGCGAAGAGGATCAAGTTGGATTATAATTCTATCACGATTGGCCCATTCATGAGCGCACTGTTCGGCCCAGAAACAACCGATGCATTGGCAAAGACAGTACCTTCCAGGCCTAGTTTTGAAGTCAGGATCAACCCCTTCAGTTTCGCCCAAAGTACTAGAATTGCCATCCAGCCCACCGCCATCCATCCGGCCCATCCAGTCACTACCTCCTCATGTGCTCTCTGTACACCATCTAGAACTACATCTTCACATCCATAGGAAACATGGATGTGCTCAAATACGACGAGGCGTGGCCGAATTTGAGCGATCTCCTCAGCTAGGTAGGGACATCCTGCTCGGTGAAAGTCGCGCGTGTCAAGCTGGTGCTTTGGCGGACCGTGAGTGATGATGATGTCCGGTTTGGTGTCCAATGAGGAGAATCAAGTGGACCAGTGGAGTTCATCGTCAGGCCGATACTGGAATGCTGATGTTCCGTACATTGGTGTCCAGGGACTGCGTCCAAACACCTGAGTCCATCCGTGATGTAGCCAACGGGCCATAATATGGGTGCTGGTCACGTGCTGCCAGAGCAAAGGGGTTATTCCAGCCTTTTCAAGCTCCACTCTACGGTGCCAGCCAACCACAGCCTGTGGCTCGGTTTCTCTCTACTTGCACGCAGTAAGTATCCAAGTCTTTGGCGGGGAGAAAACGTTCTGTGAAGGGATAGGAAGAAAAGATATAGTGGCAAAAAGAAACTAGACTAGCTTTAAATGAGAGAACCGTGCTTTACAGGTACGAAAAATGTCAGGAAACACGGTGCTCTCACGCATGGTCCAGGCAAATAGAGCAGTGTCTACTCCATAGGTAGGTATATAGTTAGATATAGAAGATTCAGTGTTAATGGCCTTACTAAATTTTGTTTTCTTCTGTTGTTTATCTCGCTCTCATAACCATAGAATTCTTGTGTAAATGCTATTGAATCACGAGGTCTCATAAGTCGGATCGACTCCCGAAGTCTCGATCCGGTTCACAACCAACAGCCAAGATTGAACAGAATCTGCCTTGTAAATCCAAGAACGCATGATTCATTTCATTTAGGAAAAGACCAAAATATTGACTGAAAACACGTTGGCAATTTGGGCATTCCCAGCCCTTTATCCAGTAGCCGAGAATGCATGCCAAGACCCTTGGCTCCTCTCGATCACCACGCCTTGGCCACGTGGGATCGGACTTTAGCAATGTGTCCCTCAGCTGAGGCTCACAGTTGCTTGGCGGCGGGGCCTTTACTCCGTTGGGTGGTTGGAGCTGGGGAAATAAAGGGATTCTCGGATGTCGCTGAAATGTTTATTTGAACAACCGGAGACCCGAATTTGAAGCTCTGATTGAACAGTGAATAGTTGTGCCATTTCAGAACCCTTTTCGGTAACTATGGCTTTGCAGGTCATCCCCATCAGCCGACTCAACCTTGAGCCAGAGACGGTCAAGTGTCCAGCCTGCCAGCATGTTGGCAAGTCAATAAGGGTCATGGAGACGACCTCTAACGGACAGTGAGTTCTTGCATCTCCCTTGGCTGCAGATCTGACATCAGATAGGGCCACGGCGAGTTGCCTCATGGGAATCCTGGCCTGTCTTGCATGTAACTGCGGATACATGACGGCCCCAACATATTACTTCCTCAGCCACTACTGCTCTCGCTGCGGTATCCGGTTTGTCATTGTGCCGTGGTATGATAACCCAATTCTTCATCTGGAACGGTCACTTCTTGTCGAAGCCGACTCTACAGAGAAGGGAGAGTCTGGGCGAAAGATTATGCCCTCGCCTCTTGGACCGCCACCGCAACTTAACGAGGAGCTGTTGCGCAACTTTGCCATCCGCTTCATCTCCTCCACTCCATCCCTCACCCTTGAGATCCTTTTGCAAGGCGATCGCAAGTTTCCCTCTCAGGCTACAGATGTGGCATCTTCTAAGAAGCTCTACGACATCACTTGGCCTGGTCTTGCGGCTGGGGACCCTGTCGAGTATACCCCGGGTGAGCCCATGACGGCAACTCCAGCGAAGCCAGATAGCAAACAGATCAAGTCGATGGCTTCTTGGGACCCCTCAAAATCGACACCCCACATCCGCGTGTCAACAGTCGATGGTGTCGACCGGGAGGTCGCTACAGCTCAGGTGTTTGCAACTTCCAGGGACTATATCCTTCACACACCTACACTAGGCCCGGATGGAGTTGTCAACTATGTCTCACGTCGATCTGGTATCAAAGGACAAATCTCAAGCAAATCCGGTCACATGGTCTGGAGTAGTTGTGCTGGTCCACTAGCTTGGATTGTGCGCAGTGTTCAAGACAAGGAGATGCAAAAGACTTCCCGCAGGATTGTCCTGATGGATGCATATGACAGACTCGTGGGAATGATTAGCTCTGCTGATAATGAGGAGAGTGTGCGGTTGAAGATCTATGGCGACCTGTCGCCAGAGCTGATTGGGGAAATTCTGGCGAGTTTCTCTGCCGTATCATATACTATCTGGAACTATTCACGTCTGGAAGGAACTGATGAAGGATGGGGAGTTGCCGCCGGTGCGATGAGCGTGGCTGGTTTGGGTTTGACATTGGCTGGCATCTAATATTTCTTGTGTTGAGGGGCTCGGCTACTGTTATGGGATATTGATACACGAACGACACTTATGCCTTATTGTTATGAACTCGATAGCAGCTATGCGAGAATTCCTAGCCCAGGAAATCTACTGTCGCTGCTGCCTCTCCATCTCAACGGGTTCTTCCTCCTGCGCCTCCTTTTGCTTAATGGCCCATGCAAGCTCCTCGTCTGCCTGTGCCGCTCTCTTGGTATCTTCATCTCCAAGCTTGACGTTCTGCACCAGGAAAGCAAGGAGGAGGAGGAGTGCAGACACAGAGACGGATCCGATAGCCAATGTCTGCTGTGTTTGGCGGTAGCACTTGTCAATGGCGTTTCGTTCGGGACTGCCGACTTCATACTTTTGAGCAACGACAATGGATCCAAAGATCTTTCTGCCGACTTCTTCACCAAAGTTGGCGTTGAGCTTCCGGGGAAGAAGGGAGTTCCAGATGGCACCGCTGATGGTAACACCGAGGTTGGAGCCAAAGCCTAGAGAAGAGAGGTAGACAGCGGTAGCGACGGCGATCTGCTCATTCGCGAGAACGGCTTGCAGAGAAACTTGCAATGAGACCTGAGCAAGACCACGACCAACTCCAAGTAGCGTCTTGGAAACGATAAAGGTTGGCTCATTGGCGATATGCGTTCCCGAGATGTTGGTGAGATAGATGGGCAGGCCAGAAGCAAGGATGATCAAAACAACACCAAGCATGATGAAAGGCTTGGTGTGCTTGACGTACTTGAGGCAAAGACCGGAGAACAGGGCACCGATGTTGTACGCCACACGCTGGGCGTTATCGACTCGTGTAGCAGCTCCCGGGGAGTAATGGCCAGCAACTTGGAGGAAGCTGGAGAGAAACGGTCTGTAGATGCTGTCGGACATGGCGATGACGATAACAGATATACAGGCGATAATGACGTTGCGTTCTCGGATGGTTCGATAAGGGATGATGGGATTGGAAGCAAACTTTCCGTCCCAGACCAGGAAACCGACAAAGGTCAAGACACCGACGATAAGGAGGACGATGGAGGATGGCTCTTCCCATCGGTCGGTGTTTCTGCGTCCAGCGATGGTCATGGGAAGAAGAGTCATGGCCAAACCGCCGATCAGGAGAAGAGCACCGATGAGATCAAGCTGGGTGGCGATATGCTTCACCTTGCCGACAGCACCAGAGGGAGAACCGTGAAGGAGGGACAATCTCTCGGTGATCAAGCCGATATTCTTGGCCCGGCGACCCATCCAGAGCATCATAGAGATAGTCGGGATCGCAGTAACGGGCAGGATAATTGCCCACATGCCATAACCCCATCTCCAAGACGAGAATAGGAGCATGTGCTCGCCGAGGTACGTTCCAGCATAGAGCGTAGGAATGGCCGAGAGTGATTCGGGCAGGGTGAATAGGAGACCTCGGTTTACCAGGCTGGTGACGTCCGCGACAAAGATTTGCTGGGTAATGTTCCACCAAGTATCGCCAAACGAGTCAAAGATTCCTCCAGCCTATAAACCGTCAGCTTAATGGATGTTGTTGGCTTAACTAGGATGCGTACAAGGAAGGTGTCGACGTTCTGGCAGGCCGCAAACATGGCACTGCCTATGGCCATCGATAAAGCACCTCCTCCGAAGCCTTGGGGGCGGCCGAAATGCTATCAATATGTTAGGGTGATCCCGAGATGGTGATAGTAAGGAGACGTACGTCGGCAAGCTTGGCAAGAAGAGGGTAGGATACGATTCGCACGATGCCATTGACGATGGAGCCAGTGGTAAGAAGCGAATGGCCATCGAAATGACTAGTCGCGTATGGTTCGTAGACATTCTGGGTATACACGTTTAGGTTCATGAAAAAGTTCATGACCAGGAGGCTACCAGTTGTCAGCGGAGTTTGCAACACTCGAGTGAAAATGCCTACCATCCAATAGCGATACCGAGTTTTCGAGGCGTCCATAGCTTTCGCATAGCCTCTGTGGCCGTTCTCGGTCCAGACTCCTCCACCGCTGGAGTCTGCTGGCCATCGTTGACTTGAGATTCGACTGCCATCTTGACTGTACGCACTGCTCGACCATCACTACAAACCCTCAAAGACGACCTCTGCTCTTTTCTTATAGGAAAAAGTCTTCCGCAGTCCTACGGCGGTCATGCCCAATTCAGGATTCTCAACACGAGGACAGACGTGGGGGGCCATGAATATCATTGCTCGGTAGAGTATAACCCGTTCCCAGAAGTTTGTCAATGGCCGGTCTTGGCTGTAAGACCATTCCCACTCGCTTAAGTCTCTTAAGCATGTATCTAAGCTAGTTTGGCAGGGTTGGGGCGGCCGCTCAAACGTACCGAGCTTGCCGAGGGCACCGTTGGATGCTTGAATAATGGATCATGACTGTTTTGAGTTTCTTCTCCGCGGCGTCTTCTCCACATTGTTGTGGGATGGTGAAATTGTGATAGGCGCGCAGTTGGAGACATCCTTGTTATCACGGGAGTGGAGGATCTTATCTGATCTCCGTTTTGTCCCCTCTTTATAGACGAATCGAACGACTGGTGAGGCATATAATTGACGACGGATTTTTACCTATACCTTGGCTAGCTTGGCGCTGCCCACCGTTGGTCTTGCTGACAAAAGGAAGATTTAGTGTGGCAGGGTTCATCCGTTGACTCGGTCCTGGAGGTCTATGGTGGAAGAAATGGTATTCTCCACTTGCCTGACGGCATTTAAATACATTCAAATACGGCAATTTTAGCCCGAGGGGTGTAATACTCCATTGTTGATGTATGTGCCCATACGCCAGACGCCGAACATATTCCCTTGGCTGGGAGTCTTCCACTCTGATATATGAGCCAGACCTGAAAATCCCGTCAATGCCATATAGCAACACGAGAAGGCTCAAACAGGCGCCAAAAACCCTCAACATCTAATCTTCAGTGACCTGCCGTAGTTGTCCTGCATGGTGCCCTCATATCTACTGGATATTAACGAGCAAGGAGTCAGAAAAGAACTGGTCCAGAAAGGGCTCCCCATAAACATCCCCCAGATCGAAGAAATTATGCACCGTATTGGGAGCAGGCGGCGGGTTCTCCTCCTTGTCATCGATAGGATGGATGAACTTTGTCGCCACCTGGATAGTGGCACTCGAGCCATGGCTTGATCCTTGCCGTTCTGAAGTGCTGTTGCAAGTGGTGAAACTGGATCCTGACATTGTGGGGTCGAGCAGCTCCCATATCATCTCGGGCTCAAAGCAGATCGTGGAACCTATCGACTCATCGTTTTCTACTGCTTGTGGTGCTTGAGAGGCCTTAGAGTTGAGTCTTTGGAGGATCTCGACCTATTGAGGAATGTTAAATGTGGCCACGGCGTAGCAATAGGACAGACACGCACCTTTTTTGCTATATGAGGCCAATTGTGTGACAGTCGAGAGAGAAACGCCTCACACGTGCCAATATTTTCTTTAGCCTTATCAGACACCTTGCGGTCTCGTGCAAACTGGAAAATCCAGAGTATGGAGACGCATGCGGCGACGGCTTGTCCGATCAGAGGATCATTAACCTCAAAGGAGCGATCTTCGCACATCTGCACTAGTCGGGAGACCCATTCCGAGTGAAACAGTGCCTGGTCAACCGTCTTTTGCAGGAATGAGCGAGGTTGGAATTTGCGTCCTGCTCTTCGAAGGGCGACGAGTTGAACAAATGGGTGATTGAGGGCGGCATGAGAAGCATGCATCGTGATTTGCATCAAGACCCATGGTGCCCAATATTCTCGATGTTCGTTGAGGCTGGAAGGTGGTTGGTCCGGGAAGGGCGCATTTCTTATAAGATGCCTGTGTGAAGTGTGATTTTCGAGCTCGTAGAGCTTGACTGTGAGCTGGTTGTGTCTCGATGTGGTTAACCAGGGGTACTCCATTGCCCCGTCTCGGATATCTCGTAGGTATGAGATGATGCTGCCCCAGAGACAGACATAACCCAGACAGCATGCAGTAATACCGGCGTCGTGAATATTTCCCTCGTAGGCATCCGTCAAATCGGGGCAGTAGCTCTTCATGCTGTTTAATGGGTGTAACGGCGGAGGAACGGGAACGCTCTTGGGGTAACTCGGTGCGCGAGATGCTTCGGCCAGAGTGTTCATATGAGGAGAAAAGGCGCTCTCCAGGATCACGATGCTCCAATGGCATCTTGAGGTAGCATCGTCGGTATGTCGTGAGTCTGAGTTTGCTCTCAAGTTTGAAAGTCGGAAGGCTTCAAGCCTTGATGCGATGCCAATAGTCATCCACGAACGGGCTGACTTTCCAGCTGGAAGATCATGAGCCAAACATACCGAGCATGTATACACGTGACTCACCTATTTGTTCACATAATGAAAGCAGGCAGAGAGCCTGCAGTACTTCCAACTTGGGGACACCATCGGCAGCCATGTCCACTACGATGCTCCTGGCTGAAGTAGCATAATACTCAATGGCCTTTGACTCCAGGCCATAGTAAAAGCTGTGGCTGGTATAGTGCAGAGCAAGAGCAAGGAAGCTCCATCGCAGATAATGAGGGAATGAAGAGATCTTTGACTGGAGACGGTGTGGATCGAAAAGTGGGAGAGGCTGGAAGTAGAGCTTCTCGCGGTAGACGGCGACAAAGTCGTGGAGTAACTCTAGAGGAGGCTCGGGGTTTCCCGGAGACCTAAAATGCCTTTTAGTCAGTAAATGGGGCCATTTGAAGCGAGAATGCTGTTGTAGCTGACCATGTAGATGGGCCTGTCGCCGTTAATGAAGCCATTTGTTGAGAAGCCGGTGAACTGGTTGGCCTTTGCCGAGGAGCAAGCCCCTGGGTGCTCAGGGCGCCTGTAAATGGCCTGTAGTCATTTTTATCAGCAATTGGACACACTTGCGATGGAGTGCGCTTACTCTGCATCTTGGTGATGTGAGCTGTTGGATGGGCTTGGGGAGCTGTTGTCATAAGCCTTTCGGGGTCTTCTGTGATATTGTCAGACCAACAGAAATCTGAATTTTAGACAAATGCCCTACAAGGTCTTGTTTTGGGCTCTTCGGCCTCCATGGCTCACATGGTTCCGGGGGAGGTAGACGCAAGGTGAATTAGCAAGATGGCAATGGGAGCACCCAGGCTTTTCTGCGGGGCATTTAATCTTCTTTTGACTAAAAACAATGCTTGATCAGCGATATCCCCAAGTTCCACCAAGCGGAAAACGTACCGACAGCGTTCGCAGGATCGTCTCACACGGGGTTCACAATCGGTTCGCCTTGTCATGTGGAAAGCGGTTGATGGATGGTCACGACGAGCTGTGAAGAATCTCGGTGATAAGTAAGAAGTCAACCGGCAGAAACGGCCGAATTCCTGGCTGCGGGGGAGATAAAGGTCCTGGCCTATCGCCTTTGAGGCTTGGTCCCCCCGCTTGATATGATTCGTGGCTGATGAACGCCTGGAGAGATAACGTTGCCGAGATGTGGAATGTGTCGGCTCATGGCTTGTTTGAGCCGCTATGTCGGGTCGGGATCCGAGCTGGGCATGTTTCGGCTTTGGAGCCGACTAATCAAAGCTGAAGCAGGACATCACCATTTTATTATTAAACATGTCAGAAATAGACATGTCTCAGTGCCTCTAGCTATCATAATAAAGCAATTTGACAGCAACCGGCTCGGAGTCCATTTCTGTGATCACGGATCCCACAGGTTATGAGGCCAACAACAGCGCAATTCAACTCGGTTTAAAATGGCATTGGAGAGTCGAACACTTGGCTCTCATTCCCACAGATCTACAAGCGATTAAATGCCATATTTTAACCATTCAAGCGGGACAAAGCTCATAACCCACGTTGTAACTCAGTATCATCCTAACCAAGCGACTAAAGAGAAGCAGCTGGGGAGACGAACCCCCTTCCTTTATCTACCCAGGAACGAGTCAGTATAGTTTTCTTCGGACCATTCGCTATTGTCTCGTCCCATAGTTGTCTGGTTTTGCTTCTGGAGCATGCCAACTATTAATAAATCTGAGCAAGGGCCTCGTCTTTTCATTGGCCAACCCTTGAAGCTATTCGCAAACTATTGATTTTCCAGCAACGCCAAGATAAACAACCTCTTTTCCTCTTCTCCTCTCTTCAGCTCTTTTCCTCTGTTGTTTTCTTGCATCTTCTGTCGACTCCTTCCAGGTCATCCACTGCATTGACACGATTGTCTCGTGGCGGCCCTTTGTTTCCTGCCGTTGTTTCCCCCAATCTGATAGAGAACAAACGAACCCACTTCCGGAGTTTGTTGGCCGTTGAAAATGTCTTTGTCTTAAAAAGAAGTGCCTGATTTTGTTTCGATTCGATGAAGTTGGACAAAGGACTCATTACTACGGGCATTCCCTGAGTTTATCTACGTACTGAGGACGACAAAGATGTGCAGGACCTTGGAGTACTTTTCTGATGAGCGTTTTCTTCAAAATCTAATCTATCTTGACCTCTATTCGGTATCTAGGGCACATAGCTTCAAAACCCGAAACGCAACACATGATACAGCGATAGCCCGACCAACTCGGTGTCTTGTTTATACCCACTGATTTTGGGAATCTCAGGACTTGAGCGATTGCCAGATAGTCGGACATTGCGACCAAATTAGGATCAAATCAACCACCCTCATTCAGATCTGAACCAAAGCTAGGATCCAACCAAGTAGCCTCTTCTCGGCTCAGGACTGCACCCGCACCTTGTAGAAGGCCAACGATTCGTTTGGCTTCCTCGGCTCGTCCACGGAGCTCGTCATCAGTGAAAATCGAATATCGATTAGGGTGCGTTCGGTGCTGGTCGGCATAAAGACATATAATGGCGTGTTCACGCCCCCAGTATGCTCCGTTGAGCGGGCTGCAGTAGCCATAATACTTGTTAGGATTGGTACCCTGGGCGAGGAGCCATTCTACCGCTTCCGCTTGGTGATTTAGGATGGCTTCCTCAAGTGGGCTCATACCGTGGCGTATTTCGGGGCTCACATAGGCTTTAGAATCATGTTTGCTGTCCCAGAAGATATCCGCGGGTGCACCAAGTTTCTTGCACTTGTTGAGGGTGGCAATGTTACCTTGACGAGCTGCGAGAAATACAGGAAGCCAGCTCAGTGTTGCGGCGGCAGATTCGTACAAGTATTTATCGAATATCTGATGCAGGCATCTAGATGTGAGAACAAACAGCCTTTGTCTCTAAAGGCAGGGAGCACTGAAAAGATATCCAACAGTATCTCTTGGGGAAGAATGGAGAGCCTGTCCCGATTTCTGGCGAGAGCAGCCTCGGAAGCTGCTACAGACCCCGAGATAAGACCCACTTGCTCCTGGATCGTTTCGGTGGTTTCGAATGCAGAGACTCGGATCATTTTGGGCAGTGTCTTAAATCTCGCACGGGTAATCAAAGTGATGAAAGGTCGTAAGCTAGTTGGTTGTTCTGCTTCTGCTAGTAAGATGATTCTGATGAAACTGAGCCAAGCTGAGCATCAGGGCACTGTACTTATACCTGCCCATCCTGTCCCATTACAGAGTTTAACATGCGAGAATTAGGCTTTCACTGATGCCCTGCTCATGTCTTTGTTAATTCTCATGATCTGGGTCTGTTCATATCTTCCCATTGTCTATCGAACGGTTTCCCTGCAGCCGCGGGAATGTTCACTGCGACTCTTTGTCATGTTCCAGAAGTCGCTGAACCTAACCAGCCGGCAGCAGTGCTGATTACTGCTTTCCTATTTATAGAACCGAAAGAATTGGCCACACCATTGTCCAAAGCCGTGTTATCCCCAGCCATCTCGATTGCTTCAACCCGCTAATTCGTCTTTGCCGACTTGCGCTTCCCATCATTCAACTCCTTCTCCTCTATCTTGGCGCAATTCTCGCAAGCTGGCCAACTGATGAATATTGATGATTGCACGACGTTTGGCGTTTTGGTACATGGCTTTTTCTTCTCGTACCCCTCGCACGTCCGGTCGATGACGGTCTCATCTTTGAGGACGACGTAGCATTTGACGCATCTCTTGACGTAGCGTGATTTCCAGCACATTTTACTTTATCGAGTGTTGAGCTTTAGTAGCTGTAGGCGGTGCTGCGGAAGGTTGGGATTCGTGGTAGAGATTAAGATAGCGAATGGAGAATTCGCTCTTGGAGGACAGCGACATTTTTTATATCGTTTACCAGTTGATTCTGCGTACATCAAAAGCCGTCAACTGCCGGTGAGGCAAGACGATGCGACAGAGTACTGACTCTCGGCGTATCACCACACTACCCATCTCCGCATTGTCACAGGGCTAGAGTGTCACCTGTAGTCTGGATCGCATGTGTGACGGGAACTCGAAGATACACATTTAGACTTGGTGCTGGAAACGGAGACAAGGTTCATGAGGTCTTCCCGGGGGTCACATTCGTTTACTTTTGTCTAAACTTTACAGCTGGCGTTGTGTAGGTCTTATTCATGGCCAGTGCAACGATTAAGCGATGACTGAATGCTGGTTTCGCACTCGATATGGAGATCTAGAAAGAGATTAAATGTTAAGTTACGTATTTATTTACTTGTCTATTGATAGTTCAAGGCACAAAAGAAGCCCCGACCGTGTTTCTCTGAGGTCCCGAGATGTAATTCGGCGGCCACTCAGCATCATCATTCCACTCGGTTACATACTCATATTCACCACTTCCGACCGTCTCATCGACTCCATTCAAGACAACGCGGGCCTCTGTGTTTGGAGGGATCTTGGCCTTGGTCGTCATCTTTCCGCCTTCTATCTTCCAGTCCACTTCATACAATCCATATGGTGAATCGAAGCTCGTCTTGGCGAAGCGAATAGTTCCACCAGGCTGAGGCTTCACAAGGGCAGTCTTCCAGCCGGGAGAGGTGGGAGAAAGACCGCCGACCGTCTTGTGCATGAATGCACATACTGAACCAAGAGCGTAATGGTTGAAAGACGTCATTTGGCCAGGGTTGATGCTTCCGTCCTCGAGCATCGAGTTCCATCTTTCCCAGATTGAGGTTGCGCCCATGCCGACGGGGTATAACCAGCTGGGACAGTCTCGCTCTTGAAGCATTCGGTATGCAAGGTTGAGCATGCCATTCTCCGAGAGAGCATGGAGAATGATGGGTGTTCCGGCAAAGCCGGTGGTGATCTTGAATCTCTCCCAGCGGACGAGATAACCCAGTCTCTCTCTTGCAGTTGCGAGATGCTTTTCTTCCAGAAGACCAAACTTGAGGGCAAGAGCGTAGGTCGTTTGCGTATCGCAGGCCATCCTTCCTTTTGGAGTAACATATTCCTCTCTGAAGAGTAATATAAGGGACGCCGCATCAGATGCGTACTTTACGCTCTTTTCATTCTTCCCCAACACCTTTCCAACCTCTGCAGCCAACTTAGTGGTGTAGATGAGGTAGGCGTTTGCGACCAAGAAGTTGTCGGTTGGACAGTTCCCTGGCATATCGACCGGCGCTCGGGGATCTAACCAGTCACCATATTGAGGCCAGTCTGTAGACCAAAAGCCTCTTTCGTCTCGAGGAACACCGACATCAAGCCAACTGCACATGCTTTCCCACTGTGCTTCAAGTTGACTGATGTCGCCAAAGGCCGTGTACAAGTCCCAAGGCGTAATCACAGAGGTGTCTCCCCAGACTGCCATTGGCCTTTTCATGCGGTTGTCTGGCTGTTTTGGAAGATTGGGGATAATAACGGGAACAACGCCATTGGCATCATTCTGATCCATGTCAAGATCACGCAGCCACGACCCCAAGAAAGCGGACGTGTCGAAGAGGAAGTTTGCGGTCGGGGAAAAGACTTGGATGTCTCCGGTCCAACCCAGTTTTTCGTCGCGTTGAGGACAGTCGGTTGGGATCGAGATGAAGTTGCCTCTCATGGACCAGATGGCGTTTTCGTGCAAGCGGTTGAGCATGGTATGAGAGGACTCGAAAGTGCCTGTGCGACGGAGGTTCGAGGCTATCACAATGCCTGTGAAGTCTTCGAGGGAGACATCTTCATAGCCGTTGATCTCGGCATACCTGTTATGTCAGTCTCTACCTTGATGTGCGGTAGGGGCACATACCGGAACCCAAAGAAGGTAAACTTGGCTTCACAACCCTTGGTTGGTCCTCCAAGCTTCAACTCGTAAAGGGCTTTGGCCGATCTTAAAGGCCTGGTGCCCAGCTCTCCATGCTCCATGACCTCTGCATGCCTGATCAAGAGGGTATCACCAGGCTTTCCGGGAATGTTTTTCTCGACTCGAAGCCAACCAACAAAGTTCTGGCCGAAATCTAGGACCTTTTTGCCTTTTGGAGTCGTGATAATCTCCTTGGGCTTCAGTTCCATGATGCGAGTGATGGGGGCGACTTCGGGTGCGATCAGCTCCGCCTTTGGGAAAGGGAGCTCCTCAACCGATCCCTTCGCCTGTGCCTTGGATGCTAACGTAGACCAAGCAAGGTCGGCGAGATTGCTGTCAAAGACTTCGCCATTGTACAACTCGGAAAGGAGGAGAGGACCATCTAGGTACTCCCAACTCGAGTCAGTCTGACAACAGACGCTGCCGTCGACTTCAAGCTGTGCCAGGAAGCCTAGTTGCTCTCCCCAGTGGTTCGCCACACCAGGTCGTCCAATCCTGCTGGCGAACCATCCCTCAGCTACATGGGCGCCGATGACGTTTTCGCCTTCTTGCAGAAGAGACGTGACGTCGTAGGTTTGGTAGTGAAGACGGTGATTGTATGACTGCCATCCAGGGGCAAGTAGTTCATCGCTGACGCGCTGACCATTGATGTGAACCTCGTACACGCCATGGGCGGTTGCGTAAAGACGAGCACAATTAGACCCAGGATTGGTAAAGGTCTTGCGCAGCAGCACAGGTCGTTTCGGCTCTGGCCCTTGTGGAGGTCCGCCGATGAGCTTTGCAGTCCAGTCGGAGCGATTCAGGAGAGCAGCCTCAATAGTCAAGTTTGCCCAGTCTGTTGACGATGCATCGACTCCCACAGCTCGGACCTTAATCCCCGCCCGTTCTCGAGATGACAGGGGTGACGAAGGCCAGGGGTTGTACACTGAGCTGGCAGAGTCGACATGATAGGTTTCCTCCTTGCCATTGCGAGTTATGGCTAAGTCATAGGAAGCCTGTTTCCAGCCTTTGATGGTTGTAGAGTTGAAGCGCCATGATAAGCGAGGAGTAGCTGTAAAGAGGCCAAAGCCATTGTGGTGGTGCTCGGCACTCAACTGGGCAATTGAAACAGACATTTCTGAGAGGGTGCTGTCACTTGCTGATCAACTGACTGACTCGGCTGCCACTCTTCCCTGCGTTTATAATCGCACAATGCCACCAGCGCTCGTCTCAGCTGAACAATGTTTAAGCGAGGGGTTGTCGTTTGGGTCAGACGATGGATAAATATCCGTCTGTCGGATTCCCATCTGAAAGCTATTTCCGCCTCAGAAAGAGCATGCCAAGGCCCTAGGAATGCCATCCAGCCGGACAAGTTTCCTGCTCTCCAGTCAACAGCAAGGATCGTCGTCTTGTTAGCGCCAGCTTATCCCCGCATCCTGCTGTCAACCTTCGCGGGGCCCCGGATTCAAGCAAGACAGGACCGGTATCTCGGTTTGAAGTTGGGCGAGGCTTCGGGTTGTCTTTTGTGCGAGGTTGCTGTATAAAGAGGTGTCAATCGATGACAGGTTCAAGTTCCCCACGAAGAACTTCAAGATTAAACATTGTCGATCTTGCAACACAACAACCAACCCTCAAGTTTTGCCGAGGCTAGCTTGCATCTCACTTAAGAGGAGTTCAGCATGGTCGCCGACAAAGACAAGATAGAGACCGCGCCTCGTGTGTCGGGCGACGAGAACACGGGTGATGACCTCAAGAAGGGACAGGCCCTGCTCAAGTCTGGCCTTGACGAGCTGGGCTACTGGGACACCGTCAAGCTCTTTTGGAAGGTAAGTTCCCGGGCTTTCTGGACCTTGGTTGTAACCGCTGACCGCCTAGGCTGTTCTCATCTGCAACCTCATTTCCATTGCTGCTGCCGCCGATGGCTACCAGTACACCCTGAACGGCAACGTCATTGCCAACAAGGGCTTCATTAAGCATGTTGGCTTTGTTAATGAGGAGGGTAAGAGCGTCCTGAATGCCAACTACACGGCTCTCTGGGGAGCCATGCAGTCCCTTGGTCAGCTGGTTGCCATGGTATTCATGAGCCCCATCTCGGATGCGATTGGTCGCAAGATGACTCTGTACACACTCTGGGTTATTCTCGCTGGTGTAAGTTGTCACTGGTCATCTCTCTGGCTTGCATATGGCTAACCTTGCCTAGTCTATTGCTCTCGAGACTGTGGTCCGTGACTGGAAAGACTGGACTGCAGCCAAGATCTTGGCGGGCATTGGAGTAGGCGCTCTCCAATCCACCCTCCCCGTCTACATTGCCGAGTGGTCCCCCAGCAACATTCGAGGCGCAATGGTTCTCACCTATGGCGTCTGGAACACGCTTGGAAAGTTCCTTGCACCACTTGTCCTTCTCATCTGCGAGAAGCAGAACCCTATGAACTACAAGATGTCCATCCTGACTCAATGGGTATTCCTGGGTCTCATGCTGCCTATCTTTATATGGTTGCCCGAGACTCCCCAATATTACGCCGAGCGTGGACAAGACGATAATGGCAAGAAGACACTTGCGCGTGTCAATGGCAAGGTTGCTGGCTATGACGTGGACACCGAGTATGCCATTATCAAGAACAGCATCCTTGAGCAGCGCAAGAGAAAGAATGAGCTGGAGGAGACTGGCCTTGGGTGGAAGGCCGTGGCAAAGTCTTATGTCGACTGCTTCAAGGGAGTCAACGCCAAGCGGACTCTTGGTGCTACAGCTCCGGCTTGCGCCCAACAGCTTACTGGTCTGTCCTTCTTGAAGACTTACTCTTCTCTCTTCTTCCGTCAGGCTGGATTCGACGATCCATTTCTCATTACTACAGTTATCAGTAAGTTCAGTTTCCACCCACGATTTGGCATTGCTAACAGTTGTCAGCTGTGATTGCACTCGTCACATCCATCGTCCTCATGCTCTGGACAGACTATCTCGGACGCCGCATCATCGTCATTGTCGCGTCGGTCGTTTGTACCCTGACAATGTTCATTGTTGGCATCGTTGGCCAGTTCTCTACCACTAAGCCGCTTCAGAACTTTTGCATCTTTGTCGCTTGTGTTTGGTCCCTCTTCAATGCAGCATTGGGGTCCCTAGGCTGGGCTTTTGTTGGAGAGATCGCATCTCAGAAGTTGCGTGCACGAACTGCTGGTCTGGCAGCTGGTATTTCCGTCATTTTTGGTCTGACCTTTAACACTTCGGTTCCTATCATGCGTACGTATACCCGATAAGGTGTAAAGAATGACTATTAATACTATGGCAGTTGACCCTGAGGGTGTTGATTGGAACTACAACACTGGCTGGCTGTTTGGTGCCCTTGGCGTCATCACCACTGTCATTGTTTGGTTATACGTCCCTGAACCGTCGAAGCGCAACACGGCCGAGATGGATGAGATGTACGAGAATGGAGTGCCCGCTTGGAAGATGCAGAAGTATGTCACCAACGTTCAGTTGGCGCAGCAAGAGGCTTTGAACCGGCAGCCAGAGAGACAGGGCAGTGTCTGATCCGGATTTTGAGGCTCGGTGACTGGAATATGGGGAGAGGTCACATTTGTGCTACAGTGGTGTCTGAGATTGACCAGTCTCAACGGCGCATGTGACTGTTGACTGTTACGAGAGCAAGTATCAAGGAGGTAGAAAGAATCACACATTGTCGAGTGATGCAGGCTGCAAGTTGTGATTCTCGTGTCCCCTATCAGGGTGTTTGCTTTGCAATGGGCTGTGTCTGTTTGACCATGAGTTTGTGCATCTCTATACCCCATTGTGCTTGGCCTGACTCGGAAGATGAGGAGGGGACGCAGGGCGCAGCCATGGCTCTAAATAGAATCTGTCCAATGCTGTGCGACTGAGTACCTGCTTTTAATCGCGACTGGCCTATGAAAAGAGTCTGTGAATGGTAACACGAGCCGATTGACAACCGGCTCAGCCCAATCCGAACCAAGCCCCCTCCCGCACAGCCGCTGTTTGACTCTCAGCTATTACACTCCCTAGCCACCTATTTCAAGATGGGATATCAGATGACATCAGATATTTAATAAAGCATTTGCGACGCCCGTCGGTCTTCCCATCATCTCTTCACGACATTCTTTAATCTCTTCATCGAGATCATCACTTTCTAGAACATTGGACTTCCAAATATCACCACTTCAACCTCTAAAGACCCAGAAGCAATGTTTTGCGCCTCTTGCGGACAGGAAGGCCACGGCCGCTTCTGCTCCAACTGCGGCACGGGGCTTGGCGAAAAGATCCTACTCTTAGCTTCCGCCGGTCCTGTGCACTGGACTCAACAAACCAACTATGAAGCCCTCATGGAGTGCCTTGAGGTCAAGCATAAACTCGCCCATCAGGTCATGAGAGACAAGAGGCTCACCGAGGAGGAGCTGCTTCGCCATGCACCCAAAGTGGTCACGACTATGTACTCGTACGACCAATCCTTCAGTGCCATGCTGAACATGAAGACGGGCAAGTCCGATGCCCGAACATTTGCAAAGCCTTGTGGCTCCATCATCGTCGCTACCATGTGTTACCTTACATGGGCTCGGTTCGAAGTCACCACCGTCCGTCAGGGTATCGACCTCGTGGCCCTCTCCTGCAAAATCACGTCTGATGCTTGGGCTCCCGAGGGTGAACTGAACATTGTCATCTCGAAGATAGAGGAGGAATTGACCCGAATCGAGGTCAAGACGCATTTTCCTGGCATCATCATCGATTGGGGTAGAAGAAAGAGGATTTTGACGAAGCTGTTTGCCTTTTGTGAAGAAGCACAGATGGAATGAATTGCTTGGGTTGTCGATGGATGATTATGATGGTGGGGTGCTGGATATGGTATGGTGTTGTGGGAGTTAGTTACTGGGGTTTCTGCTCTTTGTTGATCTTGTTTGGCCGAAGTTACTTGTCTTGCTCCCTGTAGACATATTGTACCTTTAGTCTCGATTCATCATGAGTTATTACATGTACTAGAACGGAAATGACTTAATGGACTCAGGGGGCCAGTGATGGGACCGTTAATCATCTAGCAGTGTACAGCTGATTGCTACGTGATGATGTAAAGCCACTAGCACACACGCCAACGGCAACCAATGCACCCCCAACAGCCAGCACGACAGATCCAGAGGCATAAAAATAAGTGACACACAACAGTCAAGGATGAAAGTAGCAAAAAAAGAAACTCGACGCCGATCGGATTCGAACCGATGCTCCCGAAGGAATTAGATTTCGCTGAGGAAACCGAGTTAGTATGAAGGTGGGAACAGGTGTTGTTGAATGATACTCACAGTCTAACGCGTTAGACCACTCCGCCACAGCGCCTTCATTGGTGGTTGGTGGCGGCGTTGTTAAGCTGCACTATATACACTCACAGAGATAAGCATCTCGGATGACTTGGGAGATGCACCTTGCCATGTATTGTAATTGTAATGCATACTTGCGATAGACTTGCGAGAAGCAAGGTAGGGGCTTATTTTGGATGGGAAATATGTCTTAAAGTGCGAGATTTTGGTTCCCCCATTGATGTGAGAATACCTACCCTACACTGACACATCTCCAACTCGTGCCTGACACGCCATGTCGCTGGACGACATCTTCCAGCTGTGAACGACGCCCTGTCTTTTCTCTCGGGCAAGAGCATACCTAGTCTCAACACGGGCGAGTTGACCTATTTCATTTACTGGTCGATATGCCCATGCTCGGCTTTCGCAGCCTTGGCTCCCTATGATTGGGCGCAACTGTCAATGGGGTGTTGATGGTACATTTCCCCTCGTGGTGGGTTAAAAGTGCAGTGAAATCTATTGAACCAACCGGGAGGGCCCGAGATCCCCATCAGCTGAAGGGGCTCAAAGTGCACTAAAATTGCAGTGAATGATCACAGTTGCGTAAGAGTAGAAGGGCTCTCGCATTATGTGAAGCCCCCTCAGAAACCGCATACCGCCAGAAGCCGGAGCTTAGGGTTGATGTCGTGGTTTTTCTCAAGCTGGCATAAACCTCTGTTCCGTACCGCGCCCCAGTGCTATTACTATCGAAGGATAATGTGGTAAATGCGAGGTTATCTGTCACATTCTAACCTGCAAAGTACTTCTCGTTTGGGCGAGACAGGTCAAGAAAGTTGAGAAGGGCTGCGACATGTTGCCTAGGTACGCAGACTATAGGGCAGAATCTCCGCATTGCACCGTGCAAGGTTGGCGTTGAGACCCAGGTCATAGGCAGGTGAGAACAGGCACTTCGGAATCAGGTCTCTACTTTCATAAACGGTAATGAGGCTACGATCCAGCAGTCAATTGCATCTCCTGCTTCTTGAGGCTTAAGCGAACTCAAATCCTTCCTCGATCCAGAAACTTGGTTGGAATATCCACCAGTTTGCATCTCAAGTATTCCGCCAAGTTTTTACCCAAGACATCATACGTCGAACTGGAGGCTACACCTCTGTCTAGATGGTCCTTAAGAAGGAAGTGCACGGCTAATGAGCGTCAGTCTCGGGTCTCTGCGAGTCGATACTTAATCACGTATCGAATAAACTCACCTCGAATGTTTTTGAGCTCGAATCGGAAAATGGGCTTGCCGGTGTTATCATCCCCCAGCAAGTCTCGAATCTTGTCTACTGTCAAGAGACTTCGAAGCCAATCCCACTCGTCAGCGTGACGAACGAAAAAGCCAACGTTGGCATCGGATCCCTTGTCGCCAGAGCGAGCGTGGACAACGTAGCCAAGAGGGGCCTTTCTGGTAGGACCCAAACTGGCCAGATCGAGCGGGAGTGCCGTCTCATAGGTAGTCTGCTCGTAGACAAAGTCTAGCGTGTCGGTAGGGGCTGGGATGGAAATGTCGAGACCTTTTGAGGGAACGTGGGCGACATGAGCAATGTCGCTCTGTGGGAGAATAGAGACAAAGTACTCATAGTATGGCTTGGGGTGGGCTTGTCGGGCATCTACAGCAAATGTAGCACCCGGGTAGGACTGCATAATGACATCCGTAACTGGGCGAAAGAAGTTTGCAGTGCTGAGTGACTCTTCGGTCCGGGATTGGGCAAAGATTCGGACGTCGACAGTCGCAGCGTCTTGGTTCCTTGGGTTCTCAGGACATCGCCCGTTGACACGGAACTTCAGGCAGTGGAACTTGGACTCGTCCAGGATGGCCCGTACTTGGCGTTCGAGTAGGGAGGCCTTCTCCTCGATATCCAGACCGCAAAGGAAGTAATGTGCCTCTGCTTGGTAGCCTCCCTTGGCGGTGATGCCGACTTTGGTGGTAGGTGGAGGCTTCAGCCCGCCAATGTTGTGAACATAGCTATAGTCATCATTAGCCATTTCATCACTGTAAGAATGAGAAGGTGATCGGCCACTTACACCTTGTCGTCTCCCGCTTGTTCAAGAATAATGTCCTCAAGTTGGGCTACCACGTCCGAGTTGTAATACAAGGGACCTTGGATCTCGTACAGCAGTTGCGCCTTGCACGTATCGACAGTGACCATGCCACCGCGGTTCTTCTGCTTGGTGACGTAAAAGGTGCCGTCACTCTTCATCTCCACGATAGGAAAGCCCAGGTTCGTTACATCACCAACTAAGTCTTTGAAGCCGCTGAAGTTACCGCCGGTGACATACGTGGAGCATTCAATGAAGTGGCCGGCAACGAATGCCGATGCCAGCTTCTGATACTCGTCTCGTTGCCAGCCGAAATGGTAAGCAGCGCATCCGATAGTGGGTGAGGCGTCGGCCACTCGGCCACACAAGACAATGTCGGCACCGTGTTTTAGTGCTTCGACGATACCCCAAGCACCGAGATAGCACTGAGCGTAGATGGGTTCCAGGCCCCAGTCCTCGAGGTTTCCGCCTGTTTAAGGGAATAGAATGAGTCTACCGCAACACTAGTATAGGGGAGAGAGCAAGCTTACCGTGAGTAAGACTCTTGAACTTGTTGCCCTCGGTGACGGCCTTCTTGACAACATCCAAGACTTCGTCTCCACCAATCCACGCGACCTTGAGGCTTAGCCCAGCGGCTGCAATCTTTTCCACAACAACTTGGTGAAGTTTCTCAGTGTCGCTGGCACCGGCGTTGACCACGAGCTTGATCTTTCTCGAATCCAGGAGAGACAAAGCGGGCTCTAGAGCCTCGAGGAAAGAAATCTCAAACTCATCCGAACTGCCTGCGCTGTCAACCTTTCCTCCTCCTCTGGTGGTCATGTTGTACTCGGACAGCCAATCGCCAACAATGAATTGAACCTGTTCATCCTTGGCCAGATCGGCCAGTGCATGGCGCCGATCCGTGACTGAACCAGAGGCAGAGGCGATTCGCAGTGGCATGTCGATAACGGAGCCCATTGTGGTTTAGGTCTTCAACATTCGTAATTGATTGTATAAACACATGGCCCAAGCGTAAAGACTACAAACTGCCGTTTATGTAGGCGACCATTACCTTGGTCAAGATGCGACGGGTAATCACCGCGGCGAAGCATTTCCGTTGCTTCAACCGTGGTCAAGGCCGGTAATGGAAGCCCTCGGTCCCGGGATGAGCTGAGTCATGTCAATTTAGTTTGGAGGATGGTCGATTCTATCCAAATAATCATGATTCTGAACTGAGTCATGTCAAGTGCCTGTGGAGAATGGTCGATCTTTTCCGCAGAAGGGTTAGTTAGACTGAGTCTGGCTGGTCATGACAAATGTCTACGAGGAAGAATTCCGAGTGGGTCCTTTTTTGAACCTTGGCTATGTTACGCCTTTATGTCTGAAACATTGATTATCGTAGTGGTCTTGAGAATACGTCACTGTGTTAGCATTGGGACATGGTGCTATGATGTGTTGATAATGTGTTTTTTGATATAGCTGAAGCCCGGCCCTTGATGGGATAACTGAGCCAGAAAACCTTTGACAATATGTGTGTGTAACTAAATGGGAGGTTCCTGTATTCATCTGAAGCTCAACAAGACACCAATCCTCACTATCCAACATTCGCTTTCATCACTTTTTCCTAATTGGAGGATAATACTTATTAAATCGTGAGACTACGTACATCGGATAAGATCATCTGGAGTACCTTGTCAGGTCTTACTGTTGTGGTCTTGTGTGATTCATATTGTTACATTAAGGGCCTTCATCTAGCTGCTAGATGTCCAGCATGGCATGGCACTGGGCATTGGTAGCCAAACTCGCCCTGCGATGATCAGGCATGGCATTGCTCGGGGTTAGATATACTGAATAGGAACAATGTAGCTGATAGTAAAGAAGCGCACTGCAAATCGAATTATCCATGTTTATCTACTAATTATCCAGTCTCCGTCCACTATAGCTTCGGCTTCGTGTCGCTGGTCCACCCCATGTGCAGAGCATCAACTTTGTCAAGCTTATACGCGCCGAACAACTC
Organism: Fusarium keratoplasticum; assembly: GCF_025433545.1. Lineage (NCBI taxonomy): Eukaryota > Fungi > Ascomycota > Sordariomycetes > Hypocreales > Nectriaceae > Fusarium > Fusarium keratoplasticum. The sequence continues at coordinate 244,337 of NC_070537.1, read as the reverse complement.
CTGCTCCAACTCCTTTTGTGCCTGCAGTCGAGCTCTAACAGCCTCTGCGCGTCGGCTCTCTCGTCTACCCAGCTGGAGCATATGCACCTCATCAGGACCATCAACAAGTCTCATAGTCCGAGCGCTGGCCCACATGTATGCTAATGGCGTGTCCTGGCTTACACCAGCGCCTCCGTATACCTGGATGGCATTGTCGAGGATGCGGCAGAGCATTTTGGGCACGAGGATCTTGGCCTCTGCAATCTCTCGGATGGCGGATTTGGCACCTCCCTTGTCGATCTTGACGGCTGCGTTCAAAACGACAAGTCTGGACGCATCTATGTCGATGCGAGCTTGAGCAACCTGGGTGATGACGTGACCGTGCTCATGGAGCATCTTTCCAAAAGGAGTCTTGGACGGGTCATGGATCCGAGATAGAATGAGTTCAAGAGCGCGTTCAGCCTGACCTCAGGTCAGCATTGTTACTTCTGAGCATTACTTATTGGGTGGCTTTGTCAATACTTACCGCACCGATACATCGCATAGTATGATGAATTCGACCAGGGCCCAATCTCCCTTGTATGATTTCAAAACCTCGCCCTTCGCCCAAGACAATGTTGGATGAAGGAACACGGACATTGTTAAAAGAGATGTGGCCGTGACCGTGGGGAGCATCATCGTACCCAAAGACAGAGAGCATACGATGGACGGTAATGCCGGCAGTTCGGGCCGGGACGAGAATGACGGATTGCTGGCGGTAGGCATCCGGATTTGACGCATCAGTCTTGCCCATGACGATGTAAAGCTCGCATCTCGGGTCTCCAGCACCACTACTCCACCACTTCTATTGCCACTCAGTTAGCCCTGGAGAGCCATAGTCCCTAGCATCACTCACACTACCATTCAGGATGTACTCATCGCCATCCCGTTTCATCTCGAATCGGATGTTGGTGGCATCACTGGAAGCAACGTCGGGCTCTGTCATCAAAAATGCCGAACGGATCTTTCCCTCAAGGAGCGGCTCAAGCCATGCCGTCTTCTGTGCAGAGTTTCCAAACTTTGCCAGGACTTCCATATTTCCAGTATCAGGCGCCGAGCAGTTCATGGCCTGGAACATGTGAATGTGAGCATGCAACTTGAAGGGATCCTGGGATAACGCACCTCACTTGCGATTTGGCTCTTGCCAAGCTGCTCAGCCATCAAACCATATTCGAGATTGCTGTAACCGGCTCCTTCAGCATAATGCCCCTTCGGCAAAAACAGATTCCATAATCCCCTGCGACGTGCTTCTTCCTTGAGATCCTCCAGAATCCGTGGGTGAGCGGCGAAGCGCTCCTCGGCTGCTTTGCCGAGCATTTGCGCAAAGACAGCATCGGCTGGAATGCATTTCTCCTGGACGAAGCGCTCAACCTCATCCAACGTCCTTTGAGCTTCGTTGCTGACCTGTCCAGCAAAGGCGATGGGGATGCGGGCAGATGCCGGGGGCTCCATGGCGGCTAAAAACAGCAGTTGGAGACCTATAGGTGGGTTGATCCTGAAGATGCTAGTGAGGTTAGCAATTGATGATGTTTGAGGCCCTATTTGAGGGCCTAGGTATAACCCACCGAGTCTGCGGACTGAGTCATGCAGGGCACAGCGAGCCCGCCCGTGGCCCTTGTCGATTGATCAGGCCAGAAGAAATCCAACCTTCGGAAACGCGGTACCGAGAGCCGAGGTATCAGCCCGTAGAGCCGCGTCGAATGAAGCGGTGCCGACAATTCATCTCTTCCTTGTCCAGTATGACTTGGACAGTAGACAAGTCTAGGCCGGGTAAAACCAAGGAATATGGAATGCTAATGTCGTCTAAGGAATGATGGACAAGCTTGAAATGCTATATTGTATGACCTCGGTGACGCCTTCGAAAGAAGCCAAAGGCCATTAGCCAGAACAAAAAGAGCCCAGCTATTCAGACATAACGGCATCAAGACCCAATCATCATACAGAGTAACCTAGTCGACGCAGCATATGCCCACCCATTGGGTCAAAAAACGAATCAAGAAAGCCAGATGGCTGATTTAATTGACTATTCTACTGCCACCTGACCAAACTAGAGCTTCGCCGCAACCCTCACATCCCGGGCTACAACGTTCTTACTGCTTCCTGATCCCAAGCCCTGCAATTTGCGTCTCAAGATTTTGCCTGCTGGGCTCTTGGGAATCTTGAGGACAAACTCAATTTCTTCCAGCCATTTATATCGTGCCTTTTCTCTCTTGACGTGGGCGAATATCTCCCGCGCCGCTTCCATCGGCTTCGAGGAGCCGGAAGACCTCAGAACCACATATGCCTTTGGTCGTTCACCTGCGCGCTCATCAGGAATACCGCAGACGGCAACATCGTGAACAAGGGGATGTCCGAGGAGAAGATTCTCTAGTTCTGCCGGAGCAACACCGATCCCCTTGACTTTGATCATCTCCTTGAGCCTATCCGTGATGGAGAGAAGCCCCTCCTGGTCGAAAAAGCCGACATCTCCAGTATGCAAGAAGCCATCCTGATCAAACGTTGATGCAGTGGCCTCAGGATTGTTGAGGTAGCCCATGGCAATCTGCGGTCCACGAGCCCAGATTTCCCCGGCTTTACCAGGAGGGCAATCCTCCCCGGTCTCGACATCTACAATCCGTACATCGGTAGATCCCACCAACATGCCCACGCGGTCGGCGTACTTGTAAGCGTACTTGGAAGGGGGGTGAGAGACAATGGCAGAGCACGACTCGGTCATGCCATAGCCTTGCTTGAAGCCGGTTCCCGGGAAGGCCTTCTCGAGGAGATTCAAGATCTCGCGAGATAACGGAGCTGCGCCTGAAGAGAATCGTTTGACATGGGATAAATCGTATTTTGCCACCATCTCCGGTTCTCGGACGAGTCGAATCAAGATGGGAGGGACGATGAGAAGCTCCTTGATCTTGTAGTCGGCGACCGTCTTGAGCAATTTGTCCAACGTGAACTTGGCCAAGACGTAGACATTGGCGTTGAGATGAATCGGCAAGTGCAATTGATGTACGATGCCTGTGATGTGATAGAATGGTAATGCCGCGAGGACCTTGTCGTGATCAGGGGGAGTGATGTCGGTGATCTGGATGCACTGGGCGATGATGTTGGCATGAGAGATCATGACCGCTTTTGGGAGGCCAGTGGTGCCGCTGCTGAAGCAGAGAAATGCGCAAACATCTCGATTCGTTTTCCCCTTAGGTATCTGGAATGGGGGCGTCTTGGGGGTTCTTGCAAGGCTCTTGGAAGCATCAAGTATTGCTTGAATGCTCGAGACGCCATTTCTTGAACCCTCAAGCAGGATAACGTTGTTTTGTGCGATCCCAACCCTGGCAGCGGCCACATTCGCCCTTTCCAAAGTTTCTGTCGTAGCGAAAATGATCTTGGCTTTGCTGGTCCTGAGACTGTAAGACAGTTCGTCGATGGTGTAATCTGGTGACACACCGCAAGCTACGGCACCAACGCGAACCGCAGCCAGTGTGGCAACAGGATACCATATCGAGTTCCTACCAAAAACGACCACCACATCGTTTTCGCCTAGGCCATGGGCGGTAACCAGGGCTGATGATAGATTTGTTGCGTGATCTTTCAGACTCTGGTAACTAACATGCTCCTGCGTGATGGCATCAGTGAAACCTGGACCATTGGCTTCAAGGGTCAGGGATTTAGACTCCAGAAGCCAGGACCACAAGGTTTGCTTTGGGTCAACTGATGGCCTGATGTTAGTTCAAGGTCTTGAGAAGAGAGTTGGGCAGACACACATGAGATTTGAGGGTTTTGTGACTTGTAGATCATGATGCCTGATCCCGAGCTTCTGCAGTGTGTAGCGATTGAGATGCAATAACGAGACGAGCCTGAGTACAGAAGACGATACAAAGCAAAAGCTTCACATAATAAACAAACAATAGCCCCCTCTTGAACTACCTTGGCATTCCCGCTCGCTGCGATGCGATGGAAGCTGGAACTTCATTAGTCAGGAGCCATGAGTCATGACTTCAGTAGGCAGAGTCCAAGGTATAATGCTTTGCCGGAATGTAGACCTATGCTTCTCAGCATAAAAGACAGAGGATAAGTATGAACATCTCCACGTCTTGATAACCACCAGAGCCACATTTGCTCGACAGCATGGCAGACACGGTGAGACAACCTATCGACATTGTGCGGCTAAGCACGCACATCAAGCAAAATGTGGCCCAAATTGCTCTTCCAATCAGTCTGAAGCAGGTGATTATACATTCCATCATTCTAATTGTTTTGGCCCAAGTCATTCTGACATGCATCAGTTTGGCCATGGACAGTCTAACCCAACGTACGAGATCACGTCGGCGACAGGAGCGAAATTCGTCTTGAGAAAGAAGCCACCGGGCGAGCTGCTGTCCAAAAGCGCACATGCTATTGAGCGAGAGTATGAGATTATCAAAGCCCTCGAGACTACCAATGTCCCTGTTCCCAAGGTGTATTGTCTCTGCAACGACAGTTCCATTGTTGGCACGCCATTCTACGTGATGGAATTCCTCGATGGCAGAATTTTCGAGGAGGCATGGCTTCCCGGTATCCCTCAGCAAGACCGCAGTGCAATGTAAGTCTCTACAAGGGAATAGTATGTGTCGTATGCTCATTATTTGGCTAGCTGGAAGGAGGCCGTTGACACGTTGGCCAAGCTTCATTCGGTTGACCTGTCCCAGATTGGTCTGGGCACCTGGAAGAAGTCTACGAGCTTTTATTCCCGCCAGGTAAAGTCATTGTCTCGGACATCTGAATCCCAGGCGAGCACAACAAGTCCATCGGGCAAACAGGCTGTTGGGAAGCTGCCCCATTATGAAGAGATGGTCAGCTTCTTTGCAGACAGAAACTCGCACCCTCCAGACATACGAAGACTGGTGCACGGAGACTTCAAACTCGACAACCTGGTCTTTCACAAGACAGAACCCAGAGTGATTGGGATTCTAGATTGGGAGATGGCGACAGAAGGCCATCCGCTGTCGGATCTGGTCAACTTACTCATGCCGTTCAGCTGGAACCCGCAGCAAGTGTCATTCCTGACATCCGAGACATTGACTGCAGAGCTGAAGGAGCTGCAAGAGAACTTCCGGCCGAACAATGTCCCCGGGATTCCCAGCATGAAGCAGTGCCTGACGTGGTACTGGGGCGGCGTTGACTGGGCCGCGACCGGCTTTCTGGACTGGGGCGTAGCATTTAGCAACTTCCGGACAGCTGTGATTATGCAGGGAATCGCGGCCCGGATTGTGAGAGGCCAGGCGAGCGGTGCCAAGGCGAGACAGTTTGCTCAGCAAACACTGGCGTATGCCTCGTGGGCGTACGCGCGAGTCGCGAGACTGCAGCAGGAGAAGCGAGTACTGAGCAAGATTTAGGTCTAGCTGTGAATGAGTAATGACCTTTTCAGGTGCTGTGATATGACGTAGGTGTGACTTTGTGCGAATGTCTTGTGTTGGACTAGATCGGCACTAAATCCCATGTGCCTCGGCCCCCTCCCCGTATTCCTCGGCCGGCTGCCACTGGACGCCGGGTACAAGTGTGGCTCAACGTCGATCGCTGATAGACACCGCCCCCGTGAACCACTGCTCCCCGGATTCAGGCAATTGCATCATTCTTCAAGATCATTACCCGACAACTCCCCTGCTCCATACGTCCTAGTCTGATACGGATATCCAACTTAGTCACGATGCGAGCTGTTGTTTTCAAAGGAGTCAAGCAAGTTGCGCTTGAGGATCGGCCTAAGCCCGTCATTCAGCATCCCGCCGATATCATCGTCAAGGTCAAATACACAGCGCTATGCGGCAGGTACAAGAGCACCAGTGAAGCGTTTCCAACACTATTGCTGACCTTTTCTTCAGCGAGCTTCATGTCTTTCGCGGACATCAACCCTCCGGAACTGGATTCATCATGGGCCATGAATTCACTGGCCTGATCGATGAAATTGGTTCCGATGTCAAGAACCTGAAGGTGGGCGACGCCATCGTCAGTCCTTTCACCGTGAGCTGCGGAGAGTGCTTCTTTTGTTCACGTGGATTTTCCTCCCGTTGTGATAAAAGCCTTCTCTTTGGCACTGCGCTTCTTGACGGGGCGCAGGCCGAGTACGTGAGAATACCCTATGCCGAGACCACCGTTGTCAAGGCTCCGAAAGAGGTGGATGACGTCAAACTTTGTCTGATGGCTGATATCTTTCCGACCGGCTGTTTCGCCGCAGCCAACGGTCTCAGCCATCTCGACAAGAAGCATGTTGAGGATAGCCTCGTTGTGGTCATTGGTTGTGGCCCGGTTGGTATTTGTGCTCTGATTGCTGCACTCGAGTACAAGCCTAAAGCCATCCTGGCGGTAGACGGCATCGAGCCGAGACTGGATCTTGCCAAAAGCCTCGGTGCTGAGCCATGGAACTACCTCACACAGAAAGACGAGTTGGAACAACGTGTCAAGGAGTTGAGTGGCGGCCGTGGTGCCGACGTGGTCATTGAGGTCGTGGGACACAGTTCTGCGCTCAAGATGGGTTTCGAGCTTCTTCGGCCCTGGGGCACCATCTCTAGCGTCGGTGTTCACAATGGCGAGATCCCGTGGACTGGAAACCAGGCTTATGGCAAGAACCTCACCATCAAGATGGGAAGATGCCCAGTTCGAAGTATGTCTTGATAGTTGACGTGTCTACTCGTTGCTAACGTCTGTGTACAGGCGTCTTCACCGAGGCATTGGAACTACTCGCAAAGAAACAGCATCTACTAGAGTGAGTCGATATAATCATGCGTATGTCCCCTGGTTGACAAATGATAGTTTCATGACGGCGACGGTGATGCCTCTGAGCAACGCCCTTGAAGGATACGAGTTGTTCGACTCAATGAAAGTCCAAAAGGTCATATTTGATGCTGAGAAGTAAGACAGTTTGAGGGAATCCATTCTTCGTGTTAAAACCCATGACGACGATCAATAAATGTCATCCAGTTGGCCATTGAAGAACACCAAAGCCATCAAGTGACTTATCCATCATCTAATTCCACACGGTGTTGGAAGATAATTGCATGAAGACTACTGTGTCTCGAGTCTGGTTCCATCGAGTGTCTTCACTCGTTTCCCATCTACATATGTCCCGTCGACAAGATACGGCCTCGGCTGTCCATTGACAGGAAGCTCAGCCAAGAACCTCCACCGCAGCAGTTGCTTCCATCCAGCTTGATGCCAGTGATTGAGGTTGCCATTCGGGAAGAGCGGGAGAGCGACCACAATGGATGGGTCATGGGCAATCAAGACCAAGACCTTGTCGTCTGTGTCAAGCGACATGAGAGCGTTCACACTCTTGTGTGCTTCCGGTGGATCGACATACCACGAGTCGGCACGGCTGCAGGGCTGATAGTATGGCGTCGAACTCGCCCTGTCGGGGTTCGGATGGCACGAGAGATATTGTGCGCACGATACAAGTTCAGGAGCTGAAGGCGGTAGTGCAACCTCCTCCCTCTTGAGCTGCGCCGGCATACGGGTGTGCTCATTTGGCCTGAAGGCACCACCAAAATGACAAATGTCCCCTCCAAGGAAAACAAACGTGTCGCGAGTGGTTCTGACGAGGGCAGAAAGATGACCGACTGCGTGTCCTGGAGTGTTGAGGAGAAACAAGCTGCCGTCGCCGAAATAGTCTATGGCTTCATACCCAGCAACCTTGGAGTGCCCGTCAAAGTCAACTTCTCGGACCGTTCGCCCTTGAAAGGCAGACTCGTGCACAGGTGAGTTGGGGTTCTTTGGGTATCCAGGAAGGAAGTGTTTGCGGAACCCGGGGCCAACAATGAGGTCCATGGTCTTTGGGAACGTGCTGGGGTCACCCATGTGGTCGTAGTGGTGATGACTGATGATTGCCGCCTCGATTTGTTCCAGGTTAATGCCACCTTGTTGCAAGATGTCAGCGAGGCTGTCGTCAACCCTGATTCCAGGAACCCTCTCATCGATGGTCTTGGAGATAGGTTCAGGGAGATTCCAAAAGTCCTTCCGGCAGCCCAAGTCGAATAGCAACTGCTTCCTTGTAGTGTCGTGCGTGATCAAGAAGGAGAAGGTAGGAAAGTTCATCAGCTCATGTCCCGGTATGGTTGGCTCAACCAGGGTGTCGGCTGGCACGGTCAGGGAACAGGTGGTGTCAATGATTGACAAGGTGCAAGTGGCTCCATTCCCAGGCAGACCAGTCATCTTGAGTAGTACTTCACGACAGTGGCGTAGAATGGGTTGGTAGCTCGGGTGATTATAACACAGATCGTCTGGAGCAGATCAAGGAGAGGCACCATGGCCACTGCAGTGGCTCGTTTATATGTATCTATCAGGTCTGGAGTGGTCCCGGATTTAAATTCCGATCCCTCTCTTTCCGGCAGAGTATGGTGGGGGCGTACAGCACCATTGAGGCAAGCTCCAACATCTAAGAGCGGCTTCATTTGGAGGTGTCCTCAAGGTTCACAAACACCGCGCGATGGCTCATTCATCTACGGACCCAACCCCATTTCCTGAGCAAAGAATAGTGACCGGTCGTTCTGGATCCATCCAGTAAAATCCGGAACCTGCGGCGACGCGCAACCCACGGCGCTCTGTTCCATCTCGGATGAGGGCTGTTCCACAGGAGTAGCCCCAACACTGCCACCGACTTGGACTCCATGCGAGAATACAATGGGCATAAAGCATCCGGTTCTACTTATCAGGGCCTGTATTCTGGCAGGAAAGTCCTTCTCCACGGGCAGTCGGTCCTGGCCGAGGCTCAAGTCGAGGGTCAAGGCCAACTTGAGATAGTGTGTTGGATTCTGTGTCATGACATCATCCGCCTCGGGACTTTGGCCATTCACGGTTTGTCTGGATGATGCAGCCGGTTCAAGGTATGTGCACTCCATGAAATACCTGATGGCTCTTGTGATCCAATCTGCTTCCTCGTGCCTCGGGCGGTACTCTCGTATGGCCTTGATGAGGATGTTGAGGCAGTTCTGTCTCCCAACCCCCCTAGTCTCATCAGCTGATCTACAAGGACTTGTTACAGATAACTTTGCATCTAGTAGATGAAGGGCCAGTGGCAGTGCTATACAGCTCACGACACTACTAGGTAGGTAGTGTGCCAGCTGAAGCTTCAGAAGCTGACCAAGTCTCTGCGTCATGTCCGTTGTTGCATCCCAGAGCTCCACGCGTATTCTTTCGATTGTCGTTGATGGAAACCGGGCACTGCCACAGGGGAAAATGGTATTGGTAGCCGCGTCCAACAGCAACTCACTGTTACAGAGCGTGATTCGACTAGAGCTGTTGGGTCAATCAGCAAATGCATCGACAATCAGAGACCTGGCAAGGGTAGTCTTACTGATAATAAATCCAGACAAGATGGGCAAACATCAAGATGGAGCTTGTCGGTTCGCCGCCTTGGTGACGGCCAGGCTGTGTGCTTGCTAGCACCGGTGAGGAGGCCACGGCCTTGAGGGACCACGTTTCGAGATCCTTCTTGCACTCCCAAATCTGCATTGTCTTTCTAGATGAGCCGTGGGACTCGGACCCTGTCAAGTCTCTGACCGAATATGCCACTGTCAAAATGTTTGATAGGCACAGGCACAGCTCTGTCATTAAGAGCATGATGGTGATGAGGGACTGTTTTGAATCAGCGTCGTAAACTCGAGAACGCTGGATCTCATCAGAGAATTCGTCGTGAGACATGGCGTAGCTCGTATGGTTAATTTGGACCTTTCGACGGAGACAAAGAGACAAGACCCGATCGCGGATGATGCAGGACAACCAGATTCGACGTAGAGTGTTGTTGCGCTTTCCCTGCTGGGGCGAGGCGGAATCAAGGCTGTTGGCACACCTGTCTGCATTCAATGCCTTTGCATGCTGGATGGCACGACTGAGCCAAGTGCTATTCGCTCTTTGCTCACCATCGCCGAGCGAAGGGCATCGGTGGGTTAATAACAGTGCAGCCTGCGCCATCAGGACATGATCCGAGGGGTCCTGCGCAGAGTATAGAAGCTGCTCAGATGCATTAGCCCAGAATATCGTCAAGTCTGAGAACCGTAGTGTTGGAATACCTTTGCTTGCTTGTAGAAGGAAGCCTTTGCCTGGCGAATCGTCTCGAAGCCCAATCCTTTGACGTCCTCTTCAGCGACAAACTTGGCACAAGATTAGCGTACGGTTTGGTCTTAGTATAGATCCCTAATCGAAAGCCTACCGGACACGCAGCAAAGAGCATTGCCTGGAGCAGAAGAATACTGGGTTGACGAGTCTTTGAAGTCGTCTGTATTTCTGGAAAGTGTAGATCCCAAAAGTCGCCCTCATTTAAGACTGGAAGCATCGGATGAACATAGAGAAAGTAATGATGCATGAATGTTTTGAGGACGGGTGCTGACGGAATCCTGTAGCACCCCTGGGACTCAAGGGCGAAATCATAACGGGATGGTATTTCGGCGGCTCCGATTTCTTCCCAGCATCCGGCTGTGATGGCCAGGGGCGCTGCAATCTCACCAGAGACTTTGGGTGCTTCTTCATCAATGGCAGTTCCGAAAGATGTCCGGCGATCGCTTTCAGCACTGGTTTGGTCGTATGAAAGCTGTGTAGAGAGGTCGTTTGAATGGATTGGTGAGTTATGGAATAAATCTGCCTCTGCTTGGGCGACTGGGTAGACCTCCTCGATGATGGAAGATGCGGGAAGGCTAGTAGCCTCCCCAGCAGAGGAAGTATTAATGGGGGGTGTTGGAGGTGAGAATTCCAAGATCTCAAGAGACAGAGAATCATCGAGACGTTTGTGCAAGTCCGGTAAATGTTGTTGGAATGAGAAATCGCCTGGTATCCTAGATAAAGATGATTAGCGTTTCTCGTGACAACAGCACAATGGGTCTACATACGGCGCAAAGAATCGAGGCACTACAATGCATTCGTGGGCATTATACCGGCAGTTACTGCATGGCTGAGAGGTGCGGGTTACATCACAGCGAACCTTGCGCTTTCGGCATTTCAAGCAAGCCCTCGCGGCTCTCCTTCTCGATATCCTCTCCATCGAGGTGCGGCGCAGTGTAGAGGTGCTCATTGGGCCAACCGTGAGTCGATTGCATGCGTTATCGACCCGAGGTAAGCGTTGCTCGGCTCCGTGTTAAGTATATCCTTCTGCCCCTTGCTCCACATTCCCCCATCCTCGGAAGTTTGTGGCGCGGGATCCATTTCCACGGCTTTGACAGCTTGTGTGGAGCTGGGCTAGGCAGACTGACCTCGATTATGACGAGCTGCAATGGAATGTACGTGATTCAAGGGCATGTTTGACTCATGACTTGATCGCTTCCTCATCTTCATCATCAACGGGCACATGCCTTACATTGTACTCCTTTTGCTTGGTTCAAGTGCTTAGATTGCCCGAGAACACGAAGAGGCGACAGGCTCAAGACGATGTCGATATTTTCCATTCAAGTTCTTGGTACCTATCCTAACATGGTGGACTTGCAGTTCGAATTACATGTCATAAAACCCAATCTGTCCTATCCCGCATTGGAACTGAATCATGACCAGATCCGTAAAAGTGCATTACGCCGTGTTTGAGGGTTCGACACTCGGCTCGTCTGGAATAACCTGCATTTCTGCCTGAGCTTCAGGCAACGCATCTTGTGTTGGTATATGGGTCCCTTCGAGCAGCTGATTGTTGAACCAGTCGATCGGCGGCATCATTTCGTTCACGTCAAAGCCAGCGTCGCCCGAGAAGGGCCACATATCCTGGCATTGTGCATCGAGATTGGGTCTGCCAATGTTCACGTCTTCGAGACCCAAAACGCCTTCATCGGTAAAGAGAGGAGGCATGTTGAAATTGGGTGCCTGGAACCTGTCGTTGTCTATGATCGAGGTTCGATGTCTTCGCCTGGGCCGATCATCTCCGTCAAGCTCCTCCGAGTTGCCAGACATGCTGAAGCTTGGACGCTTTGTCCCAGTCTTCTGACCTCCTCGGGGTCCAGCAGCCCTTTGCCATTCACTCTTTACAAGGATGACGACCTCTAACGCCCGTGTTGCGTTCCCAAAGCACCGGCCAATCTCCCCCAGTGAGTGGCAGCAAAGCTGCAGGTCGCTCAGAGAATGGCGGGACTCTGCATAGCTACGCGTGCAGACATCGTAAATAAAAGTGAGAGACGCGGTGAGAATTATGTGAACGATCTGTACGTTCCCATGCCGGAGCGAGTGTTGTTGCTGATAGCATCGGAGAATCTCAGCTACCTGGTGGGCTGCTGCGACGCAGTCACTCGGAACGCTTTGCATTGCTGATCGGCTCTCTGGCGTACTCCGTGGTGTCATCTGAGATACCAGCTGGCATGAGAGATATGGCCGATATAGAAAGATGAGGGTGGCATAATATTGCATACTGGTGTCCATCAGCCCAGAAGAACCCAAAGAGACAAGTCGTGCAAGGGCATGGTAACTCACTGTAGTTGAAGAATGGCAGGATGATAGATTCTGCTTGACCCCATGTCACTGATACCCAGCAGCGGAGATAAGCCTGCATGCCATTCCATCATTTCTTGCTTGGTCTTGATGAGAAAATCGACGAGTGCGCTCAGCTCCATGGTTTCTCCAGCATACCTGACGTCGGTCGAGTCAGTACCTTTCCTACCCACATTCCAGGTTTCACAATGACGTTACAGTGTAGTGTTTATCTGCCGCATGAAACCACAAAGTGTGGCATTGGCAGCGGTACAGGCGCGAACCGGGAAGAGCACGCCGGACTCGAGCCCACGAGGTTGCCAAGCAGTGCTTGGATAGGACTTCCATATTTTGCAATCCTTGTCTTCCAGCTCGGCCTCTGGCTTGGGGATAGTTATGTTTTGAATCCCCAACCCCCAGGGGCGGCCGGCATAGAGATTCCACATGCTGCCGATAAACCAGGTTAGCAAGGATTTGCTTGGGCTTCACAGATCTTACTGTTCATGAATAAAGACTCCCCAGAAGGCTGTCTGTCGTATCTCCATGTCACGGGGTGTGAGGAGCCCGTCACGGATGTGCTTGGTCATGTCCAAATGAAGCCCCAAGTCGGCACTCAGCCGAGTTGCCATGCCTGGAACGTATATGGTTAGTCTCATTCGACTATAAAATATACTTCTTGTTTCACCAACCACTGTAGAGCCAGCCGCGAGCATCTCGGGTGGATGCTGCTTCTGTGGCACTCATAATGACCAGCGCCTGTACGGTGGCAACTGTAGGGCTGTCCATTTCAACATCCAAGAGCGCCTTGGCACGGGCAGAGAAGAACTCGGAGGCTGGCTCCGGAAGGTAGAGGTTTTCTCCGGCTGCTAAGCTGGCGCCCATGGCACAACTTAATGGGTCAGCGTTCTGCTAGATGAATAGTGTGCTAGGCCAGTCACTTACATGGCGTTGTTGAGAGTTTCGGAATAGTATGGGCTCCCTGTGTCTTGTAACAGACAACGTCGCTTTTCAGCGAAAAACGTCTCTTGGTCGACAACGTGGATGGCCGGGTCTTCCCAAGCGAAATAGAGCATCGCGAGGTGGGTTTCAAGGGCCAAAGGCACTTCCTGATCTAACCCTAATCTCCGCAGCACACCAATGCCTTCAGTCGCCACGGAGCGGAATGACGGACTGGAGAGTGATCGAAGCCCATCTGCATGCACATGCAGATTCGACGTTGGTCCGTAGTACCGGAGTTGCCCATCCTCAACAAGTCTCAGCGCGCCCATGCGTGCAGACAGGATACCCGTTATGCTATTGTCGTCGTCTCCAGAATCTTGTACATTGGTATGGAGAGAGCTCGGATACGGCGCGGGCTGAGAATCTGGTGTATCAACCAGCACGAAGTGGTCGCTTGGGTTCGAGATACTGGGGGGCGGTGCTGGGTCCATTCTAACTTCGCGCGAGGCATCCGGATCCTTTATCGGGTCGTAGGATCCAGTCTTGATAATGCTCGGCGACGATGCGCACTCGAGTGCCAACGAAGGAGTCTTGGGGTCTGACGGTTGACGCTCATCGTGGCCTTTGCGGTTGCCACTCTGGATTTGGTTTGCACTGGCACACGGCTGTGCTTCTGACGTACAAGATGTGTGTTTGGGGGAGGTGGCTGATCCAGGTGCTGAGGTTGGTGTTGGCTGGGGCTGTTCGATATTGTGCTCTCGCAGCACACCTTCGAGTTGACCGATGCGTTCTTCGAGATTCACGATTGTCTTTTTGGTTGATAATCTGCGATTTGGGGTAGAGAGTGTTAGCATCCAGCAGGAGATGGTAATGGAAAAGGCTCTGCCACACGCACCTTCGCATGTCACCATCAACATTGTAGAAGCACTCGAGATTCGAGGTTACGCAGTTGGAACAAACATGGTTCCCGTCGCACTGCAACACGGTCGGTCAGGTCAAGAAGTGCAGGATTGGCAAAGCAATGCAAACCATGCTTACCTTGACCTTTCTCCGCCTGCAGTTGAGACATGCACTCTTGACGTACTTTGATCCGGCCATTTTTGACAGACAAGATTGCTTGACCATGATACAAGAATAGGCAGACCTGCGGAGTCATGGAGCTAGATGAAAAATCTCATCAATTTCAAGGTACCCCAGGTTTCCAACCCCTGACATAATGGGGCTAGTCTGGCTTTTCTGGGGAAGCAAGATGCGGGGGTGGACATGACATGTGCCACTTGTTGGTCCCCAGAGCATGACAAACGACATGCCCATGCATTTTTAACTGACCTACAGTACAGTAGAACCACTAGAGGCTCACGATTTTCGGAGGAATCTTGTCCTAGTATGGACTAGGCAGGAAGGGCATAAGAGAGCACGCAGACAATCATCCGGGTACGGTAGAGTAAAGTCAGAGCGATGAATACAAGCCTCAGAACAATGCGGTGCCTTGCAATCGATGATTTGTGTTGACAGTAGTAGACTCGAGGTAAACGGCATTGAAACAATTACGCAGTCCATCTCGGTGGAAATCTTGCCGGCGGCTAAGTCCAACCTTTGGGCCGAGGGTGAAACAAGTTACGTGTCCGAAGGCCTTGGTCTCGGAATCTAAACCCGTGGAATCAACCTCCACACCCGCAAACGGAGACGGCCGAGTCCATTTCGCTGTCTTGTGCTACTACAGTCTTCGCTCAGTACCTCATCCTACGCCTCGCTCGGCAAGCACAAGCAAAGAGATGGGAACTATTTATCTACAGTGGTCTTCAACAGGACACCGTTGGATATTGGCCTGAAGCAGCAAACTTGAACCATTCAAACACCGTTCCTATACCAAGGCAGGACAAGACCGAACATGTCTACGCCCAACATCATCATCATTGGCGGCGGTGCTGCCGCCATCTCCATGGCGCACACCCTCAAAGAGAAACTTGGCTTCAGAAACTTCGAGGCATGTCTTGTCCCGTCTCCATCCTGCCCCACGCCACTAACGTACCTTACATACAGATCTACGAGAAGCGAGAAGGCCTTGGAGGTACTTGGAGAGTCAATACTTACCCAGGATGGTTCGTTTGCCCGGACCTACGCAAGCTATTGAAGATGTTGACTCTATTTGCGCAGCGGCTCCGATGTCCCCATACATCTTTATTCTTTCAGCTTCAATCTAAATCCTGACTGGACTCAAGCACTGGCAGACCAAGAGGAGATTCTCAGATGTACGAACCTTGCAACACCCCCTGCCGTCTATCCATCTCTCGTCAATGGCAGATGAGTAGTTAACATCAACATAGATATGGAGAACACAGTGGACAAGTTCCAGCTACGCAGCCACTTTCGCTTCAACACCGAGTGTACCGGTGCTGAGTGGGTAGACGGGGCATGGCACGTCCACTTTGTCAACCCAGTCACTCGAGAAAAGTTCACCAAGCGATGCACCATTCTCCTCTCAGCAGTTGGCGGCTTCTCGATCCCTCGACCGGCTCGATTTCCTGGCATGAACAAGTACAAAGGCAGAGTATTCCACACAGCCGAGTGGGATCACACCTTTGACTGGACAAACAAAGCCGTGGCTGTAATCGGGAATGGCTGTAGCGCTGCCCAGGTGGTGCCCTCGATCGCACCGGGGGTCAAACGGCTCGTTCAATACGCCCGCAGCCCCCAGTGGTACCATCCTCGACCTAACAGGGGGTTCTCTGCCTTTGACAAGTTCTGCTTCCGCTATTTGCCATTCTGGCAGAGGTACCACAGGCTTGATCTCTTTCTCAAGACCGACAGTCTCGCCTCAGTGTACGGGTCCGACGAAAGGCAGATCAAGAAGCGTCTTGCTGTTGAGGCAGAGGCAAGAAGTTACATCCGCAGAGAAGCGCCTCGGAAATACCATGACTTTATATTTCCCGACTTCCCTCTGGGCTGCAAAAGACGAATCTATGATCCCGGCTATCTGGCGTCTCTGCATCGTGACAATGTTGAACTGCTCCCAGAGGGCATACAAGAGTTCACTGAAAACGGCCTTGTCAGTGAGACGGGCAAGGCGGAAGACTTTGACGCAGTCATTCTGGCAACCGGCTTTGACGTTCAGTCTTTTCTTGCCCCGATGACGATCACTGGCAAGACTGGCGAGGAGCTCCAGGAGCAATGGTCTAGACGACGCGGTGCTCAAGCATACATGGGAACATTCGTGCACAACATGCCAAACCTTGCTATCTTGTGAGTTCAAATACCTTCTATGCCATTTAACTTGTCACCACAGGCTACAAATTTGCTAACTTGCGCAAGATTTGGACCAAACACGTTTCCCGCCTTCAACTCTGTCATCTATGCCATCGAAGTGCAGGTGGCTTACATCACGTCTGTGCTTGTGAAGCCAGTTATTGACGGATACGCCGACGTGATTGAAGTGAAGCAAGATGCTGAAGAGAGCTTTATCCAGGACCTGGATAAGAAGCTTGGCGAGACTGTCTTCTCCGCGGGATGCAGCAACTGGTACATCAACAAGGCTGGTCGCAACTCGGCTGCATGGCCTGGTCTTGCCGTGACCTTCTGGCAAGCCACCTTCTTCCCCAAGTGGAATCATTTTCTCATGACAGGAGGATCTCCATTTTGGATCATTCGAAGGACATGGAGGAACTTGAAGAGTATCTCATCACGGACATGGCTGGCCCTCATCGCCAGCATCGGGTTGGCAGTGTTTTGGAGTGGTTTAACAACCCCAGATCCTCTTGAGGATCTTGTCCGCCTGTTGAATAGAGGATAGGGCATTAGGCCGCAATGGGAGAGTTCACATCTGACATTAAATCGTTGCTTGGTCTAGGTATATAAAACAGGACTCGAATACAATTCATGCCAAGTTACGTGGTTGCCAGACTCTTGTTCAGAATTACATGTTCAACTAGGCGGTGACGAGATCCAATCTCTCGATATAATAGTTGTGGTCAAAGTGACCTTGTACTTGACAACCTGGCTTGGGTGCCTGGCTTTTATCTTCCCCACCTTACCATCATCTCAATGTTCTCAGTGTTGCTCATGTGGAATGTATTTTTACAGATCATGATGGAATACGACAGTGCAACCGAACGTGTCTATGAGAGGAGAACAACTAACCTTGGGAAAGCACATGTTCTCCATCCATACTCGCATACTTGCTACGAAAAGAACGCAGGCAGTCGTTCAGAATCCTCAAAGTCTGCCTCCGCACTGAACCGGTCCCATCCATCCAACACGGCAAGAGTCTCCAAACATTTCCGTCTCATGACATCCACCGCTTCTGCCCCAAGAGGGATGCGCAACGGCAGGTTCAAGACTTGGGTGGCAGTGAGATTCTCCACCCTTGCTATATCAACCATCTTTTCCGCAGCTCGAAAAGGGTCTCCGGGCTGGTTATCATGAGAAGTCATCAAGTGATGTGCAAAGTCATTCTTTACCCTGGCGTAGTCGGCGATGCCTTGGTGCGAGTTCATCTTTGCAATTTCGCTCTGTTCTCCCAGGATACCAGTACGAAAACGGCCCAGGACAAAAATGTGCACACGAATACCAAGATCTGAGACTTCTCTAGATAAAGATTCGACAGCGCCTGCGTTGGAAAAAAGTCAGTGGGTATGAACAGATGGGTGAAGCTGTTGATGCGAGAACTTGCCTTCCAGCGCGCACTTGGAGGAAGCATAGAGCCCGCCTGAAGCGGCACTATGCCAGGCCGCAATGCTTCCCATAAACATGATGATTCCTGACTTTTGCGAGCGCATAAACGGAAGGACAGCTCGGGTCATGTTCAGGGCCCCGAAAAAGTTGGTGTCGAACTCCTTCTTCATATCGTTGGCACTGAAATGACTGTGAGATATTGAAACAGTAATTCCGTTTAGGAGCCTACCTGAGTTCTTCCCAGACGCCCGAAATCACGCATCCTGCATTATTTACCAGAACGTCTATTCTTCCAAAAAATGATTGAGCCTCCTGGACTTTGGCGGCAAGCTCAGTCTGATCTGCCGTGACATCAAGAGAGAGCACTCTGACATTATCGTCATTTTCCAAATCTTTCAGGGTAGAGACCTGTCGAGCTGTGGCAATAATCTTGTCGCCTCGTGCCAGAACGGCTGGGACCAGGCATCTACCAAGACCAGTGGAACACCCTGTTACAAGCCAGACCTTGGAGGTTTTGGTTGAGGCGATTTCAGCAGTGGATGTCATGGCGCGAGCTTGTTTGCTATCCGTTAATGCGAAAATTGATGTACTTGAGAATAGATTCCTGGTGATGCAAGCTCCAGCGACGTTAAACAGGCCCCGTGATATTCCTGTTCAGCAAACGTATCAACTACAACACGCGTCAAGTAGCCCGCTTCACGACGCGACTCCATGACGTTATGGTACCGGGTAAGTTTAGCACCCTTGCTTGATGCGGATGGTCTGACATGACTCATGGCACACCCACTTCTGGCAAACATGTTCCATCCATTGTGGAGCCTGGCACATTACTCAGTTCCAGGCTTCGCTTGACCATGTTGCTAAACCCATGTGACAAAGGAACCAGTGTAAACAATGTAGATATCAAGTCGAAAAGTAGGATATCTACCACCGTTTTGCGAGCCCCCTTTACATTCCTTGACTCTGAGATTGTAGATGACAATCAAGTATCTATAACATAGCCGTTCCAAAGACGCTGCCTGATCACCTTTAAGAACAACCACCATGGAGCTCGAACCCCATTTGACCCAATTGTTTATCAACAACCAGGTGAGAATCCTATCATTATGTCCTGTCGAGTGCAAACTGAC
Source organism: Fusarium keratoplasticum (assembly GCF_025433545.1). Lineage (NCBI taxonomy): Eukaryota > Fungi > Ascomycota > Sordariomycetes > Hypocreales > Nectriaceae > Fusarium > Fusarium keratoplasticum. Next base: position 225,195 of record NC_070537.1, on the reverse strand, counting down.
GACTCAAGTATGTCGATAGTAGTAGCCAGAAATAGTTAGTACCCTCAACCCCTTCCAGTTACCGCGCCATGTTGCTGACAGGCCACAAGCGTGTCTGTATACAATCCAGCCACCGGAGATTTGGTCAGCGATCGAATCCCAGTCGCAGGCGACAAGGATGTTGACGAGGCCGTCGCCTACGCCAACGAGGCATTCAAGCCAGATTCGACTTGGCGACGAATGACACATACCCAGAGGACGGAAATTCTCCTCAAGTTTGCCGATCTGCTCGAAGCCAACCAAGAGCGTCTTGCCTATCTTACACGACTTACCCTGGGAGCCCCGTTTCTTCCCTTTGGAAAGTCCGAGATTGGCACCGCTATTGGTTGCTTCCGTTGTGAGTTTTGTTCAAATCTTGGAGACATGGTGCTTAGAAACTGACAAGACAAGATTACGCCGGATGGGTCGATAAACATGCTGGTCAGAGTTTTCCCGCTGATGACGGTTTCTACAAGATAGTCCGCAATGAGCCACTTGGCGTTGTGGCAGGGTAAGACTTGATCACCGACCGTTCTTGTTTTGGCTGTTAACTAATGTCTCGGCAGCATTATCCCATGGAACGGACCACTGGCCTCTGTCGGACTCAAGGCCGCCCCGGCACTCGCCACCGGAAATGTTTTCATCTTGAAACCCAGCGAGAAGACACCTTTGATGGCTGCAGAGCTTGGGAAGCTGGTACTCGAGGCTGGCTTCCCTCCTGGCGTCTTCCAGGTCCTGACTGGAGATGGCTCGACAGGCGCTGCTCTCGCATCCCACATGCGCGTTGCCAAGGTCAGCTTCACGGGCAGTATCCAGACAGGAAAGACGGTGCAAGTTTTGGCAGCCAAAAGCAACCTGAAGAGAGTCACGTTGGAGCTTGGAGGTAAAAGCCCTGCCGTGGTATTCAACGATGCCAATCTCGAAAATGCTGTCAACTGGTGAGAAGAGCTATTCCTGTCCAAGTCGTCGTTGCTAAGGATTCAAGGGCCGTCAATGCACTCGTAAGCAACTCGGGTCAGATCTGTTTCGCAGCAACAAGAGTGTACGTGCAGTCAGGGATCTACGACAGATTTATTGAAGCCTACCTTGAAGGCCTCAAGACGAAACGACAAGTCATTGGTGACCCGGAAGCGGCCGAGACGCAGATTGGGCCGGTTGTGGACAAGGCCCAGCACGATCGTATCATGGGCATCATCTCATCTGCCATAGAGAAAAAGGACGGACAAGTGTTGATCGGAGGGCAAAAGTTGGGTGACAAGGTGAGTGCATTGATATGGGCCTGACCAACCAGGGCCTAACCGATACAGGGTTACTTTATTGAACCGACCGTCTTCGCCGACACCAAAGATACATCCTTCATCTACAAAGATGAGATCTTTGGACCGGTAGCCGTCATCAACAGGTTTGAAACGGAAGAAGAAATAGTTGAACGTGCCAACGACAGCAAGTATGGACTCATGGCTGGCGTATTCACCCAAGACATCACCCGGGCGCTTCGGCTTAGCTCGCTCATCGACTCTGGAGTTGTCGGGATCAACTGCATCAGCACCATTTCGTTTTCGTGCCCTTTTGGTGGAACAAAGGAAAGCGGCCTTGGCCGGGAGAATGGAGAGCATGCGTTGAGAGCGTACACTGAGCCCAAGACCATTCTGATTAACATGGCGTGTTGAGGGGAGATTTAGGCAAGAACTTGCGATGCAGAGTATCAACAGATGATAGATTTTGATGCGGTCACTTCTCAGGAAAAGAGTTTGTGCAGTGTGAGTGGCGTCGAGGCTGCCAAGCCCACACTGGTCGTCCAGACCAGGAGCCACTTTGTCTAGTCAGCCACTAGCGTCGTCTACGCATCTGGTACATGACTAATGATCACATCCTCCCAACGTGCTTCCTCCTTTCGCCTCACTCTCCTCCGTCAAACATCCATGCTGGTGATCCACAGCACAATATTGCCCTCATCTGATCCTTGGTTATCCCATCCTGCTCATCGAACTACCCCGCATTACCCCGTGGGGGATCCCGCACTCGTCACCTCGGTAGCCGGTTTGGCTGGCAGTTCAACGCCTGGCTCCGTACCCCCATCTCCGACCTTGATTGATACAGAGCTCGCATCATCTACTTGGCTCACCGTCCATTCGTCCATCTGTATTCACCCGCGAGTCTGCTACACAATCATGACCGGGGCTCAGTCTCAAGCTACGACCAGAGCAGCCTCCTCCCGGAAGCGCTCCAGGGCCGTGTCGAATCTCACAGAGGAGCAGATCCAGCACAAACGCAACGTCGATCGTAGGGCACAGCGCGCATTTCGTCAACGGAATAAGGAATGCATCACCAACCTTGAGCTTCAGTTCTCTCAACTCCAGGGGACGTGCGCCGACCTGCGCGAAAGCTGCAGCCAGAAAGACGCCCAAATTGACTCCATGCGTGACGAGAACCAATCCTTGATAACCTGCCTGGAAGCTATCTCGGAGCTTGTGACAAAAGCCCTGAGGCAGGCCGGCAAGACTCATGACCAAGACGCGCATGACCCAGATGTATCGCGGGGTGAGCTTAGCAGACCTATGAGAGTTATTTTGTAGCCAGCTGACTTATTTGGCAGACGAGAGCCAGGTCGGGGGCCAACAGACCACTACGGGGACCCCTTCTCGTCAGGAAGAACCCGATGTCGACTCCTTATCTGCAGGTCATCAAGGATCCCCGCAGATTCAACATGACACAGATGCTGGAGGATCCAACTCGGAGGAGCCCTTTGACGACCAGCTGGTGCAGAGCCACAGCTCACCGACACCCACGAATCATGTAGCCCCAGTACATGACCAAACCTATAACATTACGGATGCTATGGGTAATGAACATGCCATTTGTCATGTTTCCCCGGCAGCAAACGCAGCCTTCCTGTCACCCCCTGGAAGCCACCAGGCCCCCGACTCCCACATCCCCTACAGCGCCTCATCACAGTCAGGAACAGAAGCATCCCACGTGGTCCAGCATGAAACAACCGAAGACTACTCAGACTTTGGCGGCTCGATAGCCAATGTCGGTCATTACGCCCCGTCTAACGCCGTATTTGGAATTCTCCCTGCCCACATGCCATCCACATGCCCATTGGACCTCATACTTCTTGAATTTCTCAAGTCGAGAAGGGAAATGCTGTCGAATGGCCTGGACCTGGACTCGATCGTTGGTCCTCCAAGACCCTCGACACGTGCCCTCGTCAACCCTGAGCAGGTCGATTCGGTGCACCCTTTGAGTGGCATAATGTCCAGAGTGTTGTCGACGTTTCCTTCTGTACAATTGGCCGAAAAGCTGGCCTTCTTCTATTTGATGTGCCACACCATGAGGGTATGTATCATCCTCCATCTCGTCCATGAGTACGTGTAGCTGACAATTCAGTGGCAAATTCACCCTACTAAACAACACTACACTGATATGCCTTCGTGGCTGAGACCGACAGTGACACAAATCGCCGTGCCTCACGCTGCTTGGATTGACAACATACCGTGGTAAGCTTGGCCACCTCATGGGCACTTTGGATCAGAAGCTGACTCGTCAGGCCTGGTGTTCGCGATATCCTCATTGAGAACCAAGCCGAATATCCTTTCCAGCTGTTCTCAGATTACTATTCCCAAAATGTCAGTGTGAATTGGAAGTTTGATGGGTTAGACGCTGTGTCAGATCTGAATGGGGAGGGCACATTGCACTCCATCTTTGAAAGGCACATACGGGATCTGAGGAATTGGACAGTTAGCAAAGCATTCCAGGATCGATTCCCTTCGATGACTGGGGCAATTACCGATATTACCCAGTAGACAGAGTCAAAGCTGGTCTCTGCCATTGGCAATGAAATTTGTGGAATAATATTAATGACCAATACATCATAATTTACTCCGTACCTACTCAACCCCCATTTATACCTGGTGATGTACGAGACCAAAGCTTGTATCCCCCCGATCCAGCCGCTCAGCCTGAACGTTACCGTCTTTACCTCCGAAACAACCATGTATCTACAGACTTGTCCCCCTAAAGTGACTTCTCGACTTGGACGCACGATCCTCTGCCCTCTTCGCTGTCGCCCTTGATCTCATGAGCGTTGAATGCATCTCCAGAGAAAACGTAATCAAGCTCTTCAAGTGTTTTCCCACTCGTCTAGAATTCGTTAGACAGACCCTCATGAGAGGAATTGGAGTTAGCAAGCTTACCTCTGGGAGGAAGAAATAAGTGAAAGGAATGTTGAGAAGAATCATGACGCAGAACAAGATGTAAAACTTCCAACCTGCGGTGTCGATGGCATATGGCGTGATAAGAGCAATGACCTTTGAGAGATGAGCATTGGCACTAGAGACCACGGAACGATGAGATACTCACAAATGTCCAGAGCCATTCAGAAAATGCGGCGACGGATGAGCCCACATGTCGCAGCTCAAGAGGAGTAATTTCTGGAGCGTAGAGCCAAGGAATGCTGTTCCAGGACATGCCGAACGATATCTCGTAGATGAAGAGAAACGCTAGAGCCATGGCTGACGTCGATGATGTGTTGACCGCGATGCCCGCAGTGAAGACGGCCATAGCAGTCAAGAGTGACACAGATCCCAACATGAGCATTGGTCGACGGCCAACTCTATCGAGTAGATACATGGGAGGGAACGTGCTCAGCCAGAAAGCAATCTGGATACAGCCAGCGACAAGACTGCTCGTATCCTTGGACAAGCCAACGTTGGTCTCGAGAACGATTGTAACGTAGAAGGCGATGACGTTGATTCCTGTGAACTGCTGCCACAGCTGAATCATGAAGCAGAGAACAAGTCGACGGGTATTCTTGACCGGGGTTTTGTCGTGGATGAGGTTCTTGAGAGAGAACTTTTCGGTTTGATGTTCGAGGTTTAGGGCCGTCTCGATCTCTTGCCGGACTGACTGGATGATTGGGTCATCTTCCTGACAGTCATACAATCGAGAGAGGACTTCAATCGCTTCGGTCCGATATTCGTGGGAGTAAAGCCATCTTCAATCAAGGTATCAGTTAGAGATGTTTACAAAAGGGGATCCTCATGCCTCACCTTGGGGTCTCTGGAAGAAAGGGGAGTGTAGCGACCGTCACCAGGGCAAAGACGTTCTGAAAGGCAATCGGGAATCTCCAGACGACCTGCTTTGTATCAGCTAATGGCTCAATAGACAGCTCAAATACACTACCTCTCCTGTGAGATGCTTGATGGTCCCATAATCAAGCCAGTAGGCCACGACTGTGCCAAACTAAAAGAGAGTCAGCTTCGATTGTATCAAGACGGAGGAGGTCGCTTACAATAACGATTGAGAGTTGTACTGCAACAGCACGTCCCCTGTGCTTTGCATGTGAACACTCCGAGACATAGACTGGCACAATGCTCGTATTCATGCCTAGGGATGTAATGTTTAGCAGATATCAAGAACGAACAAGTTGAAGACTTACCGTTCCCAACTCCAGAGATGAGTCTGCCCACAATGAGTTGCGCCGCGCCAAAAGCAGCGGATTGGATAACGCCTCCAATGATCATGATGATGCAGCCCCAAATGATGATCTTGCGTCGACCCCATTTGTTTCCAATCAAGGAGGCTACAATACATCCCACCAAGCAGCCAATGTTGTACAACGCGACAATCAAGCCCAGGAAGCTGGGACTCGGATTACCGATGGCATCGAGGAAGCTGGGCTGGGTAACAAGACCACCCAACACGCCCTACGACTCCTTGTTGGCCGCTTAAACATGACAGAGGGATCAAGAGACACTTACCTGGTCGTAACCAAAAAGCAAGTAGGCGCTTCCAGCACTGAACGTGATTGCAGCTTGAAGATACCTTCCACGCAGTTTGGTAAACATGTTGGTGCGCCGTCAGTGACGGGGACGCAAGGTGATAGGATTGTTGAGCGAGGTTAGCGGTTGATGTGACAGAGCCAAACAGATCAGTCAGCGTATGATGTTATTGGCTGGGAACAAACTGCATCTGTGAACGTCGGCTCGATGGCTTTATAATGCCGATATCATAGTCGAATCGACCGTTTCCCCATGGTTGGTCTCGAACCCCAGAATCCCCGGATCCCCGGGTTGTAGCATGTACCCCAGGTCCACCGTTCAGCGCCACGTCACTCAGATCGTGTCGGATTTGGGCCGTTGGGCCCCATTAGTTTGCGCCAGAGCGACTGACTCATGCCAACTTGGTGCGCTATGCATGGAGGATAACCCGTGGGGTAACTAACGCCCCTCTTGACTGACTCATGAAGGCCTTCAACCTTTACGTCCAGGAGTCGGAAACTAATTCCGTGGAAGTCAATAGCCAATCACGACAGACTCATAGGTTTATTGATCTCCAACATAGTGCTAGCCAGGTAGCCGATGCTCTCCAGGCGACCTAATCAATCAGGCGGCTAATGAAAGAACCGCTGCCTATGAACTGAGTCATTATCCAGGTGCTCTTCTGCATTGGTTCCAATGCTTTTTAATGTCGAATGTTCACCGTAAGATCCTGCTAGGTCTATGCTTGTTTTCTAGCTAGTCATCAAACGAAGACTGTAACCCTTGACGCCGTCTATTCAGACTCTCACGATTCCCCAATACAACGTGTCTACAGTATCGAATCACGTTCGAGCCGATCATCATGGGTTCCAAGGAGACAGGCACCATGCTTGCCGCGCAATACAACAAGGCAAGACCCATGACCCCTCACCCAGACCTCGAACAACGACTAACAACATTTACAGCTGAGCAACAAGGTTGAAGTTAACCGTATCGATATCCCTGGTTACAAGGATAATGAGATCCTTATCAAAACAAGGAGTGCTTCTCTATGTCATTCAGACCTGGTACGCTACCTTGACCTGTGGACTGCTCCAGTCGACTGACACTCCACACCAGATGCTCTTCTGGGGCCATACGGCTGAGGAGCCTCCCACCGATAAAATCACGATCGGACACGAGAATACAGGTTATGTGGTCGGGGTTGGAAAAGATGTCAAGGGTTTCAAGGTTGGCGATCTTGTTGGCTGCCTTGGTTGCAGTTACGCCTGTTGTACGTGGACAAGGTCTCGAAAGCAGTTCGATGCTGACACCATCAGATGATTGCGAGGGATGCCAAGTCCATAACCTGTTTTGCGAAGAGGGAACAGGAAAAATGCACGGCTTTTCGTGTCCTGGTCACTTTGCCGAGTATTCCGTTTCTGATTATCGGAATGCCATGGTTCTGCCCAAGGGTATGAACCCAGACACATCTGCGCCGCTCTTTTGCGCTGGGGTCACTGGTCAGTATCCATCCCTCATTCATGCCGCTGAGATCAAAGGGCTTACTAACGTCTTGTCAGCCTATCATGCTATCCGGGGATGTGACCTTCGTGAGGGACAGTGGATCGCCATTGTAGGCTGCGGTGGCCTTGGGCATCTAGGTGCGTCCTCAAGATGCTATCAAGAACTATAACACGCTAACGTAGTGGAAGCTGTGCAATATGCCAAGGCACTGAAGCTCAAGGTTGTCGGCATCGACATTTCCAAATCTCAGCTTGACGATGCGAAAAGCCTGGGCGCCGACTATGTCATCAACACACTTGAGGAACGAGACTACGAAACCAAGATCAAGAAGATCACGGGTGGTGGCTGCCATGCTGCTGCCGTATTCAGCGCTTCCAATGCAGCATACGAAAGTGCCCCAAGGACACTGCGGTAAGGCAAAACCTATCGAATTCATCATATTCTAGACTAACCGGTCTTGTAGCATCAACGGTCTTTTGATGGTTGCTGGGATCCCTCAAAAGCCATTGTCCATCAGCGCTCTCGACATTCTCCTTGGCAAATACCGGATTGCCGGCCGTAGCAGTGGCATTCCCAAGAACATGCCGGAAGCTATCAACTTTAGTCATGAACATGGCATCCAAGCACACATGACGACGTTCAAAGACATAAACGACATTCACAGAGTGATTGATTTGATGAATTCTGGAAAGACAGCAGGAAGATTTGGAATAGTATTAGAGTAAATGGTATCCGAAATGCTAGTCCTATTTGTATCAGTTGAGCCAGAGTAGGTAGTGATTCATTTCAACCTTTTAAGCCTGGGGTCAAGCTTGTCCTTCGATTTCGCGCAGACCCAGTTTCCTGGGCCATGCCTTGTGCAATGGCAAACGTGTGACAATACTGTTTATTTATTGCTCTACATGCAAGCAGATAAAAAGTTAAAAGAGGCTTTCCTCTTAAGAGTATTATTCCCTTAGATAAATATAAAGAAATAATAATAAGCTTAAAGAGTTTTAGTAAGAATATACCTTCTTCTAACTATTGCATCTGAAACCACTGATCCATGCCCTTTCTAGCTTGCTCAAGCTCTGCCGCCTCTCCATCCATCAGCTCCTCCACAAAGGCAGTCCCCACGACAGTATACGAGCCCAGATCTGTCCTCCGTAGAAGGACAGGGACATCAGAGCCTTTCAGCACGCAAAGTCGATCGCCGACTGCAGTTCCACGTGGTGCAAGACCCAAATAACCGCTACTCGTGCCCATCAGTCTCCAGGTCTTCTCCAGCTGGATCAGCTTGACTTCTATTCTCTTCCAGGATTCGCCGACCATTCCCTTGGACCCCTCTATCATAAGGTCTCTCAGATTTTTGTCAAACCCCAGCTGTCGAAAATCTGCGCCGGGAGCAAAGCACTTGCGGAATCGGGCCTCAAACTCGACTGGGTCTGTAGAAAAGCCCAGACTGCGCAGCACTTTGTCCCGTTGCTGAGGCTCGACCTGATCCAAGGGCCTGGTCATGTGATAGAAGAGAGAGAGGTCGCGGGTAATCGTTGACCTGCTGACGGTTCTTGACTGATCTCTGTGCAGCAGCCGGAAGAAAGCATTGAGGGCTGCCGACACAGTTTTATACCGCTTGCCCTGCAAAACGGCGGTTATAGCACTTCCCAGCAAATCCAAATCCCTTGCTAATCGATACACAGGATCCTGAGCAACAGAGCGAACCGTGTCAACCTCAATGCCCCAGGCAAACAGGCTCTTTGTCCTAGCGACGACAAACGGGAGCTTGCTTGAGTCGTCTCCAAACACTCCTCTATCCGCAAACCCAGTTTCCATCCTTGTTTTTGAGATGCGAAGCTCCCCGTCCCCCGGGAAGTTGGGCGCCCAACTGGGAAAGTCGGCCTCGGACCCGTAGAGGCCAATTCCGGCGTGAGATAGGAACGAAAGAGGGGTAATATACCTGGTGATTCTCGTATCACGGCAAGTCTCGACCCAGGCGGCCGTGTACTCGATATAGACGTCCGAGACCGTCTTGTTGTAGTCTGGGACAATCGGGATTTCAGTAATGGCGAGAAGCCCATAGATGTAATCCCTGGGGTCTGTAGCCTTGAGATAGCTTGCAAAACTTGACATAAGCCAGCTATAGTTTTGAGTTGGAGGCACTTTCAACCTATTGTTGAAAATGCCCCTTGCGAGGCATGGCCGTTCTATGTTACGGACGCTCGCCAACTCAGTCGCCAAAGCCGACCACACGCTTGGAGACAAGGAGCTTGGTCTTGGTAGGGATAATTTGCGAATATTTTTCCGCATCAGTTCAAAACCCCATTGAAAGGTAAAGAGCGTATGCCAACCAACCGATGCCAAGCCGTTGCTGATGAAGACCAGTTGACGGGCCAGTGCAACCTCTTGAACGATCCACACGCGATTCCAGTAAGGATCTCTCGCAAAGGTAGCCACAGCGGACCAAGCAAGGTTTCGGAAACCCGATCCCGATTGCTCAGGGCCGTCGTCGGAACAAAGAGAGGGATGTTCTTGCAACCAATCCAGCCGAGAAAGCTTTTCTTTATTGAGCCTTCGCGCCGTATCATCATGCATCTCTCTGGCAAGCAGGTTGATTGTAGAGTAAGCGAGCGAATGATCCCCGGGGCCGAGCCACGCGAGGACAATAGCTGCGCTTTTGTAGATGCGGCTCATGAGCTGGACTTGCTGGGTCCGTTCATCGGGGTCTTGTTGGTTGATACACACTGCATCAACCCATAGGCTTTGAACCCGGTGGGGGGACCGCTCTGACGTCCAGTTGCCACGGATATGTTTCAAGGCTGCGGCGAGGTTCTTGGTCATTGGGAATGATTGATTGTCTAAAGAAATGGCCTCTTTGACGTTGGGATCGCCCCACACATATGACAGGGCGGCAAATGTGGGATTGTCGTTTAGGCAGACCGTGTCGAGCCGGAGGCTGTCGTCATCCTTGGGTGGGATTCGAACGACTCGGATCTCAGATTTGACCCGGTCAAGCGGCTTGTAGATGAAAGAGGATGGATCCATCCTAGGGATGGAAGTGGGAGTAAACGGGCAGCAATGCACAGACAGGATGAACACATCCAGCTAGGGTGAGGGATAAGATTGAAATGAGGTCTGAGGGGAATGGGGGGTAATCAGCAAGTTGGTATTTGCACAGCCTGCCTCACTCAGGTGCCTGCTCGGCTGCCTGTCTTGGTTGGCTCAGCTGTGGTGGGAGGCCTGTGGATTGGTCAGCCTCAAGGGCTGAATCAGACTTGGGACTTTGACGTAATTTCTTTAACTGATTGTTGGCTTATGTATTGTGAATTCTGGTGTGGGCTGAAATTTTAGACGATGGTAAGGCAATATAATAAACCATGGTTTTACTGTTAAGAATCAGCATGTGGCTTGGAACTAGGGGTACTAAAGGTGTTAGGAGTCAAGGTAGGGCAAGCCTGTCCTTGCTCCCAACGGGGGCCCCAGCGGATTGAGCTCCCATCAATCCAGTGATCTATGGGATGCTACGCAGAGATAACCTATACTTGTAATAACTTTTGCTTAGTTATTACCCGTAACAGCACCCCAGATCCAGGCTGCCCAGCTGCCCAGCACATATACCAACAACACCAGGAAACAAGCCTTGCTGATCACTCTACCCCTCTCACCAGCGGATCCATGGAATTGCGCCTTCCTCTCGTTTATCATATCTCCGAACCGGATTCTTTGCTTTCGTGTGAATTGCAAGATTTGGAGGTCGGTGGCCCACCAGCACCCAACCAACATGGCCAAAGACACAACGGTAGAGGCGGTGGCGAGAAACACGTAGACGATTGTGACACGGTCATACGAATTATTATCAGCGTCTTGAATCACGCCGGTAATAATACGAATGATGATGTTGGTCCTGGTCTAGGAGTTAGTTGCGTTACGTTTTGTTAGGAATTCATAGACATGACATACGCATTATTCATCGTCACCTTGGCAGCGTAGGCAGTGCCAAAGACATCTTGATGCCACATACTGGTCCGGATTCCCTCAATGATCGTAACCGGACCAAATGTCTTAAAGATGGCGTAGAATGCGTAGGAAGCTGCGGCACTGGTGGTTGTTGTGCCCCAGTTGATGAGTCCCATTGACAACAGCATTCCGGTGCCACAGACAACCATCTGTGTCACACGATGGCCATATATGTCGATGGCAGCACCAATAAAAGGACTAAGGAAAAAGCCTATAAAAAGATCAGCCTCATCGGTTTGATAGAATAACAAGGGTATGTGCATGGCCTACCGGCATACTGAGACAACGATGCGTACCAACCAGCAGCGACGGCATCAACTCCGAAGCGGTGCTCGGCAAGCTCGGTCGCGTTCTGAGAGTAGACATTAGAACAGCTTGTCTGAACCATAGAGAAAAGCATGATAGTCCAAAACACCCAAGGTAGTTCGAGGATTTTGCGAAACTCGAACTTTCGGTTGTTCTCGACAAGAAGCTCGCCCGTGGCAGGATCAGGGGGTGCCCGAAAGCGCTTGCGAGCAAGCTTAGTAAAGAAGAAGAAGATAAGCGTGCACACGTTTGTAAAGATAGAGACGCATGCTCCAATCCAAAAGACCCAGGCAAAGTTCCCGAGGTTCTAAAGACAGGTTAACCAGGCGGCTATGATAAAAGGATTAGGGACAAGATTGCGATACCTTGGCGATGACATTGGCCGTAGAGCTTCCAAGAAAGCCGCCAATTCTAGCTATCCCAATTTGAAGACCAATCGTAGTCCCAAATCCTCCACCAGGGGCAAACCATGCTGAAAACACTCTGTAATAAGCAATTTGTGTGGCGATGTCGCCTAATGCTGCAACAATTTTGCCAAAGATCATCAGTGGATAGGACTTGCAAGTCGCTGCGCCTGCGATGACGAATGCTCCCGCAGTCATGATCAAGTTTCCATAGAGCATAGCTCCTGGTCAATCCGTTAGATATAAGTGCTCTTTAACAGGGTAACAAGAAGTTGAATAAGGGAACATACCAGCGCCACCAATCCGATCTGTCACAATGCCAGAGATCATGGTTAAGAGAGTGACCATGAGCTCTTCACTAGCCTCTAGCAATGCAAATTGCGTATTGTTGATGCCTAGCTCTTTCTTAACTGTGCTCTTTAACGACGAGGTCAGCCTGGCAGACCAGGAAGCCCCGAAGCTTATGAGACAGATGAGCAGGACTGAGCCGAGTTTCCATTTCATTGGAACGAATGGCCGGCTATCAACATCCCCAGAATTTGAGTCTGGTGATATGTTTGGATCGACAGGGACTTCATGAGGTGTTGCAAGACTGACTTCCTTTGAAGCCGAAATGGGATCTTCCTTGCTATAATCAATGACAGCCATGGTGAAAACGTCGACGCCCTGAAACAATGGAGTCTGAGGAAGTAAAGGTCGGGCACAGTACGTAAGGCCCAAGAGGGACAGTATTTATATCGAACATTAAAAGGAGTGTAACGGGTAGCTTTTCCACAGAGATCAGATAACGGCGGCTTACCGGTATCGGGGACGTCTTTCATGATCTAGAACATCTTGTTGCTCCACATGTTCCACGACGCAAAAGTTTATTAGCGATTAAGTGGATTTAAGAAGATGGTAAGGTCTTGGCCTGCATAAATCGCTCACTTATATATGAACGCGATCACGCGAAAGATAATACACCACCGTCTCTAATGAGCGCAAAAGCGTTGGTCTGCCCGCTATCCCTTAACCGAGTAACTAGCGTGCTGGCTGGCGTCCCAATCTTGTTTAAGCTTGGATTTAGAGTTAACTATGCTGCCCACCCCTGTTCCGTTTGAGGGCGCCATGGGAGCGGAACTGTCCCGTCTTGATCATCAAATATCCCCAATGTTAGTCGACTTGGGCCCTTTAAATCGCCCGAGGCGATCCATTGAACTACCCTGATTGCTTTTTTTCTCGAGACTTTCCCATCGCTTGATCAATGGAAACCTGGAGACTTAACATCCAGGTCGTGGACAGATATACTGAAGTTGGCTCTTTTCGTTCATACTTGCAGCTGGTGAAGCCGCGGCCAGTCACCCAGCGGCTAAGGGAGCGGGTTCGAACGGGGCCTGCGGCGCTCATACCCGCATACGGGCAGCTGGCCGGGCGTGTGAGGGTCTAGAGCTTATCAGCCCATAAGCCATGGGGTGGGGGAGGTTGTTCCTCAGTTGCAAAGAAGGGGAGTTCTTTTTTGCTAGGCGGTTTTCCCTACCTTTGGCTTTCCTTCCTCTCGCTGCTAGCTCGGGATGATAAGGAGAGAATTGTTTTGTATTAACGTATATGATAAGTGAGTGGGCCAGACAAGCGAGTGGGCCAAAAATCCCTCAACCTCTCTTCTTCTCAATTGATCAATTGATTCTCAACCACCTAAGATGTCTCGATCAAATAAAGAGGCAAATATCCTTCTTGCTCTTCGAGCCCTCTAAAATAACCCAAAATTAAGTATCCGGAAAGCCGCAGAGATCTATAATATACACCATAATACCCTAGGTCGCCGGCAAAAAGGTATACAGTCTCAACGCGATACTATTCCTAAATCACGCAAGCTATCTAATCTAGAGGAACAGATTATTATTTAGTTCATTCTTAACCTAGATTCGCGAGGGTTTTCCCCGCGACTGCGTGGTATTAAAGAAATAGCGAACTAGCTGCTTATTGACCGCGATGCATCACCTATTGGTAAGCGATAGGCTGCCAACTTCGTTAAGCGGCATCTAGACCTTAAGACTTATTTCTTTCGTAAGTATAATTATTAGAGGGCTAAATGCGAAGACCTAATTATTATTCGTAATTAATTCGCGCTCATAGCGAATATAATTGCGAAATATAATATCACCCTCGCTAATATCTATAACTTTAATAAGACCGGCTTTATAATAGGTATAATTATAAGCGGAATAGTCGTTATAGGCGCAGAGAGGCGTAGAAAGCCGAAATCAGTCTAGCCTAGAAACCGGGAATAGGCTACGGTCATTTAGGCGATCAATGCAGAAGGGTGGGCGATCCAGTCGTTCATCATAGTTGCAGGCCAATATCACCTCGCCAGCTGGTATTAAGAAAGCAACCTCCCGGGCGATTAGGCTATCACCACGACTCATAATAGCTAGACCAATAATGAGACGGGTCTTAAGTAGCTTAAGCACTTTAATTAGCATATGACCATTCGATCAAATAGTCGCTATCGTCTTTTGATCCTTAATGGGCATGAAAGTCACCATTCAGTCGAATTCGAGAAGTACTACGAGGAAAATAAGATCATCACGCTTTATATGCCGCCTTATTCGTCTCACCTACTTTAGCCTCTTGATGTTAGGTGCTTTGGGCCGCTAAAAAAGGCATATGGTCGAGAGATTAAGCAATTAATCAGATGCTCTATCACCCACATTTCGAAGACTGAGTTCTTCCTAGCCTTTTACGCCGCCTACCAGGCTACTATGACGATAAGCAATATCAAGGGAGGTTTCAGAGGAGCCAGGCTTATTCCTTTGGACCCTGAAAGTATTATATCAAAGCTTAATATATATCTACGGACCCCAACGCCCCTTAAGGAGGAGACCAGCCAGCCTAACCCTTGGGTCTCAAAGACCCCAAGGATAGCCCTTAAAGCTAGCTCCCAGTCTAAATACCTCGAAAGACGAATCAAAAGGCATCAAAGCAGCTCTCCGGAATCTATTCTTAAGGCTCTAAAGTCATTGACAAAGGGGACAAAGGCAATAATGCATGAGATGACCTTATTAAAGTCTGAGGTTAAGAACCTTCGATAGTCAAATGAGGCCCTTAGCAAGCGGCGCAAAGCGAAAAGAACCCGCCTACAAGATAGAGGGAAAATGACTATAGATGAGGCAAGGGAAGTAATTAATCAAATGGATATTAATATACAGATACAGGCTGAATCGTCGAGAAGTAGTAGTCGAGGCAGGTTAGCGCGACCGAAGGAAAGCTACTGTGGAATATGCGGCAAGGCCGGTCATAACAGAAGAACATGTCAAATTATTATTGAGCTATCTGAGGAAGAAGAAAGTAGTTTAATTTAACTAACTAAATACTTTATTATATTTTTATCTTGAATCCTATCTTGAAGGTTGAGATTTTTGGCCCACTCGCTTGTCTGGCCCACTCACTTATCACATACGTTACTTGTACGATGAGTAACTAGCTCGCGCGCCTTATTGTAGATCACGGCTAAGCAAAGATACTGAACGTGCGGACTTAGACAACAATCCACTATTTCCCAGAGTCTCCTGGAAGTCGCTGATGTTCTGGTCACCGTGGAGTAACTAGGCCAACACAGGGATTGTAAGAGGAGTTGACAGCAAGATGATCGAGCCGACGATGAGGCGGAACTCTTCAACAATCTGATTCTTCTGCTGTGGCGTGTAACTGTCCGGGCCGCCCTCAAATTGTTGGCTGAGGACAGCGAGATACATCAGATCTAACATTGATGCATGTGTCCGATCCTTAACAGTAATAATTTTGTCCATCTGTCGCTTCAGACTCCCAAGGCGTCGGTCCTCCAGGAAACGACAATTAGTTAACGCCACAATGAAGAGCGGCGTGGCCATATTGACAAGTTGTTGTATTGCGTGTTACCCGGGCCAGGTTGGGGGCAGCCTACTGGAGCCATCGTTGTAGCGAGTCCGAATCTGTTCAATGGTTCCCCTGAGAAATGTTTCGAGATCTTTCTGGGTGATAGCACATGGTACATTTTGTAAAATCATATCTTGATAGGTATTTTGCCAGTAGACACTTGGGAAACCAGCTTGGATGGGCAGTTCGGGCCGGCTGGTCAAGAAGAATTTCAACCGAGGATTACGTAGACTGCGAGCTCGGGGGAGGACGTTGGTGATAATGCTAGTGATGGAGTGATGGAGTGATGCTGATACTCATCGAGAGCATCAATAACAAAAAGAACGGGCTTTCCGGAATACAGCGAGTCCTGAGAAAGAGGTTCTAGGATGAGCTTCGAAAATTGTTGATGAGGCATTTGGTTAAATATCTGAGGGTTCTGGTCGATGGCCTCCCCGATGTATTGAGGCACCACCGACTGCCACCTTAGCAAACTAGCAGCCAGTGTCGTGAACAATTTGGAAGGATTAGCTCAGTCAGTTTCGCCCTTCTTGAAGAAAAAGCTTCCTCCAAGGGTCCCCTCTTCGGCTAAGCGTTGGGCGACAGTTCGAGATATGGTGGATTTCCCAGTGCCAGCCATGTCGTTGAGCAAGCGCAGCGTGGTCGAGTTCGAGTCGGAATCGCTAGCCCACTCGGAAATCTCACGTAGGACATCGACCCGAGTATTTTCCAGACAGGTTGCTTGGAGCCAACTATCAGAAGAATCGTGGGCAGCTCCTGCGGCGGTTGGGAGCCGGTCCAGGACCATCTTTGAGTGGGAAGAGTCCATTGACTCCCTAAACACATCAGTCAGTGGCAGGAACCTCGAAGAGTAAAGATTTCTGTATGTATCTCACTTTAAGTGTGTAATCTTATGGTCAACCGTGGCAACTATCGCGTTGTTAGTATGGGGTATTCTCACATCTGACCAAAACACTAACTTGATTTCATGAGCTCCCGAGCACTCGGCGTTTCCTCAAGTTGCCTTGCTCGTACACATCCAAGTAGTTCCACTGCAAATGCAGCTGCAGTAGCAGCGGCATACCGTTGCCAACGGTCATTTTTATGCGAGTCGGCGTAGTCGCAAATGCCCCTGATAACAAGGCACGGGAAGGTATTCATCAAGCCAGCCGCCCACATCTCGACACACAGGCACTCTTCGCCGACCTTTTGTAAGATGATGTCTCGAACAGCAGCATCTTCGACCAAAGTGTTGCCAGATGCCACAGTGCCATAGTGTATCTCAGGATCTGTTGAATCTCTCTCGGGTCTCTTTACTTGTTGAGATGAATCGCATGCATCACAGGTACTACCCCCAGCATGCTCATGGTCTGATGAGAAAAGTCGATCGTTCTCCCCGCCTTGGTGGACATAATGCTTCTTCATTCGGGGATACTTTCTGATCAGCTCTTGTAGAAGCTCCGTGATTTTTGGTTCTTCGATTTCGTGTTCGGCCTGCAATTTCCCAAGCGCGTGGAGAAGCACCGGCGGAGGCATGTTGAGAGCACCCTTCCGCTCCCAGGTCTGGTTGACTTTGGCCTTGCCCAGGTCATACTGCACCACACCACCGTTCTGCCCATCAGGCTGACTGACAACGACATCTCCAAGACGTATGTCTCGACCAGGACGAGGAATGCCGCCTCCGATGCCCACAAGCAGACCGATCCTAATATGAGGCAGTGAAGATAGTAGGTGAGATGCTGTGATTGCAGCTGAGGTTGTGCCGTACACCCCTGCAGGAAGTGAAGCAATCACCACATTATGCTGTCCGATTTCTCCCCAATCATAGACATTGGCGTCGTTGGCGTGCTGATCGAAACCACCGGGTTCGTCATGACGAGCGTCGAGGAGAGCAGTCGCCGCAGCCCGCTCGATAGGTAACGCAGCGACCCATGCGATAGAGTAGAGAGCTGGGCTCGTCAGCTTTTTTCTCGTAGTCATCACGATAAGCCCCGACGAATAGTTAAGGGTGTCCGAGAAATGGCGATGAAGCTGATTTTGAGGTGTCAAAGAGTGACCACTCAAAAAGTGGGGTATATAATCAGGCATCAACCAACATGCATTATTTGCACACTGGTTAGCCTGATTTGAACCTGGTCCTCCAGCCTCATAGGGAGCCGAGGCTGTGATGACCTGTACAACGACGGCTGGCAACTAAACATGACTTAGCCATCATAGTCAATCTCGAATAAATCTAGAGATATGAGATATGGCTAAGTTTCTTTCACTGGGTACAAGAGTATCGCCAAGTAAAAAACTCTACGAATTTGGGCTACTTGTTATGAAGTCTAGCCTAAGAGTGAGTCTATAGGTGGGGTATACCAGATACATGTAGGTAGGAGAAGAAGATACCATACTAAACTCTTCACAACGTTAATTTCTATAGAGTAAAGAAGTCCTGTCTTGGCACCCCAGCAAAATAACAACGACTCAAACAAGCACAGGATCTATCACACCCCAAACCTGGGCTCACGAAATCTCCTTCTTGGGGCACTTCCCCTCTCCCCAGCTGAACAGGCCAATTCGAGGTATACTCTATGTTTACCGGCATCGGATCATCACAGTTTGTTCAGGTCGCAAGTAAGGCAGTGTTTTCCTTTATCTTATGCCCTGCCAGCATAGACCTATCTTAATAATTAAGCTTCTCTCCTGCGTCAAACAACTGGCTTCTTTGATCATTGCAGACAATAATACTTGTGTCAAACAATTCTCGGTCCGGCCGCTGGGATTCTTCTATGAGACATATGCGGGCATCGTATAAGAAGCCAGCTCTACGACGAAGCTGAACGACGTGAGGTTATTGATTTACGTAAAGGGTGTTATTGAAACTGGAAACACGCTCAATTTAAGTTCTAGAGCCCTGTCACGGAACTCGGCACTTTGTTTGCGCACTTTTGTAGAGCATATGCAGCAGAACCAACAACCCAGGATCCATGACTTCTGGCCGGCTACAATCAGCTCACATCCACATCGACTGCCGGTTTGCCGACCACCGTATAATTCATTCTGAAGCGCCCATACATAATCAATGTCCCGAAGTCCCCGCAACAATCCAGACCTGCGTTTTGTCTCAAAGCTGCGTTGGCAATCATACGTCAAGACAGCCACCCCGGATTGCATGTGAAGTTTGTTCAGGATCCATATCAAATGCCGTGTTATCCGGCATTCACAGGTCTGAGGATGCAATGCAACAACTTATAAAGGTTGAGTCTGAACGCTCGGCAAAGAAGGCCAACCACACTCGACTCCATTCACATTCCATCAAGAGCTCACAACCATCCCCATGTCGCCCTTTTCCATCTTTTTGAATATAGCCATACTCTTCGCTGTTGGCATCATGGCTCTCTCACCCCGAGACGCAATCCATGCCGATGATCTCGAGCACTACGACGAGTTCATGGGTCGCCTGTCCCACACCCAGTTTCTCGATATGTACCTAGAAAATCACCAAGTCAAGATCGACGTCTACGAGCACCCATCCAACCATCTCACCCGATCCGTCCACTTCAAGCCAAGCCCGAATGCCGACAAGTATTTCCACCAGGAGAAGGAACAGGCCAACCAGGTCCTGGGAGAACCGGAGCACTCGGGGGTAGAGGCTCGCGACCATTGCAAGCGAGACGAGTATGTTGGCAGATCTGAGGCCCCGAACCTGTTTGAGAAACGCGCTTCCCGATGTTATCAGTTCTGCGGAACCATCCGTCACTGTCGGGGTAACGGAGGTTGCCCGCACTGTTATGCCATTAGGATGGGTTGTCTCTGGCAGAAGTGGTGCCGTTAAGGGATTTCTACTTTTGGCCTAGCTGTCTGGCCGTTAACTTCACGAAGGATGGTGTGGGAGGATAGCTGAGAGAAGAAACACATCATGCGAGAGTCTAACCTAGGGTCGTGTATGGTTTTGTACTTGAGTCTCTATAGCATGCGATTCAACATCGCGATGACAATTCATCAAGGGGACCAATGTCTCCCGATTTGTGCTGTGCCTTCTACCAACCATTTGGGTCCAAGATAATCTAATAATGAAGGCCGGAATGTAACCATACGAATCACGCCAAATACACGGACCATACGGACATATAATATATCCGCTCTGTGTTTGAGCATGGGTTGCCCCACTGGCCCTCTTTGCTCCATAACATCAGAGCTAGGCAGCTACTTTCTTTCTCCATATTCCTCGTCAGCTTACCTACCTACGTGACAACAACCACCATCATCACAAAGACATCCCTTTTTGAACCACTTTCAACTTCTCTGTTATTCTTTCCTTGATCGTTCCAAGACCTGGTTATTACCCCACCCTAAAATGAGCCTTGGCTCCTTGCCGGTAGAGCTCCTCGAGAGTCTGGAACCGTTTTGCGACCATCGACAACTTGCGGCTCTTGCTCAGCTCAACCACCAGTTCCATCACATCTTCAACCCGCTTCTCTATCAGCACAATGCTTTCAAAGAGGATCCCTCCAAGTCCTGTGCTATATGGGCTGCCAAGCATGACTCATTGAGTACTATGGGGTTGGCCTTCGCCCATGGCGCGTCCATGAAGACCATAGACGCCCACACAGTTGAGCATATTCGGACTCTTTATGAGAGACAGCCAGGCGCAAAGCCATATGGTGGGCCGTTACACATTTCCGTTCAGAACAACTTCAAGGACCTCACGCTATTTCTTCTTGCCAATGGGGCACGTCTGGACGTGCCGTCATATGCGCTGTGCGACTGCAAAGGAGTTAGACACGACCCCAAATGGTACCCTCTACATTTCGCCATATGCCACGCTGGGGAAGCCATGGTTTCTCTTCTCCTCGAACACGGCGCGTACTTCTCATTGAAGGGCGTGCCAGGACTTCGCTGTGCCATACAGTGTGCGTCCCATTCGATCTTGGACGCCCTGCTCGAAAATGACAATTTCGATCCCCGTCATCAAGACCCAGAAGGCTACACCGCCCTTTCCTATATCGTCAACTGCGCTGACTCCATGACGGCTCGTGAGATTGCGAGCAAGCTTGCGGATCACGGGATCCCACTTGATGTCATGGGGGTAACTGGCAGCACAGCGCTCGCGGACTTGATCGAAGCAAGACATCTAAAAGCTGCCATTGAGTTGCTTGAGCGCGGCGCTGATCCAACTATCAGCGAGTGGGGTGACCGCGGGATAGGTTTATTCAGCGAAATCTGCTGCAATCCTAAAGCTTCAGATGCCATAGACGAAGCAGACCAAGAGCCCAAAGCCAGAGAGTTTAGAGAAGACCGACGAAGACTGGTGTCTCTCATACTTGCAAACGGCGTCGATCCCAACCGGCGCTTGGGACATGGAGCAGCCCCGTTCTCAAAACCCCTCTTCTGGGTGTTGATGGAGTTGAGAGATGTGGAATGCGTCAGAATATTACTCGACGCGGGAGCTGAGATCAAGTCTGCCTTTTTCGAAAACTACGAGACCCGATGCGAGAGTCTCCTCCGGGTCTTCTTTGAGCTGTTTGGTAAGCGTGATCCCAACGCCTTACAGAAATGGGACCCCATCACTATAGGTCTAGATCCGTACAGGAAATGCCTGTGCTTGTTTCTGGAAAGGGGCGCACGTATTGATTCCCTGGATGGCGAATGGTCGGCGTTGAGCAAAACTTGTGAGCTTGCTACTTCTGACATGGGACCTGTAGCACTTGAGTTTCTTGTTGATAATGCAACATGCAGAAACGTCGAGTTGGAGTACGTTGAGCTGTTAAGAAGCCAGTGGGAGAGGAATGAAAACGTGTATGGGTTGCTGGATCATCTTTGTTGCAAGTTGATCGAAGAGAGAGAGACAAGCAGGGGGGGCAATACGTGAGACACCATAAAAACGGCAGTAGAAGGCTACAAGATCAGAAAGAAATGATATGTAACAGTCTGCTCTGTGTCTCAGAGCAAGGACATCGTCAAGAAGATTCATGTTCCTGACAGCACTAACAGAGAAAGACAGATCAAGAAACGTGAACTGAATCATGGAAATCAGCCCAACAAGATTGGAACGTGCGGTCGACAACGGCCCCCAAAGTGATTAAATGAAGATAGAAAAACTTAGAAATGCCAATGAGGATACCGGGAAAAAGGAGTGAATATGAATGTCTAAGTCCAGTTTACCAGAAGCTACATTCTTTGACACCCTACCAACGCCTAGTTTTCTCTCAATCCTCTTCACCACCCTCATCCTGGTTCTTGTATTCGGCAAATTCATCATCACTGTCAGCATAACACAAAGTCAGCATAACACAAAGTAATTGCTATGTCCCGCTGGTCAGCGCTCAGGGGCGGTTTGATAATGCAAGCCTCTCCTCCCGTAGGGGCTCCGTAGTTTCCTCGATTTCTTTGTCCGCGTTGCGCCACATCTCATCTGTCCCAACTGAGTAGCTCCCTTCATTTCCGGATTTCGAGGACAAAAGGCTGAACTAGGCGCTGTTGTCGCTCTTTTTCGGCCTTCCCACCGCGTACAGAGGGAAATAGCTGCAAGCAATGAGGCACTTGCCCGCAAATGCTCACTTAACGCCAAACTCGTGGCTCCGCGAGTGCTTGCCTTCACACTGGGCCTCAAAGGGGTTGGCGCCGGGAAGGCCAGTGCCAGCCCCAAGTTCGACAGACGTCTTTTGATAACGATCTAAATTCTTGGCCAGGTCGCTATGAGTTATGGAACCCGTCGTGATGAGGAATTTTCAGTTCTTTTGTTCATGGATAAGATGAACACTTCTTTTCTGCACTTGGCCTGAGTCTCCACCTGCGTCTTATGGGTGATCGTGCCACGGGTGGCCTCGGAAACAGGGGTGTCTTTGGCCGGCTCCTGAAGCAGGGCCTCAAGCCTCCATTTGGCATTGTCCATGGCAAAACGACGAAATCTAACACCGTCGAAATCTGCCTTTCGGGAGACACCGTGCTCGGGCAGCAATCTCACCAGCGACTGAAGCTGGGCTGTTGCCTTGTCGGTCGAGGCCTTTGACTGCACCAGCTTCAAATCATCGCAAGAAACTGTCTCTGCTGGCTGCAGTCTGAGGGACCTGTCGGGGCTGTATGTAGGCTGCAGTCTTAGGGCTACAGGGGTCCATCACAGCGAGCCCCAGGGGCCTGTTCAGCGTGTCGTTATCATCATCAAGCGCTATGGGTTCAGCGAGAATAAAGCTGGGTTTTCCTAATGCATTTATTCATCTTGTCGGCAGATTTTAATAATACTTTAGCTCCGCAGATACCGCCGAATCTAACACCTTGATGCTGCCTAGGACATGCCGGCTGCCACACTTGTGATATCACTTCTGAGACAACAAGGCACTCCCGGTTTTCAGCTTTCAAGCCCGTTCCACCTCTCTGCAGACGCCTCAAGGAGGCTATGCCTTGGTGCGGAGACACCAAAGCTGGGCGAACCAGGCTTGGCAAATCGGCAGTGCAGAAAGAGGATCAGGCTGTCGGCAAAAGGCAGGCTCTCAGCCGCCAAGATCACTCAAGAGAGGGACCTCCTTCTCCTCTGATCACCAGCATCCTACAAACTCGACATACCTCTCAAAGGGCAAAAAAGCCGAGCATGGCGGAAACATTTGGTATTGTGACCGGCGCTATCGGTCTCGCAGGCCTATTCCAGCAATGCGTAGAATGCTTCGAGTACATTCAACTTGGCCGCCATTTCGTGCAGGATTTTGGGCGGTGCCGCCTCAAGCTCGACATTGCGAAACGCCGATTGAACCGATGGGGAGAGGCCGTTAAGATCCACGAGAATCCCCAGTTTACCGATACCAAGTCGGAGGAGATCCAGGAAGTACTTGAAGAGATTGCCAATCTTTTCGACACTATCCAAAGATCATCTAAGCGCTACGAGCGCAAGGCACCCAAGGAAGAGCTCGAATGCCTTAGCGATGAGAATCTCCAACCTGTGTTCCGAGGCCTCCACGCACGATGGGGCAAAATTAGCCCACCTAAGCAGAGGGATGTCAGTCTGATTAAGAAAGCAACATGGGCGCTCTACGACGCGAAATATTTCGAAAAATTGATTGGAGAGGTCACGGGCTTTGTTGACGACCTGGAGAAGATTTATCCTGCCGAACAGGCCCAGCGCCGTCTCGTTCAAATTGAGATCGAGGACATTAGCGATGAGGAGAGTCTGACAGTGCTCCAGGAAACCACCAATGGAACTGACTCGCTTTTGGCTGCTGCAGTTAAGGAGAAGGCCAACAACATTGCCGTGACGAACTACGCCAGGGAAATCCAGGGCGAGGACAATGCCAAGGTGCGGCTGGGAAATGACTGGAGTACGAGCGCGTTGAGCACCGCGATAGGGATAGACGATCGCACTCGCAACGAGGCAGGTTCTGTGGTTGCAAAGGGTTCATCTACAGTGCATATTGGGAACAGATATGGTGACTAAGGCGCCTGTTGGGGGTATCGGGTGGCGATTTATATCTCTTTACTGGATACTTTCTCATTTTCTTTGTTGTTAAACATGCCTTTTCCCATTCTGCTTAAATCCAGCCGCCATCAGTGATGAGGAGGAAAGTGGAATGAGATGTATATTAATAATGATCTCGGTCTTTATCACGACCATGACATAGGCCAGGCGGAGAAACCTAGTAGAATAGAATAACTAAGCCAGGGACTAAAGGGGCTAAACCTTATTTATATTAGTCCGAAGACTAAATATTAGGAATATTAATCATACCTTAGACTAAGCTTAAAAAATACTAATCTAGTAATTAATTATAAATATATAAAATATATGTATTTATACTTCTTTATAGGTTAGCTACCTTAGCTATTAATATAACTTAGTTATATTTAATACCTTAAGTATATTACTAGGTATAACTTATATCTTATTTAAGATTATATAATTATATTATCTATTAATATAAACCTATAATAATTAGTTTATCACTTAGGAATATATAATTATTATATTATTATAGCTATAATATAAAAAGGGGGGTAAACTTAATAAATACTAATTAGCTCAGAGGTAAAAATAAGTCTTATTTTTATTATAAATACTTAAGTAGGGTATAGGGCTATTACTAATACTAATACTTACCCTAAACCCTTAAACTCATAAATATCTTATATTAATAACAAGGGAGCCCGGGCCTTGTACCTCTAGCTCGCCCTCGCCTTTTATACCTTGATACCTTGCCTGTCTGCCTTCGGCATCTCGGGGCCAGGAAATTCTCCCGCTGCACCCAGAAGGCACCTCGATGCAGACACTCCATGACGCATCACCACCCTTTGTCCAAGACGCTACAATGACGCCTCCCCGTGGTGTCGGAACTCGGCCACGCGCAAACTCAAGCGTTTCTAGGAAGCCGATGTGAGGGCTAAAGTCAAATCTCGACCATCCAGGCCTCGTTGGGAACAGACCTAAAGCATAGACCCCAAGTGAGTAGACTGGAAGGGACGAGAAAGGATGCGCCAAAGAACAAAAGTGCTCCATGTATGGCTTTCCACTAGGAGTGGTGAACTCCCAATGGCACCCGGAATAATATGGCGTATTCTGGTCAACCATGGGGCCCCAGCATGACCGCCAAATGTCGATGGCGTCGTTAAAGTTGTCTAAGTCTCCGACTTGCAGGGCCGCCTCAGCGTGCCACCCATTCATGATAGGTGATACCACGGGCGTCTCCATGTAGCCCGACTCTTTGTCAAAGGACAGGTATCCTCCAGGAGACTTGAGCGCATGGAGACGCCTGAGGATTGTCTTGCGTTGGCCGATACTGCTGGGGAAGTCGGCTAGGAGAGCGAAAGCGTTGGCGTCTTCGGAAACAATGTCGCGGTTGTTTTCGGAGGCGTCGTACAGCTCAGTCGTTTTGTTAAAGAGCCTCTCGTTGACTGCAGCCCTGACCCTCTCAGCCCGTTTGCGGTAGTCCTCTGCGGACGCGAGGTCATCGAGAGCCTCGGCAACCAAGGTCATGCGCTGGAGGGCAATGACGTAGACGGCATTGTTCTTGGTGGTACTGCCGCTCCGGCTCTTGTTGTAATAGTCGCTATCCATGGCCCACAAGCCCTCGAGAGTCACAAGGCCCCTCTCGTCGACCTTGTCTGCGATAACCGAAATAAGTTTCTGCAGCCTGGGGTAAATGGAGCGGATGTACCCGACGTTGCCTAGCATTCGATGTCAGCGCTTCACTTGGCAGGATGGATGAGAATAAAGCTTACCAGTATACAGTAGATAATCGGAGCAGAGGCGAACCACGTACATGGTAAAGGTACCCGCAAGTATGTGGTAGGGCGGCGTGACCTCGTGCTCAGGGCTGGCGTCCAACCCTGATATGCCGACCAGAGCAAAGGCCGGGATAGTACCGTCCTCCCTCTGCCGCGATAGACACGCCTCGATAGACCCTAGCACGAAGTCGAACATCCCTGTTGAGTAGTACAATGCGAGCGCTGGGACGACGGTGTCGCCAAGCCACACGGCTCTGTCTCGCTTCCCGCCGTCCAACATGCAGGGCAGATGGTTTGTCCCGACGGCGAAGTCGGAGAGGACGTGAGGGTCCCTCATGGTGCTGGAGTAGAGAAGATCTCCGTTGCGGGACACGGCTCGACAATTCCGAAACATGGCTGTCTGGCCCTTCCCAGTGCCGAAGCCGAAGCTACCCTCGTGAGGCGCGATGGATTTGACACGGCCGTTGGCGTCCCTCCTCTCGCCCTGCAGCTGCTTAAAGGAGGTCAGAACCTCACCTTCGAGGAGAATGACGTATTCCTCGTCTCCGTACGCCGTGATTTCCCATCTCTTCCAGATGCCTTCGGCGAGGCCAAGGGCCTTCACGTTATGCTCACAGGAGCCACAGAAGGTCTGCCACAGCGTAATCTGAGCTTGGTTGTAGAATCCGTAAAGAAAATCGATCTTGAGGTTTGCTCCGTCCAGGTAGAATTGGAACAGAGGTCCGAACCCTCCGCGTGACCGAATTGCCAGGGCGAATCCGCCGTCGATGATATTCGTCTCGACCTGGACTGCATAGTCTGTCCAGTTGCCGCCCCAGGTGTAGTGCGAGGCTCTCTGGGATGAGATGAGCGTTCCGGAGCTGAGGACCTGCCAGTTTGCAACGGTGGACTTTGCAGGGATGGAATTAATCTGAACTGTTCGAGCTCCAGTAGCCCAGATCTGGTTGAGCTGGGAGTCGGAACACTCAAAGTACCCAGTCATATCGGCCGGTTCTTGGTTGTAGGTTGTTGGCTTGAATCCGACCAAGGTCAGTCGAATCGAGCCGGGTGTCACCAGCTCGAGTCTCTGCCATCGCTGGCCCCCTTGTAGCTGAAAGTGCTCGATCATACCAGGCCGGTCAATGCGATATCTGCAAACGTCAGAAAGCTTGCCATACTAGTAGGGGTCGGTTTGTGGAGATGAGGCCTCACCTGTTTGCTCGGAGGGTGTCTGCCCCCGCAGTGAATGGAAACGGACCGTCTCCATCCTCACGGTCAATATACGCCAGGGCCTCCGAGTAAGTGGCCTCTAGAACCACTTCGGTCTCGCCTGCTGCGGGGGACACAGAATGGACAAAGAAGACTGGGACGCCACAGACGACAACGTCGTAGTCTAGAACCACGCTCGCCCGGTCATCTGTGCCACTTGTCAGCGTGCAGACTTGGCTAGCTGGAGCCTGAAAGTCTCGAACGCCAGACAGGAGTGCGTCCTCGTTGTGAACATTCCCTATGGCGGCGTGGACCCTCTTCGGACGTAGGTATCCTGCCAACTCTGGGGCCAGGAGGTGAGTAGTAGCTGACATGGCAGAATCTCGGTCCGGTTGTGTCAGGTGCTTTTGTGGTTGAATGTTGTGACTCGTGCGTCGTAAGGCTCGGAAAATCAGATGAAAAGATGCCTTGGGCTAGAACGGGGAGGGGGAGCGAGTACAATAACCGCCGAGAACAGGATTGTTAAGAGAACTCGGGTCATTAGTAGACAACGAAGCGATGCCTATATCAGAACTTCTCCGCTCGGCCGGAATTAACCCGATTCAACGAACCTGCCCCTTGAAACTTCATGAAAAGCCCCAGTGGGTGGCTTGTCGGCATAGTGCACGGCGAGTCTCCAGGGATCGACAACAAGTGTCGCTGGGATAATAGGGTCTGGCCGGTCGATTGGTGAATGGGCTGGGCCGAACATGTGGAGGTCCCGACCCTAGCGCGTTGCATTGTCCCGAAATCACCCCGGAATCACCCCAGATTTCCTTAATCTCCACCTGCAAGGGCCACACAAAGCTCATTACATCGGTGGCATTCTCGGCCAACAATGCGCTCGTGGCATCCGGGTCATATGACAAGGCTGTTATCATATGGGATGCGAGAACAGGCAAAAAGCTGCTTATGCTAACCGGCCACAGAACTGCGGTTGAGTCCGTGGCCTTCTCAAGAGACAGCAAGCTGGTGGCTTCCGGGTCAGATGATGACACTATCAAGATATGGGATGCTATGGCTGGTGGCATCAAGAAGACCCTTGAGGGCCACACTCATACAATACGTCCGGTGGCCTTTTCGGATAATGGCAGGCTTGTAGTATCTGGGTCAGATGACCGGTTAGGATTTGGGATAGGACAGCAGGCACAATGTTGCAGACTCTGATAGGCCATGGGCACAGGGTCAGGTCAGTTTCATTCTTGAATGACGATAAGCTTATCGCGTCTGGATCGGATGATAGGACCATCAGGGTCTGGGACAATGCCATCAGCAAGGTCATGAAGACATTGGAGGGCCACTACTCCAAAGCTCCATTGGTCTCTTTCTCGTCGGAGCATACGCCCACAGGCTATGGCATAAATTCTGATGGATCTTGGATCACTTTCTGGGATGGATGGGAGAGACGTAACCTGTTATACCTACCCCCTGAGTTCCGACCGTCGTCATCTGCCACTTCAGATTCGACTCCGGCGATTGGTTGCCCCTCAGGCCGCGTTTTAATCTTTTATATTTAATAGTCAGTATCTATAGGTTAGAGTATTTCTACCCCTTCCTTTTACTCTTTTATCACTATTACTTTTGAGAAATCTATGGATGCTGTCGGTCTCATGTGTCTCTCTTTGCCAGATGATCAGGAGGCTCGCCGGCCGAAAGACCTGGAGATGGGTAACATCCTACTATTTTAAGCGCAGCAAATGGTTTCACTGATGCTATCGGTTCGGGGGTATCCAGCGATAGAGACAAAATGAACGTACATAACGCCAGAGTAGCTGATCCATAAGAGGCAGTCATCGGTTAGAAACCCATACCTCATGGCGTACCTCCTCCTTGAGAAGGTACTATCACAGAACGGTACTTCGCCAAAGACGCTTTATAGGAGCTCATTAATGAGATTGGCCTGTCTTGGGTGATATCTAGCTAATAGATCTGGGCATTCTAACAACAGCCGTTGAAAATGTAGAATGACAAAAACTCCAGGATGCATAATGATCGCTTCCAGATGATTAGGTTCCCTCATTCACCACGAGAACTCCTCCAGCGTTCTCTCTTCTTCTTTCACCCGCAATACCAATTTGTTTACCTCAGCGCTTCTCAGCGATATTCAACCACATACGAGGATTCTAATGTTTCTTGGCGGCCAAGACTCGTTCTTCACACGAATGCTCCATTCTCGTGGCCCCTTCAAGGCCTATCAACTCTCTCACTACCAGCCGCACCAGAGCGAGAGTCGTTGGTAAGATGTTTCGTGAGGCCATTGTCCACAATAAGTTCGTCCCTGCGGATACGGCTTCTAGGAACCCATAGGAGCTGCAGCACGCCCAACAAGGCCACGCCCACACAGCTGACCCAGGCAATGACCGAGCCCGCGACACTGTAGATAACTCCAGCAAGGGGCGGCGCTATCGTTCGCGCCAAGCATGCACCAGACATTGCGAGGCCATTGACTCTGCCCAACACTTGAGGAGAGGGTGTAGCATCCTTGAGCAGAATGAGAGTGACAGGCATCGCTATCATACCACAGAAACTCTGCATGAACAGTGAGAGATAAATACCTCCCGAGACCAGCGGCTCATGGAGGGCTGACAGGAAGGGCATCAAACTGTATGTCAGGGGGTATAGCACGATCATCCATAGGAATGAATGCCAGACGCCAACCCGTTCGACAAACAGAGGGAAAATGACAGCCTGAATAAGCAAGCCCAAAGCACCGTTAACAGCAAGGTATGTTCCAACATCGTGTACCGTGTAGCCGAGTCCACCACGCCAGTCAAACCTGCCTGAGGGTACTTCCGGCTTATCGAGGAGATACGTGGCGAGCAAACTACCAGCAGCCATCTGGTGATATGAGGCTATCAACAGGGCCAGTATGAGCATCATGACGGTAAAGTTGAACGTTTTCCCCTCGTAGGCTGGTGGCTCCGTCGAGGGAGGACGCAGCTCATCCGATAGCCTAATGGAGTGGACAGTACCAAAGGAGGAGCGGCGCAAGTCGATAAAGTCGTGCTCGACGGGGAGTGGGAGACTTGACTCTGCGAATTGTGGCCGAGAGCGACTGACTGAAGTTGAGACGGCTCTGCGAGGAATGCTAGTACGCCTTAAAGGCCGACGAAGAAGGGTGGTTTCCTCATTTGGCTCGACATCGTCATCAGCCACCGCGGTAGATTGCTCGTTCTGGTCATGTTGGTCACTGCTGTTGATCTCCTTGCCAGGCTTGGCATTGGTCTCTTCCAGGAAAAAGAGGCCTTGGATTACGGCAATAGCAACGACCGCAACAGAAACGAGGTTGGGTAGCAGATACGGGTAACGGCCGAACAACCCGTCTGCAGGGAAAAGTGACGGGTAGAATATCGCAGGCTGAGCCAGGAATCCTCCCATGGCAGAGCCGATGATGCCTCCCAAAGTCCATACGAACGGCTGCACGGCGTATGCTTTGGCTGAAGAGTAGTTAGCATCAACCAAGCCTCCGGTCTCGGTGAGGGCACCCACGTTCATGCTCTGGGAGCTTAACCATCTCGGCTACCATGGTCTGCATAACCGAGACGTTGCCATTCAGCGCCCCGCCAATGAATCGTGCCAATAGCGCAACCCAATACTGCTTAGCTAGGCCGAAAATGAGACTCGAAATGCCGACGCCTACAAGGCCAAGCAGCACGACGGGCTTGCGGCCAATGTGGTCCGACAAGAGTCCCCAGCCCATCGACGTCAACGCCTCGGCGACAGCATAAGCAGATACTAGAAGTCCAGCGTAGAAAGAGGCATCCTTGTCAGATATGCCTAGATCTTTCACCATGACGAATGTGTACGCCAGGATCGAGTTGAAGGCGATGGGTTCTGAGAAACGGCATATTGCTGCGAGACATGCAGTCAGCGGACAGCGCGGGAAGAGAGGCGGCGTTAATGGCAAATATGGAGCCTACCAAGAACTAGAAGCTGTCTCGTAGGAAATGCATTTGGATCCGGGTTTGACTTCTTGTTCCCTGGCGACATGATCAGAGAACTCTTTTTGCTGTTGAATGTTAGTGTCGAACCAAAAAAGATTGAGATCTCGCTGCCTTCTCTGCCCGCGGGGTAAAGACGACCGACGGCTAGTTTAGCAGCAGGATTTGCGGCCCGGAACCCGAACTCAGCCCCCACGTAGTTTGTGTATCCGAGGGTACAACTTCTAACTCTGGTAATCCGAGGAGCTAATCTTTCGGCTAGCAGCTGTTAAACTGGGTCAGTTGATCAACCTGAGACGCCTAATGCACGTGATGGGTCACAGGAGGAGGTTGGTTGTGAGTGAGAATTCGAGGGCGGGGAGATAACAGAAGCAAACAACCTACCCTGAAGACTCACGAAATGGCGAATAATGCATTCAAAGAATACTTTTTCGCTATTCAAAATCACTTAGGTTAAAGCCTGAGCTCGAGAATAACTCGTAATAATTCTGAACTGATACGTCGTGGTCCGGATTGTTTGTTCATATCCTTGCTTATGACTCTTGAATAACTTGCATAACTGAGTCTTATCTCAAATTATAAGTACATGCTCGCTTATGGCATGCCGTTACCTTTAGTCGCTCCTAAACGATTCGCTTAGGAGTAGTATGAGACACACATCTTGAGACTTCTATGCATCCCATCGAAACTTTAATGCTGTGTGTGCACTGCTATTGGCCCTCAAGAAGGCTCAACCTCCAGGGTCACGTGTTGCGTCATCCATGAAGCTCATCCGATTACCAATTCCGACCCAGGTTTTCCGTCAACTCACCACTGACGTTATTATTCTCCATCCTACTGATACCTACTCAGTCTGCAACAGCGTCTCTAAGTTCATTTAATTAGCACAAAACAATCATTATTGCATTACCTCAATTATCCCGAAACGCTTCCAGCTCATACGAGATGGCAATGGCAACACCAGCAACTCCCGCCAGCCATAGCCACTCAACCCTTTCAACACCACCGACCCCTGAAAGCTTCGGACTAAGGCGGAAACGAAAACAAGTCAGCAGAGCTTGTGATGCATGTCGTATTCATCGCATCAAATGCGACGATAGCGTGCCCTGTCTCAACTGTCGAACGCGTGGTAAACCGTGCAGCAACACAGGCACCAGCAAACCGTCGTCACTTCCTCAGGCAATCAATGAGATTGAAAGGTTGAAAGCGAAAGTAAAAGAGTTGGAAAATGAACTACGGCGAGAACGCAGTGCAAGAGTCTCAAGCTTGGAAACTCAGCGAGAAGAAGCACCGCCGCCATTCACGACGTCAACACCCCAGAGCATCGAGATCCAGCCAACGGCGAAGACCAAGTACTGGGATGGCGTTCATATTCGACTGGCACGTTCACCTCACGGGGCATGGTTTGGACCCTCTTCTCTCTACTACTTTACTCACCGTCTCGGCACATTCCTAAATGCTCAAGCCGATAACATGCTGGTTAACCTTGCGAGTAACCTCGAGTTACTTGGACAACCTAATCCGCCAGACGATTCCTCGCGTCTCTTGGCGCCTCTTGCAGAGATCAACAACTCAGCTGTCTATCTCACCTCTATTCAGGAGGGCTACTTCATCAGCCTCTTCTGGCAAAGCTACCACACTTCGCTCTACTCCGTACTGCACGAGGCATCCTTCAACAGTCACTACCAATCACTCTACACCAACGTACCGCCTGGGAACTCGAGGAGACCTTCCGCACTCGTGGATATAGTCATTGCCATGTGCATGCAGTACGGCACTTCGAAACTGCCCCGTGGTGAGCAAGGGAACCTTGCCCAAGATTACGATGCCACAATGGCTGGCCGATGGTACTATCGACGTGCTCAAGCTCTTCTCGCTTGCGAGGTGCAAAGCCCATCAATATCGACTCTCCAATGCCAATTGCTCTGCGCCGCATATGTGTGTGGCGGCTCATTCCACAACATGGCCGACAGCATCAGTGGTTTGGCTGTGCGCACAGCGTACACGCTTGGCCTCCATATCGACCCTTCGCCGAGCATGCCAGAACCTGAACGTCAGATGAGAAGACGGCTATGGTGGTCAGTGTTCGAGCTGGATACCCTGGTGGGCCTAAAATTGGGCCGTCCGTTTCTCGTTCAGGATTCCCACGTCATGCCGGAACTACCAAGCGATAGCCTCGACGCAGCGATACTCTCCGGCTCAACCTTTGCTCCTATTGCAAACGATACGACTTGGTTAAGCTTCAATCTGAATCGAGTCAAGCTATATAGAGTCGTCCGAACTATCCACAACGCTACGTATAGCCATGATCTAGGTCTAGCGAATGGAAAGACGGTTTACGGATATCCGGACCGTTTGGAAGATTTGGCAAATGCCATTTACCCACTCACAAAGCACCTGGAAGACTGGATTAAGCAGGTTCCCAGTGCACTAAAGACTGGTCGCAAGGAGCAAGGCAAGGCCTTCTCGATGGACGGGTCCCTCTTGGACATTGAGCAATATGCACCCAATTGGCTCCAACGGCAGCGGTTACTTCTAGAATTGGAGTACTGCCACATATACGCCAACCTCAACCGCCCCTTCATCTCATTCACTACTCATCAAGTACCTGGTTGCCGGGGTTACGAGATGGCTGGGAGAAGCGCGTCTCATGCCATAGAGCTTTGTAACATCACCCATCAAATTCTGTCTGGTACGTCACTTCTTCACGGTTGCCATCAGGTCTTCCAGTGGCAGTGGAATGGAGCCATGACACTCATCGGGTTCGTTGTTGCCTATCCGCAACATGCACTGACTCCAGCTGCTCGGGGCGCAATCAAGCTTGCAGTATCTTCTCTGGAGACATTTGGGACTGGCTTTGAGGCTGCGGCAAAAGCAGCTATCATCGTGCGCACATTATCCTCTAACCTGGACTCCGTCATGGATGGCCTGGCTGTTGCCCACAACTCTGATGCCAGTATGGGTAACTCAGCAACCGACAACAATGTCTCAATGGGTGCTATCCCCTCTTCAAATGCCGTGGCTGGGGACAGTGATATCAATCACAATACTACGACGGACGTGGATCTTTTCGACATGGCCCTTGGGGTAGATTTCTGGGCTGGCATGGACGTGCTTTGGCCAGGCGTTTCTCTCAACGTGGGGGAAGCCTCTTTATCTAGTGTGCAATGAATCTGAGAGCAGAACAAAGTTTTCACAAAGTGGGATCAGGCTGAGGTTATTGGCCTAAGTAGAAATGATTGTCGATAAATGCCGTGCTTGATGCCGAATCTTCTCGGGTTGATGACGTCAGTGACAAGCTGAATCAGCTCAATCTCAGGAGTTACTCCTATTGGCCACTCGAGTCATGACGACGAGGAGTCTCTCCAGTTGGCTGATTCCTGAGTTCTTGTGGAGACTGTCAGGGATCGCCAAGTCGGAGTCTCGGAGTTGACGCCTCAGGCCCCACAGAAGATCTAGGCTTAAGTTGCTGAGTGTTCAGGCTGGGTTAATAATGTCTCCATATTGTCTATTTCTAAGCGTTTCTCGAATGTTTTTTGCGGTGGCCCATGCACGTCTTGGTCGATAGATAACAGGCGGTATTGAACTGAGCTAGTATAAATGGACAACAACCCAACTTCTTCAGTGACATACAACACATTCAATCACATACATTTTCTTGTGACTTGATACAAGAGTCTGGACTCATCGAACACCTAGACGAACAACAACTTCATCCTTCTTGTCTTCTACCTCACATCTCCCAACCTCCATCATGGGCTCAACAGCAGCACCCTCTGCCGACAGCAGGCTCTTCCAGCCTCTTCGACTTGGCCACGCCCAGCTTGAACATCGTATTGCGTTGGCCCCTCTTACTCGCTACCGTAACGACCACAGCCACGTCGCTAAGCCCTTTGTGGAGCGATATTACTCTGAGCGAGCTTCGACCCCAGGCACCTTGATTATCTCAGAGGCTACAGGAGTCTCTATGCAAGACACTGGCGAGCGACAAGGCCCATCTTTCGTCACCGATGAGCAAGTCGCTGCTTGGAAGAAGGTTATCGCTGGTGTTCATGCCAACAAGGGTGTTTGGTTCCAGCAGATTTGGGCTCAAGGCCGAGCTGCCAGCCCAGACTATCAAAAGGAGCGAGGCTTCAAGTACCGATCTTCGAGCGCAGTGCCAATGAGCCCTGATGCTGAAGTTCCTGAAGCGATTACTGAGGAGGAGATTCAGGTTCTTATTCAGGACTTTGTTGCAACTGCAAAGCGGGTCATCGCTGCTGGCGGCGATGGTGTCGAGATTCACGGTGCCCATGGCTATCTGCTGGACCAGTTTATCTCCGACTCGGTGAACCAACGTACCGACAAGTGGGGAGGTTCTATTGAGAACCGTGCTCGACTGCTTCTCGAGGTCGTTAAGTCTGTTGCAGCAGAAATTGGTCCTGAGCGCGTGGCCGTTCGACTTTCGCCTTATGCTTCGTTCCAGGGAGCGGAATCTTCAGACATTGAGGCTCAGTACACCTACATCGTCAAGGAGCTGAAGAAGATTGGCCCTTTGGCCTATTTGTCTCTGGTCGAAGCCCGTGGAGACCCTGCGAAGCTACTAGTTGCCAGCGCGGAGGATGCTGTGGAGAGCCGGACCCTCGACTTTATCCTCAACATCTGGGACAACCTTTCGCCTGTCGTTGTTGCAGGCAACTACTCTCCGATTTCAGCCGTCGATGCTGTGGATGGACACTACAAGAAGTGGGACGTCATCGTGGCCTTTGGCCGACCCTTCCTGGCAACACCTGACCTGGTCTGGCGAATCAAGAACGGCATCCCCTTGAACAAGTATCATCGACAGTCATTCTACATCAAGGGCTCTGAGATTGGTTACAACGACTATCCCTTTTCTCAGGAGTACGTTGATGCCCGACGGGCTTGGGCCATTAAGTCCATGGAGGTGGCCTCAAAGTAAAACACTGGAAGCAACAGACGGTTTGGTCCGATTGAGAAATAGAGCGATAGAATATCATGAAGCATAGCGACATAAAGACTAGAAGAGCGTTATATATACAGAGTTTACACACCTATACAGCAATGCCCACTGGTAGTAACAAAAGCTCACAAATTCCCTGTGCCAAATACCTAGTCAGACAACCATAGCGCAAACTGAGCATCATTCGCTATTCGAAACGTGTACAATAATCTTTCCTCTAGTCCTTCCAGCCTTGAGTCTTCTATATGCATCCGGTACCTCATGAAAGCCAAACTCTTCCTCCACAGGTATTCGAATCTTTCCTTCTTGCATCCAGTCAAGCACACGCTCAGCATCCTCGCGGCTAGTCTTCATAGCCAAAAACTCCCATTGCCTTGATCCACCGCCCAAGGAAGTTGGCAGTAGTTTGATGCAAAATAGCTCTTTTATGCCTTGCCAGCTAACATCGCCTCCTATTTGGACGTACGTTCCCTCGGGCTTCATGTAGTGGTTTGCTGCTTTGTATAGGCGCCAAGGCAAATCAACGTTGTCGACAACGAGGTCTAGTGGTGAGATCTTTCCGTTTTGTACCATTTCTTGAAGTGCATCCTCCACGGGGCCTAGGCGATAGTCAATGACCTCATCCGCCCCGAGAGATTTGCAAAGGTTGATGTTGGGAGTTGAACAGGAGGTGATGACGTAACAACCGAGTGCCTTGGCGATTTGGATCTGAAATGTTCCCGTGCCTCCTGAGCCGCCATTGATGAAAACCTTGAAAGGCCCCTCCCCCTCAGACTTGAGTGAATTGTACTTCGAGACAAAAGGGGCAATGGCCTGACATGCCGTTACGCCACAAGTGCCCACGGTCGCAGCTTGGACTGGTGATACGCCACTCGGAACTGGCACACAGCCCTCACTCGGGACAAGCACATACTCAGCTAAGGCGCCTTCAGGCTGCTTCTCGAGTAGGCGAAACATGACAAGCTGACCCACATGCAGAGTACTGTCTGTCGTTTTGACCACACGGCCGACGCCGTCGAGGCCCGGGATGGCAGGCATCGGATGAAGGTATGGCCCAACCAAGGGGGTCTCGGCAAACTTGATGTCGACAGGGTTAAGGCTGACAATCTCAACCTTGATGAGAGATGATTGCGGCGGGAGTGAGTGAAACGAGGTAGGAGGAGTCAAGTCTTCGAGTTTCATGTGCTTCTCAGCTCCCCCGGCAGCTGTGTGGAATCGCCATGCTTTCATAGTTGGAGGAATGGAAGGCATGGCGCTGTTCATTGTGCTCGGTTTTGAATCCATGAGGTCTGTGGACTTGGGTGTGGTTGTGATAGCCAGGAAGTCAAGGTCCTGTGAGTGTACGTCCTAGTAATGTGAGAACAGCGGCCTCACAAAATGAGAGCCAGTATTCCGGGACTTATATAGACGATTAGCTCCGATGACCTGGTGCTTTCGGAGGGTTCGGAAGCTTTTGAAATATGAGGAGACGCAAACTTCCGAATGATGCTCTTGGTTCGGAAGGTTTCTTCAGGGGCGGTCTAGTTAAAACACATTCACTCCTCTTATGTCCAAATGCCAACTCTAAACTGCCATGCCTGTATTGAAGCCCTAGTCTAAAAGTAAAACCCATGATCTAAAAGTGTATTAAAAGAAGAGAAATCCACTGTTGCCAATCCCAAGTCATAAGCTCATGTCTAATGCAAACCTCCCCACATCATTTCTTCTCTAGCAAGAGTACGACACGTCAAAACCGTTGTTCCCGTCTTGGCCGAGGTAAATCTTGGTGCCGCTATCTCCGTTCCTGAGGGAAACCTTGAAGTAGAGGGTCTCAGCACAGTCAACACTACCGGCGTCATGGGTGGCGGAGTCAAGATCGTCCCAGTTGGCAAAGTCAATGCCTCCGACGTTCTTCTTGGCGTCATCAAAGGGCTTGATGGAGTTGTAGGTAACATCCTTGCCCTCTGGGAAGCCCGACAGCTGCCTCACATCAGACACGCCATCGCTGCCCCTGACAATGAAGACTCGGTCAAGCTTCTCTCCCTGCTTCCAACCGAAGCTGCAGGTCTTGGCCTCGGTGGGAATTCCGCTGAAGACAACGACCTGCTCAACTTGGGAGGCGCCATCATAGGATTCCAGACGGACACCAGAAACTGAATCCTGGGCAACTTCGGGGTGCTTGGGAAAGATGTTGTAGATGGCCGATGGTGTGATGACTGTCTGTCCCGACCCAGAAGGGCATTCGCTTTCCGGCTTATCGGGGGTTGAGGGGTTTGAGGGGGTTGGCTCAACACAAGGATCCTTAGCGAAGCAGCCCTTGTGCTCACCGCAGTGGAAAAAAGAGGTGCCAGTAGCGCACTCGTTTGAAGGTTGGCGAGCAGCGAGACTAGCAGGCATGGCGTTGGTCACTGCCATGAGGCAGGCCAATGAGGTAAAGATGTTGCTGATGAGAGGCATTTTGAGGTTGTTGTGTGGAGATCAGGAAATGGGGTTTTATAATTCAAGAGTTAAATCGAAGTGAGAGTAGGTTGGTCACTGTGGACTTGGTTGGTGGTGATGTTGAGTGCTGGTTGTTGGATGGTGCTGGTGTGTGATGGTGTGGAAAAGATTCAACATCGAGAGCGGATTTCGATACTTTATATCTGCATTTCATTTCCCCAGGCCATCTAGATTAGTTCCAATGTCCCGCTGCCATCTCACTGAGGCTCCGCCGAGGCTATCCCAGTTTACGAGGTTGGTAATTCCCTCGCCTGCCAGCCAAGCCCTCAGCCTTGATGACATTGAAATCCATCTCGGCTTAGAGGCGGGCTTGGACACAGCTGGGCCAGTCATATAACAGCAAATAATCCCTGTCCGTTGTTGTGGCAGTGCGTAGGAGC
Source organism: Fusarium keratoplasticum (assembly GCF_025433545.1). NCBI lineage: Eukaryota > Fungi > Ascomycota > Sordariomycetes > Hypocreales > Nectriaceae > Fusarium > Fusarium keratoplasticum. The sequence continues at coordinate 186,156 of NC_070537.1, read as the reverse complement.
CTCGAGCGGGGTGGGTTAATCACGCACAGGGCCTATTTATAGGTGACAGCTCACCTCAGCATCTATTTTCAGGGCTTTCAATAAAGTCTTGGCAAATCAGGCTCGGTAAGAAACACGGCCGACTTGGTAATCATACCTACAGTCTTTATTTATGCACCTGGTATTTGTTCTTCAACTGAGCTACTAGCAGGCATAAAAAATGATATTTTAAGCATTGAATAACAAAGTAATATCGCCTGGAGGGCTAGAACGACTACCCCCCTCACGAGATTGTTGTATCTACCTACCTTTGTGCCACATCTCTCCTATAGCCATATCGTTTGATGCCTAGTGACTAACTTGATGGAGGGTCTGAATCTCGGTGACATATTTGCCCATCTTCCACGCCGGAACACCTTTGGCATACATCTCATCGACCTCGGCAGCATTGCGGCGAGAACATTCCGGGAGGAAGAAGTAGAGCAGGATGCAGACAACAACCCCAGTCCCAAAGAATAACCAAGCCGTCTTATATCCCCAGTCGACGCCATCAACATCCACTAGTCTCGTGTCAGCATGGGGACAGTTACATGGATAGGCAAGCAATCTCACAAATGATGGGAAGGGATGTGTTGAAAGTCAGACCGAACACGACAGAGAGACCGGAAGCGATACCAGCCGTCCTAGCACGGAGTCTCTGTGACGCAACCTCTCCAACAAAGGCAAACCCGAGGTTACCAACTGCGAAACCTGTCAGCAGGACAACACGCCTTCTTTTATACTGAGGCACTTACTGGTGGCATTGGCAAAAGCCCAGACGCAAGCAACAAAGATGAGAAAGTTCTGAACTGGCTTCGTCTTGTCTACAAATGCCAGGGTGCCCACAACGAGAAGTGTGCCTGTGCATACAATGACGGCAGTGAAGACCATGTTCCGACGGCCGAACCTGTCTGTCATGAAAATGAGACAGATGGCAGTGAAAAGCTGGATAGAGCCTGATGCACTGCTGTGTTAGATAAAGCAATGCTGGAAGCAATGTCACTTACACATGATGGTGGTGATAAGAAAGGCATTATTAAATCCACTTTGCTTAAAGAAGAGACTGGCATAGGTGTTGAGAAACGATAGCCCAGCGAGTTGTTGAGCACAGCCTGGAAGGGCGGCTCCAATGGTGCGGCGGATGTTGGCGCGTTGAAAGCACTCAACATAGGACCGGATAAGGTCCTTGAACGTCATGTTGTCCTGTCCGAGCTCCCTCTGGAGCTGCTTCTCCTCGAGGATCGTGTTCTTTATGATGGAATATTCGAGTTCGATATCGTATGCCTCGACGTTGCCGTTGATTCGCTCGAGTGTTTTCTTGCCTTCATCGTCCATGTCTCTTTCTGCGTAGTAGGCTGGGACAAGGTTAGTACTTCATTCAATGATTTCTAGTGACGAAACAACATACCAGGGGTTTCAGGTAGCCAGAGAAAAATCGGCAACATAATGCCCAAGAACCCCCACTGAGTAAGGATAGGGACCTTGTAGTTCTCAGGGTTTGTTTCTTGGACCAACATGAGTACAAGGTTGGCGAGAAACTTGCCAATGACATTCCAGAATCCATATGTAACAATCATAGCTCCTCTGATGTTTACAGGAGACCATTCTGTTATATAGATTGGCAGCGTTGCTTGAATGGCACCGATGCCGATTCCGGCGAGAATCTTAGCACCGGCCCAGTCTCTCCAGTCGCGGACTACCGTCTCGAGGATTAGAGACTAGACGCAATTAGCATTGAGGTCAATGACATATCTTCAACATACTCACCGCTGCGAGGACGATCCAGAGAGCGTACATGGTCATTTTGCGACCAATAATATCAGATATTGGATTCATCAGGACCATTCCCACCAACTGTCCCAAGGACTGCATAGCTCCCCAAAGGGCAGTGTAGTTTGCCTTGAGGTGAATATCGCCACTGTCTGTGACGAAACCAACATGGTTAATGAAGCCTTGGTTGGCAATGATGTTTCCTTGGGCAAAGGTCAGTCGGTGAGGCTTTTGAAAGATTGATAAAGCTAGTGCATACCATTGAGGTTGATCTGGTATCCATCGGCGGCGGCGGCAATACAGAGGAGATTGCAAACTAGAACGGCCTATCTATGGTTAGTATAGAATGTCTGGATGCCAGACAAAAGGGCTGCTAGACCTTTCGGAACTTCTTGACCGTAGCCCATGCTCCCAAGCTGTCGGTCTCTGATTTCAAGGCTACCTGACCAGCCTTGGTGTCAGAAACGGCGCTTTCGAGATGCTTGGTGTCATTCTCGTCCCCGAGCTTCTCAATATGCTCTTTGGTCGTCATGATGGGCACGCGAGGTTGTTACTGAAGAATGGTTTCTTTGGAGATGTTGCTGCAGAAGTGATGAGACCGTTCTGGGAGCCAGGACGAGACGGGGTATTTAAATTCACTCCAAGGCATCGTCTGGCATTGTCAATTACCCCGAGCTTGGGACATGGGCCTGCTCCATACCCCGTGGAGAGATCGAACGAACGCGGGGATGAAGGCGGAGAAGACATGGTGGTGTGGCTGTTCTCGAAATTAGGCAAAGTTGAACAGTGAGTCTCGAACTCGATCATCTAATGTCTGAGCATCAGATGACTCTTCCATACGCGGATGGGAGTTTCCGGGTGCCCTTGTTGGATGTGAGATCTGACAGGGGTTTTCCGCTTAGCTTCTCCGCTTACCTAGTTAACCGACTAGTTTACCGACTAGTTTACCGCCGCCTAGCGTCATTCAGCCACGAGCCCAATCGCAAGCATTGGTGTTTGATGGATCGTATAATCTTGCCCCGAGTTACACTGCATGGTCCCAGAAACATGTAGAAACATGTGTCAACTCGATCATCTTGCTACCGAGGGGAAACTTCGTATAAGCTTTGGCCCGAGTTACCGAGAGGCGAAAAGCAGAAGTTCCCCCTCGACATTGAACTTCTTCCCTCCAATTCTCCTTGCCTAATTCCATCACCGAGCTATTTTGTCTTTTTCAAACCAATATTGCACCACAAGCCTCGACAATCATGTCCCTGGAGTTTGATACAACCTGGATGTGGCACCCTGCCTTTTCGGAGGAGCAGGGTGGCACAGCCGGTTTGTTTGTTCACTTCCGACGGGAATTTGAGATTAAAGACGAGCCTCCCGAGAAGCTGATGATTCACATCACTGCTGATACACGCTACAAGCTGTACTTGAACGGTCAATACGTTGCCTTTGGCCCAGTCAAGGGAGATCGCCACCTTTGGTTCTACGACTCAATCGACATTGCACCGTTCCTACGTCAGGGTCATAACAGGATCGGAGTTCATGTTCTCCGATTCTTCCACAGCACAAGCTATGCCCCGTCCTTTTCTCGACTGCCTTTGGCAGGGCTCAGAGTCTCTGTCTCGGATGAGCTCTGGGCTAAACAGATCGAAAGCAGCATCTCATGGCAAGCTGCGATTGACCACTCCACTGTTCTGAGAGTCGACGAGCCGGAAGACCGATTTTTACATATTTATGAGCGCACATCCCGTTCGGAAACACGCCCTCTTGAGTGGGTTGCTTCGAAATTACTTGAGTTCAAGAACTCTACCGGGAACTCGCCTCCGTGGCAGCTGTCGCCTCGTCTGATTCCTCCACTTCGAGTTCAAGATATGACGGGGTTGGGGATACACAATGTGCACAGTACTCTAAAGCCTGAGCTTTGGGGTGCTGCTTTGCTCAAGGACTCTCTGTCCCGGGAGGTTGACGACGGTCTCCTCCTCCCAGCCGAGACCAAGCATTTTCTCGATTTCGAAATGCCTCATCTTGTCACGGCATTTCTAAGACTTCGATTCAGACGTCCCAGGATTGGTGGGGGCACTTTAACCGTCACGTACTCGGAGAGCTACGAGGATGAGCCAGAGGAGACTCCATGGGTCCGGCAAAAGGGTGATCGTTGTGATTACAGCAAGGCGCTGCTTGGCCCCAAGGACATATACGAGTTTCAGGGGGTGGCGCCGAGTGAATCTCTCGGGTACTACGGCGATGAAGATACCTTTGAGGTCTTCATGCCATTTCATTTCCGCACGTTTCGATTTCTTCATCTCGACTTCGATGTCGGACCCTCTGACTTGATTTTCCTCGGTTTAAGCGTCGAGTCCGTCAACTATCCCCTCAATGTTTGCGCAAGCTTTGCAGTAGCTGGTACAGAACCGGAGCAGAGTGATACCTGGCATCAGCTTTGGAATACCAGCATCCGTACGCTCTATAACTGCATGCATGACTGCTACGAGGACTGCCCGTTTTATGAGCAACTTCAATACGCTATGGATACTCGCAGTTCGTCACTCTTCACGTACCTTGTCTCTGGAGACGACCGCCTCGCAAGACAAGCCATCATCCAACTTCACAACTCCTTCCAAGCACGCCTCGGGCTCACAGCAAGTCGTGCTCCCTCACATAGGGAGCAGTTTATACCCCATTTCTCTCTATACTGGGTCAATCTCGTTACGGATCACTGGACGTACTTTGGCGATAAGGCATTCGCGTCCCAGTTCCTACCCGTCATCGATGCTGTGCTACAGTATTTCGATAGCCATGTCGATAGCGATGGTCTAGTTACTTCTGAACTCAGACCAGGTATATGGAACTTTGTGGACTGGGCCACGGAGTGGAGGCCTCATGGCATTCCTCCGGCTATCAACAGGACAGGCATCTCCACGTATGCAAATCAGCTATATGCATATACTCTTAGGAACGCAGCACAGCTGGTCAGTGCCCTAGGAAGGGCAGCTATTGCATCCGAGTATCGGACCCGTGCGGGAAACATCATTTCAGCTCTGCAGGCACATTGCTTTGATGGCCAATACTTCCCCGATACCTTGGTATCAGCAGCAACTTCTACGGACTACAGTCAACACTGTCAGGTCTGGGCCGTTCTCTGTGGTGCAGTGGCTGGGGAAAATGCCGAGAGGCTACTACGGGGAAGCCTGGAGCGTACTAAGGCTGGCCATTTTGTGCAAGAGTCTATCTCGATGTCCTTTTACACCATGAGAGCCTTGAGTCTAGCTGGCGGGACTCTCTACAATGAGAGCTTTGTTCAGTTCTGGGACCCTTGGCGTCAACAGCTGCGACAAAACGTCACAACTTGGGTTGAAGATAGTGTATCGCAGCGTTCAGACTGTCACGCCTGGGGCAGTGTCTCGATATATGAATTCATGGTAGAAGTGATGGGAATCCGCCCAGCGGAGCCTGGTTGGGCCGCCATCGAGTTTCGGCCGAGGTTAGGACTGTTCCGTAATATGAATGCCAAAGTTCCTGTCAAAATGCAGGATGGCAAGGAAATTGGTCTGGTGCATGTGTCGTGGGCTACGGACAAGTCTGGGAATGCCGAGGTACGGCTGAGGCTGGACTTTGAGGGGTCAGCCAAGGTACCTGTGCGCGCTTTTCTTCCTGGTATGGAAATGGCTTGCATAGCATCGGAGGAAGAGATGCGTTTCATTATTCAGAAAGACTTGTTTGTACAATATTCTTGATGTAGATAGATGCTGGCTTCGTGAATGGTTGATCCTTCGTTGTGGCAGAGCACACTTGGGGAATTAACCCTCCATTTTGGCAATTCCCGATCAGCGTAGTCAGCAAATACGAAGCACTACCGTCTTCATCCTTTGACATGAACAGTGATAAAATATTGAAACAGGGCTAAAGGGTGAGGGTCTCAATACGGAGTGCCCGACCAACTAATTCATCCGAGGGGTTGGTTGCTAGATGATTTAGGCAAGTCGTATGATCTCTCGCGACCCAATACACCGAGAAAAGGGTCGCCACTAAGTTCTAAAAGGTGAGAAGTGAGAATAGGGATAAACAGCTTCAGTCTATCAAACATCAACTGGAGCCTCGGGGTACAACCCTCAAAGGAACTTCCCTGCATGGAACTATTGAGCTCGTGTGAGGTTAAGCACTCCTCGGGACTTCCGGAGTATTGATCGTCGTTCAGCCCCACGTCCTCCCCCGCAAAGCTGGGGTAGGTAGTGTTGCTCGGTGGTCGATGTATCGCCGCCCCCAAATCCAGAACCTATTCACCTCACGATATAGTTTATATATTTATTATATATATTAATTATCTTTTATTTTAATAACATACAACATTTAACTTTTAATGTAAAAATATTAATAGCTTCGCTAATATGTTTATAAGTAATACATAGCTGGCTAAATACTAAATAGCATTGGCGAAGTAGGTCGCAATGGGATAAATATTTATAGCGCTTTAGCTGTCGGCTAAACCCCGCTTACCGGGCATGAGGGAGATGGCGGCTAAAACCGAGTAGGAATAGAACCTGAACCTGAATCTAAACCTGACTGGAATTTCAGGGTCTGCAAATCTCAGGAATCAGTCGTCAGCTACGTCTCCGAGATTATGGCTGAACAATGGCTCGCAAGGCAAGACAAGGCTGCTGGACATGTAAACGCAAGTCTCTACCCGCCATGATTCTTCTTTTCGGCGTCTCCGCTTCTGACATATCTCAGACCGCAAGATTGGCTGCGACAAGACTGAGCCGAACTGCAGAAACTGCATCCGCACAGGGCGATCATGCCTCGGGTATGGCCTCCGACTGACGTGGCCCGACAGTCCAGACGGGAGGCGGAAGGGCGGCGGTAGCATTACCCACGTGCTATCACCAGGGCATTCCATTCCAAGGCGACTGTGCGGCAGCCACTTCCTCAACACTACATATGAGGACTTTGCCCTGGCACAACTTGGTCCCGGTGCCCGCTCCTTACCACTTGGCAGGCCGCGTTGCAGCCTTTCAATTCACACGCCACTATCTGGCCAAGATGGAATGTTCCTGCGATACTGTAAGCATCTTGGCTCCAGAATCACTCTCTCGATAGCTCACATCCGGTGATCAAGACGAAAGCATCATATCTCCAATGGTCTCGACTACCCGAGCCCGGAATAGCTTCACCACGGAAATTCTCCCGCGAGCGCTATCAAACAAGTCACTGTCCGCAACTGCGCTATGCAATGCAACACTAGCAATCTCGGCATTCCACTTGTTCAGCTCTGAAGCAGCCTTGCTTTACAAGTCAAAGGCAGTCTGGCATCTCTCTAAATCACTAAGCTCTGCCACTTCCCTCGCACTCCCTGAAGCTACAGAAACTCAGTTAGCTGCTTGTATGATGCTGTTCATGTATAGTGTCTGTATTCCTCATAATAGCCGGCGCGACGATGCATTATCTGATTCTGTGCAGGTATTCGACGACAAGGAACCTAGCTGGCATATTCACCTGGACGGAGCCAAGAGGATGCTCGACAGCTTCAACTCGACTCAGGCGTCGCTCTCGTCCGTCTTTCTCCCGTATTGGTTTTTGTACTATCAAGTACTAAAAGACTTTACTCGACCTACCCAAGAGAGCCCTGGTAGCGGAGCAGTGGAATCGCTGTGGCTATGGCAATTGCCAGGGCCCGACAGATCCTGGGTATGCCCTTGATTTCCATTTGACTATCGATTGTTAATGTTGTGTCAAAGGTCATCGGATACTTGGGCTGCTCCATCGAGGTTTTTGAGGTCCTAAGCAAAATCAACCGGATGAGGTTATCATCAGGCTATAAAGATAGCTCGTCGCCGTTGCTGGAGCTGACCAAATGCCGAAATATACTGGAACTCAGACTGAACAACCTACTCCAATTTCTTGATCCCGAGGAGGAGCATTCCACCACACCGATTGAACGCGCCCGTATCTTGGCCAAGGCGGAGTTATACCGACTAGCAGCACTGCTCTACCTTCTGCGTGTCTGTCCTGCGGATGGGGATGGCATCGCGAGGAACGCTTACCTTGACCAGGCGCACAAGGTTCTCGACATGCTGCCCGTTGTGTCAAGCCCTTGGCCTCTTTTCATCGTTGCCTGTGAGTCGCAGACGGATGAGCAACGAGTCATCATTCTCCGCGTACTAGATGAGATGGAAAAGGCGCGGAATATCGGAAATATTCATGTCGCGAGACGTATTATCGAAATGTTCTGGAAGCAGAAAGACCTTCAGGGCCCTGGGAGTCGGCTGATGTATTGGCATCTCATCGACAGGGATGACAAGGTTCCATGGTTTGCATAGAGGTGGCTGAGACCTATAGAAGTTTTACTATCAGCAGGAAACTGTTCTCTATTTTTGGATTCATGCTCGCAAAGTTTGGACCGCTTACGATAGACAAGGACTGAGTTTAGCTTCTCAGAGCTGGTTGGTAATTTTCAAACTCCCCATCCGCAGTCTTTCTCTTGGCTATGTCGCGTCACTCAAGGACATCCGCGGGACGGTACCAGCACCTTGATGCTTGGAATGGTAGTACGGCTGTACTTCCCGTCTGAGAGAGCTCTTTACGTTAATGGGGCGCGCGGCCAGTAATTCGTCAATGAACCTGGCTTGTAACAAGAGGGCGCCTTTTTCGGGTCGCATTTGACGCCCTCCCGGCGACAAGTCCGAGTAGGCCAGCCCAGGTTTCTGCCCAGTCAGTACTTTGGTTACCCATGACCTTGATCAGCTGAGTCGTCAAAGACAGGCCCCGGGTTCGCTAACCGAGAAACCAAGATCGAAGCCCATGTGGGTTATTTCGGAGAGGTCCCTCACTGGCCATGCCGCCCTACCCAAGGGCAGTGCCAACATCTCCAACGGCGGCGACCTCTAGCCCGTGACCCAGAACCATGTCCATTCAAATGATGCCATCGGTGAAGCTGCCTGGGTGGTATCGCTTCGCTAACAGCTGTCCATAGCCGCGTTACTCCCATCACCAGCCGAGCGCACCACTACTCGCTTGACGGGGTGTGCGTTCCTGACTCGCAGCAAACGATGTTCTCTTCTGTTCAGCTGCTCCAAAAAAAAAAGAAAGTCGTTCTCTACCACAGTTCGTGTTGTTCTGCTAGTCCAGAGCTCAGGGGACCTTCACGCACGGCATATTCAATTGCGACAACGAATAAAGACAAGCCTTTGATAAAATACAGAATCTAGCTTGCTGATGTTGAATCTAAGGGTGCGATTTTGCCTGACTCCAAAATACGCGGGCTATTTATTGCAGCCTCCACTCTCACCTCCAAGCCCACCCACCGTCCCCTTTCATGACCCCAAGCCTCACTCCAGTAACTGCGACAGCAGCCGAAGCCATCAAGGCGCCGACCAGCGATGCCATGGCGGCGTAGCTGCCAGGATCACTAGATACCCCGTGTCCCGGAACAAGCACACCAGCGACAGGCGTGCCCACAAGGGCGGCCAATCCCTGCAACATATAGATGGCGCCTGCAATCCGTGGAAGTTCCGCCACACCGAATAGCTCGATAAGGGCCGCTGGAAACAGGCTGATGAACGCGCTCGCGAACAGTCCGTACAGGACGGTAAAGCTGATGAAGAGATTCCTGGCCACTGCCTCGTCGTTGGCCCCGATCAACGTGCTGGGAACCCAGAGGCCTAAACAAACAAAGGCACTGAGCCAAGTTGTCAGGAAGAACGAATTGAGCCTGCCCAGCCTGTCTGCGATAAATCCCACGGCAATTTTGCCAATGGCATTGCAAGCATTGCTCACGGCCGTCAGGTTCGCACCATCCCTCTCATCGTACCCCAAGGCCTTGGCGTAGATGACGGTGAAGAAAACAGGGGTATAATAGGCGGCGCTTTGAAACAGCGTACTAGCAGCTTGCGCGATAAAAAGCCGTTGTTTGGCGGTTCCCCAGCTGGGAAGTGGAATCCTGAAGAGGGCGGTCGTGGGGGAGAGGGTCTCGTTCTGGGCCGAGAGGTGCTTCGCCATGGATACCTCCCAGTCGAGGAGAGACCCCGAGAGGCAGATGAGTGCAGCAGAGACACACCCGGTTAGCCGCAACGTATTGCGGAAGCCCATACCAGCAATGCAGGCCGAAATTACCGGCGCCCAAACGAGGCCGCCAATGCCCGTCCCCGCAGATACTATGCCCATCGCCAAACCTCGGTGCTTATCGAACCAAGTTGGGGAAACTGTCATGGACGGTACGAACGAGAAACCCGTCGCAAGCCCCAGCAGCAGTCCCTGTGTAAGCTGAAAGTGCCAAAGGGCTTTGCCAAAACTTGCCAGGATGGACGCGATACCAAATAGCACCCCGCCGGCACAAACGACAGGTTGAGGGCCGAAGTATTTGGTCCATGCCATAACAAAGGGGGCCACTATCGTCATCAGCGAGGCCGACAGAGTCCCTATGAGATCAATGGTAGCCGAGGAGGCGCCGGTAAAGGGAGTGCCTGGCGTGGGGACCATGGTTTCGTAGTGCTCTTGGTAGACGCCGAAGCCAAAGAGAAGACCACATGCTGTGAAGTTGATCAGGAACGAGGCGAACACGACTGATGCGTATCTCCTGATATCGAGGTCAGCACATGACGATGACTGTCAGAACATACATATAGCCTACCACTTCGAGTGCTGCAGCTGATTGGTGTCGATATCCAATCCTGGGTCTGTGGCGGTCATGCTGGTGCTGTGTTGTCTGCCTGCAAGAGCGTGCTATTGAAGATGCTGTTGAATCGCCTTGAGGGATTACTGGTGTTGTATTTAAGAGAAGAATCCGACTGCCATGACTTGGCCCGGGTTCACGGAAGGCTGGTTCAATAGGGCCATGGCAGCAAAACTAAGCTGCTGGTAACCCGCCAGCTTGCACGCCTGGTGGTCCACCTCGCCTAGGCACCCCCCACAGTTACATAATGCCAGCATATGCTTTGGCAGGAGTTTGCGATCAGGCCCCGCCTGTCTTGAAGTTCAGGTCAGCCGATTGGTTTCCAAGTTAACTTGAGCCAATTAGTGTCTGATCCGGCCCAGCCTAAATTGGATGCAAGAGTACGCCCTCTTTCTTTGGCTCCCTAATGACAAGATTATTCGCTGTACCAATTGAGAGAAAATTCTACGTAATGCAACAGCCACTACCATGCGGTTGAAAGCCGTGGTGGATTCTTCCCGCGCCTGGTCCAGCTCCAACATGCCCGAGAATTCGGCCACTGACCCTGGCGCTGAGAATTTTGCTCCGGCTTATCGGTATTCTCGGCCGCACGCTGTGAACATCCCGTTTCGTACTCTATAAGTAGCTTTCAAGAGCGCTTTCTTCTACACTCATCTCCTCTTCCAAGCCCCGTTACCATAGACTCACCTCAATATTATTCTTCAAGATGACGTTAAACCCTCCGCCCCTTGCTTCCTCTGCCCTGGATATCATCGGAAACACGCCGGTTGTCCAACTCAAGCGCGTAGTCCCTCAGAATGCCGCTGATGTTTTCGTCAAACTCGAGTTTCTCAACCCGACAGGCTCCTACAAAGACCGGATGGCAAAATCCATGATCGAGCAAGCGGAACACCGCGGAGACCTGAAGCCCGACATGACAGTCGTTGAAGCCACAGGTGGCAGCACCGGCGCATCCCTGGCCTTCATCTGCGCCCTCAAGGGGTATGCGTTTCTGGCGCTGGCGGCCGATGCGATTGCGCCCGAGAAGCTGCGTACGATGGCTGCGTTTGGCGGAAAACTCGACATCACCCATAGCCCCTCGGGGAAAACAACGTCGGATCTGATGGCGTCCATGAACAAGAGGGCTGCCGACCTTGGATCGCGCGACGACTATCTCTACACCGACCAATTTTCCAATCGGGATGCGCTCGCCGGGTACGCCCAAATCGGCCACGAACTAGTCCGGCAGTTCCCCGACGGTTTTGATGTCTTTTGCGGTGCTTTCGGCACAGCGGGCATGGCGATGGGCGTGTCCAGTGTCATCAAGATTCATAACCCAAGAGTCCGCGTTGTCTTGCTCGAGCCCGATTCCGCGGCCCTGCTGGCAAGAGGCCGGAGTGGCTCGCATGGCGTCGATGGCATTGCGCCAGGTTTTATCTCGGCCCATATTGACCGAAAATTATACGACCAAGCCCGGACCGTCCACGAAGAGGACGCCCGCGACATGTGCCGCCGTCTAGCTAAGGAAGAGGGGCTGCTGGTTGGTACGTCGTCGGGTCTGAACATCGCTGCTGCGATTGAGCTGGCCAAAGAGCTGGGCCCTGGGAAGAAGGTCGTGACGGTTGCTTGCGACACTGGGTTGAAATATCTGACGGGGTCTCTTTTCTCAGAAGACCGAGAGTAGCCATAGTGTCTTTACCGAAATCTAAGCAGCTATAGTGAACCCGGATGAAATTCCCTAAATAACTAAACATGGACAGGCGGCTGTCTGTTTTCTCAGACCCTATTCCCTAATTTTGTTTGTTTTTCTAAAGATACTACGCTATCTTTCGCTTCTTGATGTGCGTTTACTGAAGGTGAGTTAACACGTCGCGCTGCCTAAAGTTAGCAAGGGAGGGGCGCACCCAGCACTAATTTTTGTGCAAGGTTTTCCCAACATCGTCACTCGAAAATACCTGGTCAACGGCGTCTTAGGAGGTGGGCTGCCTGGCATTTCCGGGGCCGCATTTCACTCCATCGGACGATGGGCTATCCATTCAATGAAAAGCCGATTGGACTTTGTTGGATTTGGGCGCAGCAGGCTAGGGGATGACTAACCTAAATTTGTTAGACAAGCAAGTAAGGCAGATTTAAAAGGCAATAGTTTGCGAAGTGGATGCCAATTCTATAGGTTCGACCGTGATCCCCCCACTATTTGGCAACCCCCATCTTTCAGCCTCATGTAAAGGAAGATTTCGCCAAGAGTTCCAAATTTGGAATTATCTCAGTCTTACCCATTGTGCCGGCCTGGTAAACTCTTGGCATCGTTTGACGGAAAGAAGTGAGGTCATATAACGTCTTCCTCGGACGATTATGATATCACGAGATGGTTATGCAGGGAGGAGTTCTCCCCAAATCCAGTTTGGCAACTGCTTTCCAGAGAGGTTCCAGGCCTGGGCTCCGTGGTCAGGGTCTGAAAATCTGTCTTATCGCCAGACGTTTCTGCTGTATGGCCCCATGCTTAAGGCCACGTTGGGCTGACGAGCAGTCCTGCCCCTTGCTCAGGGGTGTGGACAGCACAAACTTGACCATGCAACAGCGAGATCCCACTTTAATCGGCCAAACTCACCTCAACAGCCTAAACAGGTCACAAGGGCTAGGCGGGAGGACACTTGCCAGAACCCATTCTAGCGCCATACTGCAGACAAAAAAACTGGCAACAAATTGCGATCAGAGAGCACATGAGCCTATCGAATCCCTGGGCCATATAACTCTCCCGATGCACAGCCGCCATAAGAACCCCGCCACTGCACCGGGAAGTTGCCGGAGTTAGCGTTCCTAAACTGCTTTTTGTTCATGAATACATTTGTCCCCAGCTGTCATTGAACTTCACCGATTAACCCAACTCCCTCTATATTTCAAAAACCAAGACAATGGAGACATGTACGTGTGCCAGAAACCAATATACACTTACTGCGGCGGCACCCCTTATAACCGTACCATCAGGCGAGATTCCAACCAGTAACGATCTGTTAACGCCGCCTCTCACGGGTTCTTTCCTCGCCTTCGCGTTTGGCATAACCCACGCCAAAGTTACAAAGTGGACAGGACGCGGGAACTGTTGTATACAGTACGGCACACCGCTCCGTTTTGTTTTAACTCCGCCTTATACAACTACAGAAACTATTGTTCGATTGCCCAGTATTCCTGGCTTATGAGCGTGCTGTGTCTCGCTCTCCCTACAAAGCTAGGAGTAGACAGCCGGCGCTGCGCGGCCATGGCTGTAGTGTATGGAATCTCGAAGACGTTTCTAAAGCAACCACTACACCCCCTTGCAAAGGAGTTATGGGAGGAGTTTAACAAGAAAGAAAGCAAGGAAAGTAAAATTCTTGCAGAGGTTGAGAAGATCACGCTGCTCTTAATCATGCTGCGTTTTGATGAAGCCGGTAACCATGCGGAGGGTCTACCGGACTTATCAGATATTGTCGAAAATGTGGCGACCCTGAAGTGCGATACTGACGAGATCCTTCAAGGGTGGCTTCAATCTAGGGGCAATAACAGAACTCAGCCTGTGGATAACTCTATGCGAGGGAACGGGACGTGGCCCGGTGGCATCGAGTTGGAATCCATTTCCGACTTACGAAGCGCACTATATATCAGGTCTAACTTCGCCACTTTCGCCTTGATTGCTAGCCAGCTCCTAAATAAGAAGCAGAGAGTATCGACACGTCATCGTAAAGGGTCAGTTACTATCGACTTTCATTAGATCGTTTTATATTAACGTACTAAATAGGGAACTGAAGTCGGTTGCCGAACATTCCTGGATGATAGCAGCACTTCTCATGGCTCTACCTGAGAAACGGGAAGTGGACATTACGTATTGTATATCAATGGCCGGTATACATGGTATGGCGAAAGGCTTGTTGGGTGACGCCGTCCCTACAGACGATGCGTGCAAGCCAGAAGATTATTTACACGAATACCTCACTACGGAGCTGTTTCTAGGTTATCTACCGGGTTGTTGGGCAATGAAACTGTGGGAGGAGTTCGAAAGAGGGGAAAGTCTTGAGAGCCGGGTGGTTCAGAACATGGGTGAGATCGAAACGATGGTCCAAGGCCTGTATTACGAGAATGGATCTGGCTATGAAAGCGACTTCTTAGCATTCATGGGAACTGAAAACAGGATGGAAGCGCTGAGGAGTTTGGTTACACACGTTTTGCAGGGCTGGGAAGGAGGTAGGGATGTAGGGATTAACAAGTCGTGATCTATCTACTAGTGCCATTTCAGAGCGGCCACGGGGGGTCTAGCACTGCAAGATAGAGAAAACAAAAGTCTAGATTAAAACTCTAAGGGAATCCTGTCAGACAGTACGTGTATTCGGTCCATTGGTTAAATCAGTGTATTCGTGTTATATTCGTGTTCTCGTTATGCATCTGCCCCTGAAGGACCTGCTTTTAATCCTAACACCAGTGACCCACAACTATGCTTCTAGACAGATCACGGGGATGTGAATGAGACGCAGGGCACTGATCGCATTCTCCTTCCCTCCAACGGGAGGCTCCACTTTGACTCATGCGCATCGGCATGGGCTTCGGCACCTCCATCATTCAACCTAAACCAATACGGGGGGTTGGCTTGAGTAGGTATAAAAGGCAACGTTTGAATCATTAACTACGCTGATGGTCCGTAATCCAGTTCCATCTGATTTCCGCCAATCTACAGTCACAACACCAAAATGCCCGATTATTCCACGATCGAGACGACCTTGGCTTCTATAGTCGCCTCTCCCCGCACCCTAGACCTCCTCCGAGACCTGCATAAGCAGGCACTTGACGAGCCACCGTATGTGAGCACAGACGGTCCGACTTCGATGGCCCTTGATAAGTTCGTTGCCTTAGACCCTGATAAATGCGCCTTTATCTACCTGCTCCTGCGTTCTATGCAGGCACGCTTCGTTGTCGAGGCGGGAACGTCGTTTGGCGTGAGCACTATATACCTAGCCCTGGCTGTAGCGCAAAACTCCGACTCGCAGCCTGACTCGCAGCCTGGAAAGGTTATTGCTACGGAGAACGAAGCGATAAAGTCGGCTAGGGCTCGAGAGCACTGGAGCGCTGCTGGTGATAATATCGAGAAGTACATCGAGCTGCGAGAGGGAGATCTGCGAGAGACTCTGAAGATAGACCTGCCAGATCAAGTAGACCTTCTTCTCCTTGATAGTAAGTTTTTCTTCTAGAATATTCTCGTGGATAGTAGATTAATATCTTATAGTCTGGACCCCCTTGGCCCTACCTACGCTTAAGCTGGTTCAACCTCGCATGAGACCAGGTGCCACAGTTGTCGTCGATAATAATCTGGCAGCTAAGATGGGATATAAGGACTTGGTGACTTATCTCGAGGATCCCGCCAATGGGTTCAAGATGTCAGTAGCCCCCTACTCAGGTGGCCTTTTGCTTGCTGTCTATGTCGGGAACTAGAATAGAGTTCAGAGTGTTAGCTAGTATGTGTTGCAAAGTAAGGCTATCCTTGTGGATCGCTTTAATCTGTGTGTATTGCTTATTGTTCCTCCTGAGATAATTCCCTCTTTCTCTTTTTAGAACGCGACGAGGCCTTCCTAATTAGGCCTAATCTGTCTGATAAGCTAGAGATTACCTGGCTAGATATCAATCCGAATAGCAAGCAACCCGTCGAGGTCAAGGAGGATGCCATTTCCGTGGGCGAATTCCGAGGATTTAGTGGCCGAGGCACTGAAGCTACGTACGTCGGGTCTCCAGTCGAGTCCTCCAACATCGACGTCTTTGCCGTACACCTTCAGACCGGCAAGGTGAGAAGGCTCACTAGCCACCCTGAGTACTGTGATCCGGTGGCTATTTCGCCTGATGACCAGTGGGTCGCGATTGAGGATACACGCGGAACAGATCGGCAGATGTGGCTCTCAGGCATGAGGAACATCCCTCCCATCACAGATCTGATCACCACTTCCGTCACGCCAGCTACCAGGAATAGTGGCCAACAGCGGTATTTCAGACCGTACTTGCTGGATCGCTATGGAGACCGTGGGCAGTACTTTGGCCAGAAAATCAATGGTGGGCAGGGTGTTGCTGGCAGTGGTGATCTCGATGACCCTGAGTGGAATGCGATGGCTGATCCGAGATGGTCTCCCGACGGGACTCAGGTTGTGTACTGGGAGGCTCAGACTATCATACCGGCATGTGGAGGGAAGAACCCACTTCCATGCTGCCCTTCAAGGGAGCCTGGTGGCAGGCGGACACGTGTGGTGTTAGCCACTCTCTCTACCCGGAAGCCACTCAAACTGTCTGCGGTCAAGCCTATCTCGGATGAAATCCCCTGGGGTGTGCCATATTCTCCTAGCGAAGCTAACCCAGCTCGACTAGCCCCGCCAGCAGGTAACTATACTCTGAAGGGCACGAGAGAGGGATACGCAGATGTTGAGGTCGTTGGGAGAAATGATGGATCCATAAGCGAGATTAGTGTGACTTATTATGGTTACTCAGATGATGGATCGACATTGCTCAATGGGTTTGAGTGGAAACCTCGACATTATCATTAACCCTCACGCACATCGACTGGTATTCCAACCTCACGCAGACCGGAAAGTCTACAAATACCAAGATAACGAGCTCCAATGGGTTTCATCTCGATATCGATGTTTTAACAAACATATTCCAGGCAAATGGGACCTTGAAGACAACTATCGATGGACATGTTTACTGCCAATGAAACTTGAAGGAAGTGGTCACAAGGGAGCGGGGTTATAACTCACTTTCGGGTGTGAAAACCGGGTTCAGCAGCTTATTCTTTTCAATTGAGATCAGAAGTATACCATGTTTGCGCGTGTGGATCTCTAGTGAAAGCCGGCGGGCGCGTAAAATACCATCTACCTCTGGTAATGAATGAGGAGCGCGAATTTAAAAGGGATAGGCGTCGGACAAAGATTTGACCGAGGTGGATTGTCTCTCCTGGCAGATCAGGTGATGGTTACCCTCCCCCGCATTCTGTTCGTATGTGCCTTTGGGGCTTTTACACCCTGATGAGAAACCAGATACCACAAGACAAATGTCCTTCCTTGTCTGCTAAGGATAGAGGTATGCGAAGCCATGCGGCCTATCTCAGCCTGTGTACATTGCCGGTAGGTGCAATCTAACCCTTTGATCTCCTGTTGCTAACACAACCTCCAAAAGTGAGCGGCGCAAAAGATGCCTCCGTGCTCGACAAGGAACCAGTTGTGCCTACTGCATCGACAAGGGACTAGAGTGCACAGTCGACTTCAAGCCTTCACCCGCTCAAGGCTCAAGTCAAGGCTACGCCCCTCTCGTTGATCCTGACATACCTGCCACCTCTCGCGTCTCGTCCGCCGCCGTTCCTGATCCGGATCTCTCTGACGAGCTCATAGACCTCTACTTTATTCATGTCAATGCCTCATTTCCCAGTCTATTCCACCGCCCAACTTTGAAGACAGCAGTTCGGGATGGCACAATTCCCAAGGTCCTTTTCCTCGCTATTATAAGCCTCTCTGCGCGATTCTCATCACACCCTGGCTTTGAGGGCATCGAGCCTTGCGATCGTGGTCGCCCGTATGCTGAAGAGGCACAAAGATTGCTCAACCTGCGCGACAAGTCGATAACTACGATACAGGCGTGTATTCTTTTGGGGATCGTATTCCAGGTCGAGGGAGATCCAGACACAGAGTCTGTCTATTATGCAATTGCCTCACGTATGGCTCTGCTTCTAGATCTTCCTAATGCTGTAGCAGACTCACCCATTGAGCAAGAACTTTATCACCGAAGTACGTATAATATTGACATAGTCGGTTTCCCTGGCTCACCTCTCTTGGAAGTCTGGTGGTCAATCATCACAATAGAAACCTGGCACTCGGCTGCTCTATGTATCCCTAGGACTCTTAACCCCAATGAAAAAGTCCCCCTCCCCATCGACGAGTGGGAGTTTTTACAACTCAGGCCTGATTCTAACTCATCTGGCTGTGAATTGCGGATCAGACCCTATCCCACTGCAGACTCATCATTGTCCTTACTTGGATACATGGTGGAACTCAATAGACTCCTCGACGACGTCAACAAACTCAACGCCGGCGTTGCTTCGGGGGCTACCAAAGATGAAGACATCCAACAGTCGGTTCAGCAGCTATCAATTTCTTTTGATACTTGGAAAAGCAGCCTACCGGTTCGATTCCAGTATAACGACGCCAATATTGCCTACTGGGTAGAGAAGAATCTCGGGCAGGCTTTTCTCAACCTGCACATCCTGTATAACAATGTCGGCCAACGCCTATTCTACCAGTTCCTCTACCTCATCCAAGATAGCACAGATATATCACCAACAAACCCGACACACTGTTTTGCCAAGAAATGCAAGCTTTATGCTACGAACTTCTGCGAGATCATCCACCGAGCACAACCACAACCACAAACCCAACTCTTATCCTCTCTCGTTGGCCACATGCTCGTCCTCGCATCCACGGTTCAATTACACACTCTTCTGTTCAGCACCGATGATGCTGAGATTGCAGCCGCGAAACTTCGTCTTGAACGGAACTTTGAAGTTTTGATGCATCTTAACTCATATTGGCCAAACGTATCGACGGCGATGGCCAGGTTCAATTCCTTCCACTCGGCCTGCCTAAGAAGCCGAGATAGCTCGTTTCGGTTGGGTCGATGGATGCTGCAGTTCATGCTGCAGTTTTCAAGGCCTTTGGAGGACAAGGGCGATGCAACTAAGAGTAGAGACTTCTGGGCTGTCGAGATATCAAGGTATTTAAATGATAGGTAACAAAGAAAAGTCCATTACACCTAACTTCTAAGCAAGGTCGAGGTGAGTGGGCGCCTTTCTTTATGCACATTTATTATGCACGGAGTATTATTGTGATGTTGAGCTTGCTAGCGAGTACTTACCAAAAAGAGCATATGTCGCTTCTTGCCAAGTATTTCTTATCAGCACACCCACGCTTCTAATTCGCTATCAGTTTTGACCATCCCTACAGCCCCATCGCCTTGAGACGCGGCAAAGCTCTGATGACTTGCTGCTCGGTATGATCAAAACACTCACATGTTGACGCGTGATTGACTTCATGATTCTCTAATAATTTTCTACTCGGCTGAAGCTTCTTCTCATGTTGTTTTTCTTGAAGGCTTCCTTTTGAGAGATGTCCGTGCTGACTCATCGCGCAACATATCACATTCTCAATGTCAACCTTATAACCCAAAACACACTTTTCTTTCATGAAGATTCTCGCTTAGCACGATTCACATAGAAAGTCTTGCCTGCATGCTTTATATTAGTAGAAAAGGACGCCACTAGTAGTGACGAGGGAGTTATATATAGATTGATCACTGAAAATGGTGCTAATTTCTCAGTGAGTCGAGAGGGTCTAGGGTAGCAGCATTACCCTCGGCTGTGAGCGGATAAGAGAACACGTGAGATCGCCGTCATTTATCCGCCTCCCCTCATGTCAACGCGTAGCTTTTCCGTCACCTTTTCCGCCTCTCCATCAATCCTCCACCATCGTCGCTTCCAATGGAGGAAACACCTCATATGATGCTATCTCCCTCTAGCGAGGCCAGGGGAGGTGTTGAAACAGATGCTGAGACGCCCTCTATTCTTGTCGCAACCCCATCCGAGCTCACCTCAAGCAGATCCAAACGGAACAAGTCAACGGACGGAGTCGAGCCTGGGCCTCGCAAGGTCCGCAAAGTGAGCCGAGCATGTGACTTTTGCAAGTCGAGAAAGGCCAGGTGCACAGGTGATCTACCTTGCGCAAAGTGCGTGGCCAAAGGAAGAGAATGCTCCTACGATGCAAAGTACACCCGCGGCCGACCGCCAACACCACCTCCAGCAGAGACTCACCCCAAGAGCTCGTCTACAAGTGCTTTTCCATCTGTCCAAGATATATCCAGGCACCACGCACTGTCAACCGACCGTGGACCCACCACTGCTGTTGGTGATGACCTTGGTCTCTTGCGTCGACCGAACGAGAGCACTGCGGCATCCAGATCATCGCCAGAGTTGTCCATAGCGGAGATTCAGGGACAAGTGTTTGACTCGAAATCAGGCCTCACATTTATCCAACGAGCTCTGAAGCGCCTTTCGGCTCAGAATAAGAATGGTACATCGGGAAAAGCCCAACCCTTGTCCGACAACCAATCGTTGATGACGGCAGGTGACAAGCCGTTGCCCGAGTTCCCCGGTAATGGCCTATCCACCCTTCCAGATCTTGCCGAGTGCAACAAACTGCTTGCACTATACTTTGAAGTATGTATTGCAACTTACCGCATGCTGCATCGGCCAACAGGCGAGAGATGGCTGGCGATCTTGAAGAGGAATCACGACGAGGGCCGCGCCTTGTGGAGCGACATTGGCCGAGCAGAGGCGGCCATTGTTCTGGCTGCACTGGCTATTGCTAGGCTCCATCAAGAGAAGTCCAGGGGTTTTTTATCGGAGGAAGATGAGAGCCAGGCACTCAGAGCCAGCGATGAGCTTTACGTCTTGTCAACTCGTTTCGCAGACGACGAAGCAGGGTTTCCGAGACTCGAGTCAGCGCAGGCCAAGGTCATCCACGTTCTCTACCTACTCACGACGTCACGATTCAACCGGGGCTGGTATGTCTTTGGCAATGCACTCCACCTCGTCACCGCCCTTGGTCTTTATCGTCGTGGCAACTGGAAGAGAGGAATGAGCTCACGGAACGACTACATCCACACGCAATGTGGCATTCGCACTTTCTGGACCGCGTACATCGTTGACAACTACCTTGCCGTAATATTCGGACGGCCACGGCATTTCCACGATGAGGACATCAATCAGGATCTTCCAGAGTCAGTTGACGATGAGGCAATGACAGTAGATGGTCCCATCAATGCGGCCGATACCCCCAAAGATTGCCACATTGATGCCCTGATATTTCACGCAAGGTTAGTCTCCTAGATAGCGCGTTCTTGTACAAGACTAGGCTCTCTAACTGTCAAATACAACTAGAATCGCCAAGCTCGTTGGGTCAGTCTCTCGAGAGGTGTATACTTTCCGTGCCATCTCGGAAGCCGAGCGAGTTTCGGCTGCCAACCGGCTCATTCAACGTGTTCGTGAATGGCATGCGAGTCTTCCGATACATCTTGGGTCTATACCCCCGTCTATGCTCATTCCTAGCTACCGCCGCCAAGCGACAGTGTTGAGGTTGGCACACTTGCACGCCATCTTACACGCCAACCGACTGTTCCTTCTCGGCAGCTCGTCCAACACGCACGAGAGCCAAGTCACAGAGTGCATCAAGGCTGCAAAGGCGGTGCTGGAAACGGTCGATGAACTGGCTCAAGAAGGTCCAATATTCCATGCATTCTGGTGGACACACTACGTAACCTTTTGCGCTCTAGTGGTCACATATGTGTGGGAGATTCGGCAACGCCGGATCAAGCATTCGAATTCCAGACATGATCGGTCCATGTTACTTGAGTTGGCTGAAAGATGCCATACCCATCTGGCTAAAGCCACTGCCTCCAACTCACCAAGCCGAAGATACGCTGTCATACTCGAGGAGTTTCGAACCGTAATAGCCGAATCCAACACTCGAACAACGACATATCCTCAAGAACAGATGCCAGAATTGTCAGATGTGGGCCAATGTGACCTACCAGAACATGCACTAGCGGTGGGTGCAATGCCAGGGAGCGCTGGACAACAAGTCGATATTGGGAACGCCTCTATATTGAACGATGCCCATTTATTCAGTCAGTGGAATACCACAGACTGGCTGGATATTGATTCTTCGGTAAGTCAACGGAACCATATGTTGGTATACAAGATGCCCTTGCTGACAGTTTCGCCAGGCTTTTTGGATGCAAATGGACACAGATGAGAGTATCCTTTGGCCGGATATGGGCTAGATATCTTACAATGAAATATACCTTCCCTCACGATGGACAGATCAAGTTAAAGAATAGCGGTGTGCAATGAATCGGTAACCCGTGAGTGTGGCAGCTGGTGAGGAGAAAACTGAAGTCCATTTCCTGGAGGGCCGAGGAAACCAAGCAATCACCCGTGGATAGCGGAGGGAGAGGGACAACGATGGGCCTCGTCCTGAGTTTGACAGATAGTAATGCCAGAGCAGTTTCATTTGACGTCTTCTTCGGCAAAGAGACGCACCGACCGGAACTTGCCGAGTTGGCCAGTACATAAATGATGTAGAGCCCCAGCGATGTCGGCCTAGGATGGGCGTCACCACCTCTGTCAGGCCCCGCCACATGTCAAAATCACGCCTTTCGTCTCCGACGCCTCTCAAACCATGTCGATAGAGATAACTGTCTTATCTCGTCACGCCATCTATTGTTCTTTCTGGTAGTCTAAGTTGGTCAAACTATTGCTAGGGTGACCTAGTCCGGCTCGTGGCTCTCGAGTATAAGAACACACTCCTGGACTTTCGACTTCCACAAGCTGCACCAAACCAACCTTTATCAAGCTTTATCCACGACGACTCGAAATGCATGAGCCAAGGAAAATTCGCTGGGGAATCCTCGCAACCGGAGGCATCGCCAAAGCCTTGTAAGTCCAACCACAATCCCTGACGCCTGGCTATGTCCCTAACATGACATAGCGGCCGAGATCTCTCAGTCGACCCCAATACGCGGTCAGTTTCTGACATCTGTCACGAACTTGTCGCGGCCGCATCTTCAACCTCAAAGTCTAGAGCGGAAGAGTTCCTGCGGCACTGCGATGCTCCATCTCACGCCAAGGCCTACGGCTCCTACGCCGAGCTCGTTCAGGACCCTCATGTTGAAATCATCTATATTGCCACACCTCACTCTCACCACTATCAGAACGCCATGCTTTGTCTTGAAGCAGGCAAGAACGTGCTCTGCGAGAAGGCATTTACCGTGAATGCCAAGCAAGCCAGGAAGCTCGCTGAGAAGGCCCGAGAGAAGAACTTGCTCCTGATGGAAGGGCTCTGGACTCGATACTTTCCCCTCTCCCTCTACATCCGCGAGGTCATCGAGTCTGGCGAAATTGGTCCTGTTGAAAGGGTTTTGGCCGAACACAGTCTGCCGTACGCAGGTGGTTTCGAGGACGATTCCCACATCATGGTCAATCCTGATCTTGCTGGAGGGATTCTGCTCGATGGAGGCATCTACAGCCTGACTTGGGTATTCCAGTGTCTGTACAGCCTTCAGCCAGCATCTTCTAGAAGTCTCCCAACTGTCAAAAGTGCTGTTGCCAAGTACAGCCGGACCGGTGTTGACGCAATGACTACAATCCTTCTCGAGTTCCCTCGGTCTGAGGATCAGGGTGGGATCGCACACGCGGTCGCCTCAACCTCTTTGGGTTTGTCCAATGATGCCATCGCCCAGAGGCAAGGCGCAGTTGTGCCCAATATCCGCATTCAGGGACAGTACGGCGAAGTTCAGGTGTTTCCTCCAGCTTATCGACCGACCCGAACCAGACTTGTTCTGAAGGATGGAACGATTGATGATAAGCAATGGCCGCAGCCAGGCCCAGGCGAGGGAAGTGGATGGTACAACGGGTATGGATCCAGCCCTAATCCTGAAGGTCAAGGACATGGATTGTTCTGGGAGGCCGATGATGCTGGCCGGGCTTTGGTGGAAGGCCGCAAGGAGGGTACACAGCTCGGGTTGGATGAGAGTATCCTAATTATGGAAATTATGGACCAGGTGAGAGCTGAGGCAGGGATTAAATACCCCGATGAGGTCGAAACCGTAGAATTTCCTCTATAGGGGTAGAGCAAGCCTAAGATCACCGATATCCTTTGGCTTTCTCATGGAGCATACATACAGCTGTCTTACAAATCTTGTTGCTGTTCACGATGATGACACTTGTGTTTTCTCTAGAAGGAAAACATAAGATATAGTGGCAATTAAAAAGCCATCAACACATGGAATCTGATATTATGACGGCGCAATCTGTTCAAATGTTATTGTGACATCTGAGCTGGATGTTTTTGAGTGCGCACTGCACTGCACTGCAGGGCGATCCAGACCCATCCCCTGTTCTGGCGATGAGCACATTCATATCTCTAAGCCTGGATATTCTGTCAAATCGTTTTTTGTGGGCTTAGTTTTGGCTTATTTCCCGATCAACCAGGCGAAGGGTTTTAAGCAGCTCCTCTCTCGACGAGATCGGACCTCTCCCGCCCTACGCCCTGCGCCCTACGCCCTACGCCTTGCCGTAGGTCCTGAACGCTTAACGCCTTTGTGTTGATGGCTTGACGTTTTGGAAGGGCGAACTTGGTATCACGAACAAAATATGCAACGGCCATTTTACTAACCCCTATGCGTGTAACTACCCCCTAGTCCTTTTGTCTTATACTTCGGAATACCCTGGCAGAACCTCAGTGACGCATGGCCGCTCCCCCGACTCACGCCCGGCATATAGCGTAGAAGCGTCAGAAGGGCGTTGGGGGCTCTCATGAAGCCCCGTATGGTACACGTTGACCTCGGAAGGCTCCAAGATGATCTGAATTGGTGTAGAGAGTCTCAATCGGGTCCCCGAGATGTTGAGGACTAGATGGATTGTATAGGCGCGGGAGATGAGGCAGCTGTAAAAGGTCGGGAGAAACATTTTGGTGTGCATGGGCAATTGAAGTGGGATCTCGATGGCTGCGGTGTGGAATATAGGTGGCAGACAACGCCCATGTCGTATAATCTCAGACACGACATCTGGGCTTGGATGTTGAGACCATTGAACCTGGATGGTTGAAGGGTCCAGAGAGACTGTTTTCCTCCGGTATGGATAACAATTGATCTCCATCTCTTTCATGCCTGGTAGATGTCTCATCGGCTCATAGCTGTACAACGTCTGTGCCTCAAGCTTTGCAGAGATGGAGCAGTGCTGAGGTGGAATGGTATTCACGAAGGAGGGCTCAAATGTCAAACCAACGGGAACTGTAAAGCGGCCTGCCCTGTATCCATCATTTGTAAGCCGGATGGCCCCGGGTTGCGCGGCAGTTGCTTTTATTTTGCCATCAGATGGGGAGAGAAGGCGTGTGCCAACATTGCATGAGTGTTGGAGAGTGTATGCTCTGTTCTGATAATCGAGGCTCAACGGCGGATCCTCAAAGGTTGCACCGATAACATTCACGGCCTGATAGGCATCTAGCCTTAGGGTGGTCGAATCTGTCAATGATTTCCCCGACATCCAGGCCTCGATGGAGTATGTGATGGTGGCTAGCTCCGGACCCATGTCATCCCTCTCCCAGCTGCCCAACGTTGGTGGTAACCGTAAATGGTAGTCTCGCGTATTCAATGTTTCGACACGATGGGAGCAGGCTCCTATCGCAAGTTGCGTAGGAACGGTGAAGCAGAAGGGGAAGTTGTACGTCGTGGATGGTTGAATGACGCGATCGGCAGGGTATGCAGATGCTGAGATAGGCATTTGTAACCTCAAAAATCGGTGAGATGCTATATTGGTAATATCCGGACAATGTCTTCGGGTCTCTGCTCTGCCCACTAGTAGGATCGCCAGACCCTCAAGCTTCACGGCCTTGTCTGTATTGAGGACCACCTCCCCTGCGAGCCTAGATCCAGACGTATAGATCTTGGAATTGAAGTGATGGTCGAGAATGATGGCCAGTCGCTTATTTTTCGCTCTGAGAAAACGGAGAGCTGTACTTAATGCGCCGATCCCCCATAGCGAACTTTCCCAACTGCGCTTAATTCCTAGTTGATGTTGGTCGGGAGGCATCAATACGACGCAGCTTTGCTCGGCGCTGGTGAAATATTGTCTGGTCAAGTAATAACGAGGAGTATAAGACTGGTGATATATATCCAAGTCGACATGGAGAATCCGGTTTATCTATCAGCGCATTCGAGAGGAAGCCCTACTGCCGCATTTTCCAATGGCATCACCAGCAGCCACCTGCGTACGGAGCTCCATACGCCCTTTGATGGTCTCACACACGTCTTCACTTTCACCCCGAATTTTCGTCCCCACTTGATGTCTCCGACACCCTCTAGCCAAGGTGTGTTGGGCTTGGCCAATCTTTCTTCCTTTCATGCAAGGGTGCAACGATACGAGTGGTGAAGAGGAGACGGTTGAGTTGAGAAAGTCAAGAAACAACAAAAGAAGTTCAGCAGCGGAGATAGCACGTGCATGCTATGTCTATCCGATTGGCAGACTGGTTGGGATGCCCCTCTCATCTCAAGCAATATTCATGATCTGATAGCGATGGCGCAAACCATACCGCAGCCACGCCATAACCTTGACGTATGGACACCACATGCCAAAAAGCCACGGTGGAATGCGCACGGCCGAGCCAACCGTGGATTGCGAGCTTGGGTCTTTGTAGCAGTGCGGCAAGTTCCAGTTGGGTGATGTGGTGATGCTCGCATCAACGGGACTGGAGGAGATGGATGATCAGGGGTCGAATTCCTGAATCCCAGCTTCAAGCCATCAGACCACCTTCTATTGATAGGTCAGCCATTATTTTAGACCCGAGCGTTTAAATGCCCGATGCTTTTCTTGGCCAAGGAGGGCCCACGGCACGTTTACGACCACCCACACAGAGTCGAGGTCACGACACCCCTTTTGCTGTCAAGCTGTCTCCAACCACCCATTCAGTTCTCCCTTGACAATTCTGACGCGATAGACAGGGTCCATCTGTCATGTTCCTGAGCATTGCGACCCCGGATATTTCATTATGTGTGAGCTCTTAACCCCTCGCAAGACATCCACAAAGCTTACTCTTAGGAACCGAATGAAAAGTCAGTACGCAAGCACGGTATGGTCTCATCCCGATACGAAACTCTACAGTAATCCAAAGCATCGGATCGGATGTGGACGACTTGGCATCACCATGCCCGTTCAGCCAGCAATTGTGGTGTGATGGAGTGAAAACCTCGACCTATGGAGACCAGCTGGAGGCCATCCATAACCGGCATCTGCTTAACCTTTTTCATGAGACTCCGCCCAAACGTCGCTTATTGTTGGTTGTTCGTTCTTGATGGTTGCATACCAGCCTTTCAGCTCTGCACTGGGCTTGAAGTTTAAGGCTACGAGCCGGTTACCAAGTTCAGACCCATGGGGAGATTGAACGTGCAGTCCACCCACCTGCAAGACATATAAACTCCCGGGCGTTCCTGGGCAGGACAGGGGAATCCCGGCATCCTCTTCCAGACAATTGGTTTCTAGACAAAACACCATCTTGACCTCATCTTTCTTCGCGCCCAACGTGACCCGCCTCCAAAATGTCATATGAAAAATCCGGATCAGCCCACAAAGTCTGTTCGATTATTCTACGACTGGGGCAAATTTCCTGCGCTGCCATTGTCCTCGGCATCCTTGCGCGATTCAGCAATATTCTCACTATCCAGCAGGTGCATGAGGATGGCCGCCTCGTCTACGCAATGGTGGTTGCTGGCATCTCCATCATCTATTCATTTCTCCTATGCCCACCTTTCAGAAACTTGTTTATGAGCTTCCCATGTGACTTTGTGCTGTTCGTTATGTGGCTCGTGGCGTATTGCCTGCTTCAGACCGTATGGCCCCTTTCCTGTACTGATCGGCTTACTCTACCCAGAGGACAGGGCTTACTGACTGGGTGTGCTACGAATAGAAATCGACCACTCACTCATGCTCCTCTACGTGGTATCGTACCTACTGGGGCTACTACTGGGGCGGTTACTGGCGTGTTGGCCGTCCTGGAGCCGTCAACGTCGGCAGAGCGGGATGTTCACACTGGAGGACAGTCTTGGCATTCTCTTTCATTGCTTGGTTTGCCTACCTGCTCAGTGGGATTTTGGTAAGTCTTTTTTTACAAATCAATTTGTTCTCTCTGGAAGGAGACATCATCACCCTCCACGACACCCTTGGCCCCTCACACTCGCCGTTTCTAGTGTTTAGTTGTCACCTTCAACATCGGATGGCTGCTGACGCAATTACCATTAGGGAATCTACGTCTTCCACAAGTACATCCATGTCAAAGAGACAGCCACCGAGTTCAAACACCAGGCCAAGAAACATTTGGGGTAAGTTGGAGATGTACTTGGTGATTTGTCTTTGGGAGCTTGAACTAACTCGCCTTGCACTCAAGCCGCGATTCCCAGGAAAACGACTATGGAAGACCGGTCAACGAGCCGAATGTGGCTGCAGTCCCACCGCCTGTCACGCAGGTGTCTCAGGTCTAGCAGAGAGAAGATCCGATGGAAACTTCCTTGGGCACACATGCCATAATTGGAATTTGCTGAAGGGTGGGTTAGTCCGTAGGGCCTGTTTTGTGTGACAGAAGTTGGGAAGAACTGGCTATGATCACCAGGGTACCAGATTGGACTGACTGTAACGGATCAAGAATATTGATTAAGAAACTTGGTGGCTATTTGCTTCCTTTGGTAATTTGGATGCTTGACCTAGTATCAAGGGTTATCTGTGACTTATAGCCCCTGGTGAATTGGCCCCGAAGGAACTAGTTCTCTCTACACATCCTAGGATGAAAACTCTTGTGAATATCTAGTTACACTTTGCCAAGTCTATAGAACCATCGCTGCCGTCTATTGCCATATTGGTATACTCCGCCCCCCTCATCTGACCAAACATGGCAAGCGTTGCCCAAAAGACGATGCATTAATTGGGTTGATTCGGTGTTTTCTTTGTCTGGTCGTCAAAGCGTCACCTCAATACTATGATGTGCATTTTGGTTTAGCATCTCTCTTACTATTCATCTGCAACCCGTGTAGTGGAGGTGGCCTCATCTCTTTAGCCTCCCTACCTAGCTAGATAGGTAGTAGTTGATACAGTCCGCTTAGCCTCTAGATTTTGGTTAGCAACCCCTCACCGAATTCATGGGCGTGTCAGCTGCACTGCCGTGAAGTGACTTATAATTGTAATGTCTAGAAATGTGCAGAGGGTGGCGTTTCTGTTTTGCTTCTATTTGAGGAAGTTCTGCAGCAGTGGCTGCGAAGGGGAATTTGAGCCGAGCATGCGAACGTTGTTCTGCATGCAGGAAATTATGGAAACGAGCGATGATTGACAACACTGAGAATCAGGCTGTCACAATGATAGAATGACCAACCTTCTCACATTCAAAGCCTGCCTCAGGATTGGTGTTGTGCACCATAAAGGAGAACTAGCTAATGCGCCATCACTTGCTGACCCCCTTGTTGCGCCCATTCATTATGATTGACAAACCTTTCGTGGTTGCACACAGTCGCAAATTGCGTGATGTTGGTCGTGAGTACCGCCTAGAGGGAGCTGTGAGAACCTCTAGCAAGTATCTTGAGCTTATGCAGCCGGGCGAAACGATCTTCAAGGCCGGGCGAGCCTGTTCGTGATAGGTGATTTGGAGCAAGCACTGTACCCTCTTAGGTCTCACTTGCAGCTGAGCCGGCCGCCCACCCCTTCTCGCCTGGGGAGTTGTAAGTGATGTTACTGTACGTAGCTCTGGGGCTATGCTCTAACCAGTAAGATAATAAGCCCCACAACAGGGAGAGGTGTCAAGCATCAGTCACCTCACGACCCAGCATCCATGTTATTTCTTCTTACCTGCCTCATGCTCCGTGATGTCTTCAGCCAAAATTCAGAGGGTTTTTGCTGCTTCGTCTGTTCTTACAGCGTTTGCGAGATCGCCTGTTTAATCTGTCCATACTTCCCATCTTCCTTCGCCTGTGCCTGGTCGCGTTCTGGGATCTGTATCAAGTGAGCCTTATTAACCCCCCTTATTCTAGGTAGCCTTCCCGTTCTTTTGTGGGCTGCTACCGATCTCGTCCCCGTCCGACTCGGGATGAGTTTCCCTGCTCAAATCAATATATTAACGCCGCATCGGCACAGGCTAATCTGCGTGGTTCTTGTTGTTATTAGAACACTTTTATTACTCTCAAGAAGATAAAATCAACAACATGGACCACCATCGACTAGCCGAAAAGCGACCTCTGGATCTCTGCGAAACCTGCGCATCTGCTTTTCGCAACACTGTCATAGATCTATCGGAGCGATATAGCGCTCTGTACCACCTTCATACCACTATTGACGGATTCATAAATGCAGCGGACCAAGGATGCTTTATATGCTATAACGTGCTCAGAACGGTAGGCATACCGGAGCAAGAAATCGTGCGAAGTATTCAAGATTCAATCCATCATATCAAGGCTGTCCCTCGGGAAGATTCTTCGAATTGGTTTTCAAGCATCACTTGCTTCTTCGTCTCTTGTGAAAGACAGACGAAAGAAATTTCCCGGCTTTGGATAACTGCGCGTATGTTGAGCTCATTCTTCATCAACAGGAGATGGGACTACGATCCCAGCGTCGTACCAGAACTTCAGACCCAGCTTTATCACATGAAGAGCTACTTGCCAACCTTTGCATGGAGTGAAGGATTCACCTTTGAGGTCACGATGGCTCAAGATCTAAATTCGAAAAGTATGAAAACGATAGCACGGATTCTAAGTGCTGCTGCTACCTCTACATTCTGGAATTAATAGCTGATTTGTGGTTTAGATCTTCATCAATCTCACGTCACTTCCACCTCGACAGCATCAGACGAAACATTCTCTAAAGTTCACAACTGGATTCGCGTCTGTGAATCTAATCATGCACTCTGTGCCAACCGTGGCGATACTGGATCGTGGTACCCCACTAGGTTGGTGGACCTCCTGACGAGCTCTCCGAAGTCGCTGCAACATTGCAAGCCAAGCTCGTCCGAGGGGATGATGTTCCTCCCGGAACTCGATATATCACGCTCAGCCATCGCTGGAATGATGCAAACCAACTGAAGCTCAGCAAGGAGTTACTGGATCGCTGGTTGCAAGCACTCCCCACTAATAAGCTATCTCCAATCTTCTAGGACTTTGTTATCGTTGCTCGCCATTTTGGTGTTCGCCATGTCTGGATTGATTCCATCTGTATTATCCAAGACGGAGACGCCGGCGCTGACTGGTCTCACCAAGCCGGTATCATGGACCAAGTCTGACATGCAGACATGGGACAGAGGAGTAGCTAACGCGCCTCTTAGTTCAAGAGGATGGATTATACAAGAGTGGATCTTGCCAGCGCGTACCCCACATTTCTGCCGCAGGGGGGTTTTCTTTGAGTGTTGCGAAGGGGCAGCCTGCGAGCACTATTTTCGGGGGATGCCAATTTTCGGTCGCGTCAAGTCACCTATCCATTTCAAGGACTTACGGCTCGAAGGAAGAGGCAAGCTAAAAAGCCGGAGTATTGAGCACTGGGAAGCCGCTCTTGGACAGAAGGTCTATTACTACAACGCCTGGACTCGGATCAGGGACCCCTACTCCTCCTGCAGCCTGACATTCGCAACGGACAAGCTTGTGGCTATTTCTGGAATATGTCGCTATCTGAAATCACATCTTTTAGATAACACCTACGTGGCAGGAGTATGGCTTTTCAACCTTGCCAGTCGAATGACCTGGTACTGGGACTCCGAGGAGTTATGCCTACGCCGGGCCGAGGACCGGGATGTTTCGAAGGGCCGCATCGCCTGGGATATATTCGGCCCAGTGTCTGCTAACCTTGTTGAAGTCAAAGTTGATGGAGAGCTAAAGAGTGCTAAGCTTGTTGACATTGGCACGAAAACCCTAGTCGTATGGCCGTTAGTGGTCGGGTACAGCCGCAAATATATGGATCTCTCCGATGGGTGGGACTCATACAACCCGGGTTTTGCATCAGCTCGGCTCGATTTCGCCGTCAGTATATCTGATGTATCAACCTTCCACGAACGAGTCTTTTACTACATGCCTTAGCGAAGGTATCAGACCAATTTCGGAAATGTTATTCCAACTCCACGTCGAGAGTCGCGCTCAAGTCTTCCGCAGTTTTTACTCTTCGAGCTTGTTGATATTGACATGGGCCGCTTTCGTCGTATTGGGATGTTTCACACGAGCTCAGACGACGCGCTTGAATACGGGCAGTTTTAGCCCAATGAGGCAGAGCTCCCTCGTTGGGGTTATAACAAGGAGGCGGGTAAACATACCATGTATGTTATTTAATACAGGCAAATTTTCCAGGGGCTAGTCAAAGCATGGAAGATATCGTATAGAAAGCTGGCAATCCCTGTGGAGCCAGGTGCTTGTCTGGCGCCGGAGTACACAAAGACCTTACTTTTCTGCGAGTATATTAAATTCCCGGTGGCCATGGGACATGGTCGGCATTTATGTAAAAAGATAAGTAGGGCATTATCGAACTTGATAGTAAGGGGCCGGCCTGCAAGATCGACACCTTTTTCTCCTAGAGATAGCCAAGGACAATGCAGGTCTCTTACCCTACTCTTCGACGAGACGACGATCCAGGGCTCTTCTCCAAGCCCTTAGCGCAAAAGAGTGGTCGGTTGGGGAAACGCCCACCAGTGCGCCGGGGAACAAATCTGTATCATGCGGGTTCGGCATAGAGTCGAGGGTATGGTCTTGGTGATGACCTCGGTGAGGACGAGCGTAATGAGGTGCGGCGATTGGAGCTGGAATTAGAACTAGCGAGATTGAAGAGTCAGAAGGCCCTTAAAGCTGAACCAGCTAGAAGCTCGGCAGGGGATGACGATGATGAGATATGATAGATATGGTAATTAGGTTTTTTCTTGTTTTCTTTAGTTAAGAATCAGATTGCTGGATAAATGGTTGAGGTGCATACAGAAGCGTTCCACATCCGGGCGTTATGCTATCCGCCATCGACCCCCTTAAACTAGTTATCTCGACCTATTCTGGGTATGAATGAAAGAAAACTCTTTCTGCAAGTTATTCTGTTGACCTGCCTCTAATTATGTTTTCAATCATGGGGTAAGAAGTGCCCAAATCTGGGGTTTTCACACCACCACTGAGCGGCGTCATTGGCCACTCGTTCGTCCAGTACGGCACTCTTATCTTGCCAACTACGTAGCGCACGCAGCACGGTACTGCCAAAGTATTGTATTAGAGCACTACCAGTGGCCTGAAACGGATGGTCACATTCTGATTTGAATCAACCAGGCGTGATGTGTCTAGGTAAGGTCGAACTACGATTAGCTGCCTCGTTCGTAGCAGCAGTGTTCGTGTGCAGTACTGTACCCGAATAAGAGATGGATACCTTTGTCGGCCGAAACTCGGTCATGAACCACGTGTCCCTAGATCGTTGTGGCGTGAAATGTCTTGGTGGGCCCTAACGATGAGCTCTCACGGTGTTGTCTGCTGGATAGAGTTCATATGACGTCGCCCAAATCCGGGGAAGTCCAACGCTCCGTCGAGTGGGATCGGTAGACTAAAAACCGGAAATCCGGGTCACCTCGCTGCTGGGTACTCGTCAGCTGGTACCGTATTTGACATAAAGGGCCGATGAAAAGGTCCCGAGGAACCCGTTCAATGAAGAAGATCCAGTTTCATTACTACTAAGCAAAGACCTGGCTCTTTCATTTGTATTTGGCCCGGCATATTGTGTTCTGATCCCTATTTGACTGCTTTGTTTGCATGTCAAGCGGGCCAATACCAGCCAGGTGGTACAGTACTTTACGGGCTCTAGCTTTCTCCTAACGCCGGCGTCATACATTTGCAGCACCGGCGTCATGACAAAGAAACGTTTTCGCCGTTGCCCTTGTCGCGGGGATCGGCGATGGGGCCAAACGCTGAGGCAAGCCGGTCCACGATACATAGAATTGTCGTTGCATGGTGTAGCAAGACACATGCACTGACAACGTGTGCGGACTCTCTCAACGGCATTGCACCATTCTTGAGCTCAATTGACCCTCTTGATCTGGAAGAAAAGGTCTAATTGATTACGGCATCATTCTCTTCAAATTACAATGCCGGGTTTAATGGCCGTCTGGGTTATTCTGTCAACCGATGGCCCCGTTTGAACCGGATCTCTCGGAACTTCCACCAAAACTCCTCGTGAGTATCAGCGACTCCGAATGGTCCGGTCACTCGTAGCTGGGGTGCGCCCCAAACGTCATCTGCCCCAAAACTGGCCGATTTCTTCACTCAAAGGCTGGAGTATCAACCCCAAGTGAGGCTAACTCTGTCGGTGGATGATGACACAACTCCACGCATGGCCACCTGACTCTAAGGACGGACCGATTCCCAAGTCTGGAGCCAAATGCTCGAATACTACGCTACGAAACCGTCAACAGCATGCAGTGATTGGATAGAAGTTCAAGCCTGACATCATGGGTGGTTTAAGTGAACAGTGGTACGGAGCGGCTGAAAGAGATACTTAAGGTCACCTACGGGAGATCATCACGAACTTGGAGTTTTAGATCAAAACGATATTCACACACAATCAACTGCTACATATCCTCATCTGAACTATACGCATTGTTATACACAGACGATTGCCTGCCATGGCACCGTCTTTCCTCACTGTTCACTTTGAAAGCCAAGATGCAACTTCTGAAGAGGGCAAAAAGGCGGGTGCCCGTCGCTCGTTAGTCGGGCTCGACTACTCGCCTTTGCCTCGCATCACCGGGAGGTCTCTGCTGCTGGCCTTGTTTGTTTCCATGGGTGGACTCTTGTGAGTGGTAACCCTCTTTGAGCCGTGAACTGGACGTTATACTTACCTGCTTCTCAGGTTCGGTTATGATACTGGTCAGATCTCTGGCTTCCTTGAGATGCCTGATTTCCTTGATCGCTTCGGCCAGACGAATAGCAAAGGCGAGCATGTCTTTAGTACCGTTCGTTCCGGCCTCATTGTTGCCCTTCTTTCAATCGGCACGCTCATTGGTGCCTTGATTGCTGCCCCGATTGCGGATCGCATTGGTCGCAAGTATAGCATCTCTTTCTGGAGCCTCATTATCAGCGTCGGCTTCATTATCCAGATTTCTTCAAATCGTGATTGGGTTCAAATCATGATGGGAAGATTTGTCGCTGGTCTTGGTGTGGGTGCTCTCTCACTGCTGGTTCCCATGTTCCAAGCTGAAAGCGCGTGAGTGTCCGCTGAATATTCTATTGCGTATTGCTAACACAAAGAAAGCCCTCCTTGGATCCGTGGTGCCATGGTTTGCACGTACCAATTGTTCATCACATTGTAAAAAGCCCATTGTGAGAATGTGGTGGTGACTTTGCTAACACCTAAATAGTGGCATTTTCTTGGCTGCCTGCTTCAATTACGGCACGGTTACCCATCAAAGAAACAGCTCTGCTTCGTGGAGGATCGTCATTGGCATCGGTTGGGTCTTCACCTTGACACTTGGCCTCGGAATCTTACTATTCCCCGAGACTCCTCGATTTGATTACAGACGTGGCCATGTCGACCGCGCTCGTGAGACCCTCTGCAGGATCTACGGCGCCACACCAAATCATTGGTCCATTCACACTCAAATGGAGGAGATTGAGTCCAAGTTACAGGCTGAAAAGGCAATCAAGGAAAAGACCAACCCCGTCTCTGAGTTTATTGCCATGTTCAAAGCGCCGCGAATGGCCTACCGTATCTTTATCGGTGTCTCGCTTCAAATGTTCCAACAACTCACCGGAGGTAAGTTATTTTCCCCTTGGCGTCTGCTCAATACTCACTTGTACTTCAGCCAACTACTTTTTCTACTACGGCACCACCATCTTCCAATCTGTCAGCATCAGCAGCTATAAGACTCAGATCATTCTCAACACCATCAACTTTCTTGTCACCTTCATCGGTCTATACCTGGTGGAGCACTACGGTCGCCGCAAATCTCTGATTGCTGGCAGCATCTGGATGTTCATCTCATTCCTCATCTTTGCCTCGGTTGGTCACTTTGCCCTGGATCGAACGACGCCGCAGAATACACAAAGTGCAGGAATTGCCATGATTGTTATGGCTTGCCTCTTTATCCTTGGGTTCGCAACCACCTGGGGACCCATGATTTGGACTATCATGGCCGAGATTTTCCCCTCCCGCTACCGTGCAAAGGGAATGGCCTTGTCGACTGCCAGTAACTGGCTTTGGAATTTTCTTCTGGCCTTCTTCACCCCATTCATTACGAAGGATATCGATTTCCGTTACGGTTACGTCTTTGCAGGCTGCAACATTCTTGGTGGCTTGTTGGTCTACTTCTTTGTCATTGAAGGCCAGGGCCGCACACTCGAGGAGATCGACACTATGTACCTTGAGCACGTCAGCCCTATGAAGAGTTCCAAGTGGCAGCCACCTCCTCCCGAGGAAATGTCCAGAATCCGCAAGCAGGCTGGTACCGACCTTGAGGCAACGGCTGCTGTGAGTGAGGATGACACGCTGCAGAGGAACTCGGGCTTTACGAACGAAGACGGCCATGCCACTCGTGCGGCCAAGAAGGAAGAGCTCCCAGGAGCAAGTCACAAGGAGGGTATGTAAGATGGTACATCGGAAGTCTTTCTTTGAGGAACATTACTGTATAGGTGCAGAGGAATGGAGTGGACGAGATTGAAACTGTAAGAACACAAGAAGTGCGTATCGAAAGCTATTAGCGGTTACGAATAACATATTTTCTTTTATCATGGTGGTTGTGACGGAGGGCATCAGTTAGAATAAGAAAAAGTAACATTGTCAAAACATTATGGTAATAGTGACCGGTTAGTGAATCAAAAACTCCTCCACAAGATGCTCCTCGTCCTCAAACAACGCGTAAGGATCTAACCCATACAAGTAACAGTCATGTGCCATGGTCCATCCAGTCCCATCATCCCGTCGGCGTAGCACAAAGGCCTGATCTCCTCCCGGAAGGTAGACGATACGATCACCCACACGGGCTCGGGGACCAGCCAATCCCATATTCCCCTTTTCAGTGGTAAAGAAGCGTCGGCCGTAACAGGCAAGCTCCATCTTATCGGCAAACTCATTGAACTCATAACCCAAGTGATAATCCTTTTCACCTTCCTCCTTTCCGACACCTAGCCACCAGAGATAGAATTCGTGCTCTCGTAGGAACATGGTTGGGTCCGCAGCCTCGAGTACGCCTGACCCGTTGTGACGGTACCACTGGACGAATCCAACATCCACGCTTCGCAGCTCTGGCGGTTGAGTGGCTGAAATCGTGGCTGCAAAGGCTGTAGACACAGATGACGCAAGTGAGAGGTTCCATTCAGTGGTGAGAGTTGCGGCTAGGGATTCCCATTCCTTCATGATGCGAGCAAAACACTCTGTTCCAGGTGCAAACGCCGTGCCGGCTGAAAGCTCAGGGCCGATGGCGCGGATCGTGTCAATGATCTTTCCCTGGACAGCGAGCACGCCACCTGGACGGAAGGCTAGTCCCGGGAGGACCTTGTCTGTCAAGTCGCGCGGGCTAACACTGGACCGTGTCCCGGCTGTTGTGCGATAGTCGTAGTCGCCTTTGCCTCCTTCACGGTAAGAAGGGTACCAGTGGCGCCGTGGAAGGGTCCCCACCGTTACAGTATCGGTACAGTCAGGAACCCAAGAAGGTAAAGACTTGGAGCGAGGTCCATGACCGAACCACTTCAAGATGCCAAGGTCGCCCGTCCGTTGAATCGCGGCTTCGGTGAACTGGCGGAATATGTCCTCGACTGGCAAGTCATAGTCCACAGCCATGAAGCCAGGATCAAACAGGCCGAGGAGACCGTACACCCTATCCCTGACCTCGCTCGACTGACATGCACGGCTGTACTGAATCACTTCCGCAGGGTGGCTCCCAGGTTTCAGCATCCGGAGTCTCCAGACGTGGCTATCGGCATCAAACCCTTCAAAGGGATGATCTGCCTTGAAGCCTGGGGCGCTTGAAACGCTGGACAGCCCCAAAGCCCCGCCAGAAATATCAGCACGATGGCCCGATCCCAAGTCCATCCAGGGCGCCGAGTTCTCTCCACATGTGATGATGGCTTTGCGACTAAGAGCCACTTCTTGGATGACCCAAGTGCGGAAGAACCAAGGGCGCCTAACCAAGGCCTTCCACGCTTGAAGGTATCGTGCTGGTGGTTTTCGGAAGTTGGGGAAAGTGTTGTTCGTCTCGTCTTGGAGATATTCAAATACCAGATGGGAATCATTGGCAGCTTCACCCAACCAGACCAGGACTTGGCGTGCAGTTTTGTAGATGTCTCCCATGATCGTCACTTGTTGATTGCGTTCAGCATGAGTAGACTGATCAATACAAAGGGCATCGACCCAGAGTGTTCTAACATCGCTTGCGTGACGGATATGTACGAGTGCTGAATGGAGATTGGCCGTGATAGAGACGGGTTGTTCGTCTAGCATAATGCATTCGTTGACGCTGGTGTCTCCCCAGACGTAGGACACTGCCTCGTAATCAGGCTGGAGAGTGAGATCGCTCTCGATCAGACGGCCCAGCAGAGGCTCTGTCCGATTGTCTGAGGGAAACAACTCCAAGAGTCGGATGGCACTCTTGTTCTGTAATGGACGATACGTAAATTCCGAGGACGGGGCCGCCATAGAAGCCGTTGACACTGATGCTTGGTCCTGCCGTGTCGGTGCAAAAGGGAGCGCCTGTTGAGACTCGACCAGATCCTCCACACGTTCTTCCCAGACAAGCCTTTGGCTCGCGATAGTGTCTGCCAGGAGGACTTTGAGTTCCGTGTAGGAGGGCAATAACCAATCCTTGCAGTTGTAGCTTTCCAGCATCTGAATCACCTTGAGTCTGTCAGGAATATTTCGGTACTTGTACTGCCTGCTCTGGCGTATTGTTGTTGATACGTCAACTGTAAGGCCTGGGCATGTCGGATCGGCACCAGCTTTGATTAGCATCTCCAAAGCCCAAACGTTGTCTTGGAGGGCGGCCATATGTAGCCAGCTTGTTGGGGTCGGTTTTGGATCCTCGTCTCCAAGCGACAGATTGGCAGTAAGTACTGCATCTATATGAGAGCCAGGATACTCTGAGGCCATGTATTTGATGTTATCCAAGTACATGAGGCCACAATTAAGCATGCGATATCCCATGTTGCCCCAGGTCTCTGGATCTGAAGCGAGTTGCGGGCCATACTCGTCAACACACCATCGCAGCAACGACAACTTCCCCTTACTCAAGGCCTTCTTCTGCACTGCTGCAGCGTCGATAGAGGCACCACGAGAGATCAGGAGCTGTGCCATTTGCGCACTCCCCACATTGGCGGGTACTTTCTGTGGCTGAACCCCACGCTGAAGGAGGCTCGTCACAAAGTCGATGTGGTTTCGTCTGGCACAAAATAGGAGGATTTTTTGATGATCCGAATCATCAAGCCCTTGCTCATGCTGCATGAGGCCCTCCAAGAATGTGAAAAGTGTCTCCTCATCATGGTCATCATATCGTGACAACGACAGGGCGATCTCGGCTGGGGTCATGTCTTCGGCCGTCCTGTCGAACTTGGATATGCACGGCGCACGCGTACGTGGACTTTCACCGTGTGCCATCAATATCTTGGCGGAAGAGAGCTGGATATTAGCGGCCGCAGCATGTAGAGCTGTCCCGAATGAGCTGCCTTGCCCTTGTCCACCGTCCACCATCCTGGGGCCTCCGACGTTGGTAGCTATGCCAAAGCCCAGAAGATGCTCGACATATCCTAGTTCACCCTCATAGCAGGAAATGTGTAGAAGCATGATGAGCCCGGGATCGTCCTTGACATACGAAAGCCCGGCTTTCAAAAGATGAAGAATGATCCCGCCCCAAGTGCTGTCAAGGTCAAGTTCCCACAACGGCCGATCATAGCTTACCCCAGGCGGATAGCCAACCCAAGTCATGTCGACAATATATTGGGGAGAGATGAGGGCATCAAGGGTGACCTGAAGGAGATTAACCTTATTGTCTTGTTGGTTCTGTGAATCGTCTGGTTTCTCTAGCTGCTCAGGGAGTCTTCTTGGGTGCATAGTCGACAACAGTGCTCCAGCAGAAATAAGGAAGTGAAACAGCTCAGGATACCCTAGAACGCAGGCATAGGACAAAGCCGAGTTCCCATCATTATCCAGGCAGCTGGGTGACGCGCCATGGCTGATCAGCAGCTCCACCATTTCAATAAGCTCAGGACAGGACTCTTTGGGGGAGCGGCCAAGCCAGCCAGGCTCAATTCGAGCCACCCGGATGGCGACCTGTAGGATATCAATTTCTTCCACAAAGAGAAGACCAGTGTCGTCCTTGTCCAGAAGCGAACGCGCAAGTTGATAGTCTGGCTTCCACCTTTTTCTCATACATTTTCGGACCGCTTCAACGTGATAAGGCTTGAAAACGGGTGAATGTCCGTGCAGAGTGAAGAATTCGTCGAATTTTGCCTGTTCAAGTTGTGTCAGGGCCCGGGTGGTGTCAAAGCTATCATCTCTGCCGCACAGGCTCACGAGCCATTCTCCCGCGGCCACCACCGTGTCCTCAGCTTCAGACGAGTGGTCGTGATCAGGTTGCGTGAGCTGCATCTGGGAGTGGCTGTGGGAATGAAGTTTGGAATGTTGAGAGTGATGAAACGTGCGATGGAGCCAAGGATGGAGCTATTATCGTAGACAGTTGCCTAGAGGCTTATCTAATCCAAACCCTGGCCTTGTAAGCGCTAATGATGGATGAAGAAAATGGTGTTAATAAGAAGGATTGGATTTATATAGAGAGGGTTGCAGAAAAACACTCACCGGGTTTTAATTCGACGTCTTTTATTCGTTTTCTAAATCCGCCGAGCAAGCTTACTGTAAGCATCAGGCATCTCTTTGGACCTTGTAGTGAACAGCTGGCAAGATGAGATGAGTAGAAAATTGTCTTTTATGTAGAATTACTAATACCTGGCAAGTGTGCAGAAAATATTAGCAGTGAATATTTCTTACTTTGATCTTGACGTGGGCATATGCTCTAGATATCGTTTGGAGCTTGTGTCTCGTGAGCCACCATTCCTTTCATTCTTGAATCAAGGTGGAAACCTCTCGAGTAGGTTAATTACACAATTGAACTTGAAGGCCAGCTGGGGAAAATAAGCTGTCTTCATGGCCGTAGTTGGCATTCTCTGATCGACTGTTAAAACATGCTCAATTGCCTTGG
Source organism: Fusarium keratoplasticum (assembly GCF_025433545.1). Classification (NCBI taxonomy): domain Eukaryota; kingdom Fungi; phylum Ascomycota; class Sordariomycetes; order Hypocreales; family Nectriaceae; genus Fusarium; species Fusarium keratoplasticum. The sequence goes on along the minus strand of NC_070537.1, from coordinate 144,921 downwards.
GCTAATGCAATCCCACACGACATCACCATCAAGCTTCACACCAAGATTTCGCCCACCCTCCTTGCGCGGCCTAGCTCGAGGAGCTGAGTCCAAAAATGGAGTAGCTCGCGGATATTCTGCATACCCCTACAAGCGACCCAATCTTGATAGGCCAGTTTATACGTGCTCAAGTGGACCGGCATGGAGAGGCCCCAAGAGGTTGCATCGGGGCAGCATGTCAGCTTCCGGATGGCCTGATACTTTGTTTACCAGCCTAGCTTGCATCCCAAGCGGCCGTCACTTTCAATATGGAAAGGTCTCGACTCCACCATTACCCTCGGCGGAGTCTCTCGGCTACTGGGTCCGTTGTTTGTCCCCTCCCAACCGACTGCGTGTTTTTCTACTTCTTCCCTTCCATCTTTTGTTCCACTCTTGCCGCCGAATTCACCACTGCTCGACTCGTTTTGCATTCCAAAAATGCGTGTGGCTGTCATTGGTGGTGGGCCATCTGGTCTAGTCCAGCTCAAGACCCTCCTCAGCGCCCACGAGCACCTAAAATGCAAACCTTTCGAGCCACGTCTATTCGAGGCCAGCTCCAAGGTCGGTGGAGTTTTTCACTCCCACGTTTACGAGGATGCCGAGCTAGTGTCTTCCAAGTACTTGACTTCATTCTCAGACTTTAGACCAAGACAAGGCGATGCAGACTTTTTGTCCGCGGAGAGATATGTCGAGTACCTGGAAGAATACGCAACCCACTTTGGGCTTTGGGACTGGATCAACTTGAACACCAAGGTGATGAACATCAGAAGACAAGATCAGGGACATGTTGTTGTGTACCAAAAGTCCAATGGGGAAGTTGAGGAGTGGCCATGCGACGCCATCGCCATCTGCTCTGGTGTCCACTCAAAACCAAACATTCCTACGATTCCTGGCATTGAGAACGTCCCTACCGTAATGCACTCTTCAGAGTTCAAGACCCGGGCCCAGCTTGGCAAGGATAAGACAGTCATGGTTCTGGGAAGTGGTGAGACAGGCGCAGATTTGTCTTACGTCTCCATCACCGCAGATACCAAACAAGTTGTGCTCTGCCATCGCAGCGGCTGGGTTGGGGCTCCCAAGGTCAGTTTCTCTTGTACCGCGAACTGCAGTTTCTGACATTTCACAGCGCAACCCTCATCAGCAGTTCCTCCCTTGGCTGTTTGGCTACGCACCACCCGAGCTGGACACCCTACCTGTTGATGTCGCCCAGATCACCCTCTTTGACACCATGTATGTACACCCGATTGTTCGAGACAGCATGATTGTCTGGAACTACTATCACACGCTCGCCTTGCCTCTCGGCACTTGGCTTGGTAGTGGCTCCAAGTACGGAATCGACATGCATGTCGGGCAGGTTTGGGGAGAACGCTTCCACATCTCAAGGTGTAAGTGGACCACTGCTACTTTAGTTCCATACGCTGATTTCGACAGTATTTCTAAACAAAGCCTGGACTCGCGTGTCGCCATACATCTACTACCCCTGGATACCAGAGAAATGGCCACTCGCAACACGAATCCGTCGCTTCTTCATGGCCCGAGACCTCCCTCGTCCTTCGCGGACGATTGATGTGGCCCCTTTCCCCTCACACATTTCTGAAGACGGTGTTGCGCATTTCCCAGTTCTTCCAACCAGACCGGAGTCGGAGCGTATCCAGGAGACTACTATCAAGCCCGATATAGTCATCTACGCCACCGGCTATGTGCCGACATTCCCATTCCTCAACTCAGATTCGGGCAGTGATAAGCCCTACCCCAGCTCTACTGATGCCGATGTTCGCGCTGTCTGGAAAAGGGACGATCCCACCGTTGGATTCATTGGCTTCATCCGCCCCAACTTCGGTGCAATTCCTCCTCTGGCAGAACTTCAGTCGATGCTTTTCATCCAGAATCTTGTCGGCCAGCTTCCAGACCTACGCGTAGATGACGAATACCACTACCGGCTCATCGTGCCTCCCTCTGCCCGCATTGGATACGGCGTTGAGCATGACTCTTACGCGTACCAGTTGGCGAAAGATATGTCCATCGCTGCGAGCTTTACCGACATCCTCCGTCTATCCTTTAGCTCTCCCCGAGGCTGGAGGCTTCCCTGGGTGTGGGCAGCTGGGGCCTCTCTCAATCCCAAGTTTAGGCTCGTGGGGCCGTGGAAGTGGGATGGAGCAGCAAACGTGCTGACCGGAGAGTGCTGGGAGACCATCTCGAGGAGGAAGAACCTGTTTGGTGACATGTCGATCGCCGTTCTACCAATGATTTACTTGGGTAGCTGGAGCTTGTATTACTGGGCGTACGCGAAATTCTGGAACGGAATGGCCAAGATTGGCCTGTCCAAGCCTTTGAAGATTGAAAACATGCCGAAGCGGTTGATGGAAGAGCTTTCGAGGAGGGAGGAGATGGAGAAGGAGAGCAGTCAGAATGGGACTGACTGGGCAGATTTGAAGCATACTCCGACTCAGGCATAAGACGTGTTTGCATAAGACATGTTTCAGACGAGCAACGTTTGGTATATCAAATCATAATCGCCTTTCAAGAAACCAAAAGGAGTAGAATTAGGACCTTTTGGCTGGTGATCTTGGCGTGTCATGGGGGTTATTTAAAGTGCGCTTTACAGAGCTAAGTAAGAGGCTCAGAATACGGTCAGGGTGGTTAAAAGCACCCTCGACAACTGCATGGCCCGGAGTGAGAGTTATTGTTGGATTGGGACCTGTACAATAGCTCAGAAGGTGGTCACGTGCCTTCAATGGCCGGCCGGGTGATCTCCGGCTCTACGGCGGACTAGGCCTAATTAGGAAGGCTACGTCGCGGCCTAAAAGGGAAAGAGGGAATTATAATTAGAAATAATAATAGAAGTAATATATATAGATTAAGGTATTTTATATAGATAGCTATAATTTATGATAGTTATATTATAATAAAAATAAGATAAAATATAATATTAATATTATTTATTATAAGTTAAATTAATAAGTAGTTAAGTTTACCTAAGTTTAATAAGTAATTAAATATAATAAAAAAAAATTTTTTAACTTAAATATTTATAAAAATATTATAAATTATTTAATTAGTTAAAATTAATTATTTTAATTTTTTTAAAATTTCTTAATTATTATTATTTAATAAGTTTTTATATTATAATTAATTAATATAAATAATAAGTAAATTAGCTAGTTAAGTAAGTTAGCTAAAAATCCCTTATTTAATATTTTTTTAATTTAATTAATTAATTTTTAATTACTTAATATATTATAATTTAATTATAAAACTAAAATATTTTTTATTTTTTAGGCTTATTAAAATTAATTAAAACTTAGCTTTTAATATATTATAATAATTAATAAAATTAATTATAATATTTTTATTAATTTTTATAAAGGTATTTAATTTTAATATAATATTATCTTATAGTTATATTAGCTTTTTAATTTAAAAAAATAAATCCTTATTTATTTTATTCTTAATTTAAATATATAATAATTTTTCTCTTAGCTTTGTAATATTAAGGAAATAGCTAATTAACTACTTATTACTTATAATATATTATTTATTAATATATATTAAGCTTTAAATTTTATTAAGTAATATTAAGAGCTTAAAATATATTTTTTGTAAAAATATTATTATTAAAAAGCTAAATATAAAGATTTAATTATTATTTATAATTAATTTTAGCTTATAATAAATATAATTATAAATTATAATATCTAATTAAATAATATTTATAATTTTAATAAAATTAATTTCTTTATAAATATAATTATAAATAAAATAATTATTATAAGCTTAAAAAGATATTTAAAGCTAAAATTAATATAATTTAATAATTAAAAATAAATTATAATTATTTAAGTAATTAATATAAAAAGTTAAATAATTTAATTATTTATTATTAATATAAGCTAATATTATTTTATTAATTAATATTAAGAAAATAATTTCTTAAATAATTAAATAATTATAATAATTTAAAATAATTAAATTAATAATAATATTAATCTTAAATAGCTTAAATACTTTAATTAATATATAATTAATTAATTTTTAATATTTTTTAATTTTTAATATTTATATAAATTATTAATTTATTAAATTTAAAAAATATTATAAAAAAAATTATTTAATTTTATATATTATTTTATTTATTTTATTTATTTTAATTTCTTAATATTAAGTATTTTAATATATTAAAATAAGCTTATAATAAAAAAATAAAATAATTAATTAAATATTTTATAATTTATATTTTAAAAATTAAATTTATTTTAATTTTTTATATTATATATAAGGCTATTATAATAAAAAGAAATATTAAAAAAATCTTTAAAAAGACTAGCTTTATTTCTCTTAATTTAAAAATTATAATTTTAAAGCTTAATATATAATTATAAATTTTAATACTTATTAAAAAAGAAGCTAAGTCTTTAATCTCTTAAGTCTTAAAGACCTTAAGGATTATATTTTAGGCTAAATCTTAGTTTAAATACCTTAAAAAATAAATTAAAAAATATTAAAATAGCTCTTTAGAATTAATTCTTAAAGCCCTAAGATTTCTTAAGAAAAAAATAAAAATAATTATATATTAAGTTATTTTATTAATTATTAAAAATAAAAACTTTTAAAAAATAAATAAAAGATTTAATTAATATTAAAAAATAAAAAAAATTAAATTATAAAAAAAGAAATTATAATAATAAAATAAGAAAAATAATTAATAAATTAGATAAATATTAATATATAAATAATAATTAAATTATTATAAAATAATAATTAAAAAAAATTAATATAATTAAATATTTAATATTATAATATTTCTAATAATATATATATATAATAAGCGATATAATTAAATAAATAATATATTTTTTTTTACTTTAAGATTAAAAATTATAATAAAAATACTATAAATTATTTAATTAATTAAAATTATTTATTATATTTTTCCTGAGATATTTTAATTATTACTTAATAAGTCCTTATATTATAACTAGGCTTATTATAAATATTATAATATTAAATACTTAATTATACTAATCTTCTTTAATTACTTTATCTTAATAATTTAGCTATTATTTATATATTAATATCTATTTAATTAATTACTTATCTTCTTTTTTTTATTATTATAACCCCTCTTTTCTATAACTAGGTTCTTTTTGCCCTTTAGCGCTAGCTTAATATCTTATTTGCCTCTCAAAGGTCTTTAATCTTAGCCCTTAATAATATAATCTTATATATATTTCCCTTTATTATTTTTATAAGAGACTTTATAGCTTTTATAATTAACTCTAGGGAGCTATTATAATACCTTTTAATTTATCTTTTAAGGTATTAAGATTAAGATCTAGCCTTAAGCATAGTCTTTAGGGTTTTTAAGACCTAAGGGGTAAAGGGTTTAACCCCCTCCTTAGTAGGCATTAGAGTCTATAGCTATATATTAAGCTTTAAGACTATAGCTTCTAGGTTAAGGGGAATAAGGCTAGCTTTTTAAAAGCTCTCTTAATATTTCTTTTTATTATAATAGCCTTATATATAATATAAAAGGCTAAAAAAAACTTAGTCTTTAAAATATATATAATAAAATATTTAATTAGATATTTTATTTCTTAATTATAAGCTTATTTTAATATATTAAAATACTTAATATTAAGAGGCTAAAATAAATAAAAGGAATAAGATAATATATAAAATTAAATAATTTTTTTTATAATATTTTTTAAATTTAATAAATTAATAGCTTTTATAATTATTAAGGATTAAAAAATAATAAGAATTAATTAATTAATTAATTATATATTAATTAAAATATTTAAATTACTTAAAATTAATTTTATTATTAATTTAGCTATTTTAGGTTATTATAATAACTTAATTACCTAAGAGATTACTTTTTTAATATTAATTAATAAAATAATATTAGCTTATATTAATAATAAATAATTAAATTACTTAGCTTTTTATATTAATTACTTAAATAATTATAATTTATTCTTAGTTTCTAAGTTATATTAATTTTAGCTTTAAATACCTTTTTAAGCTTATAATAATTATTTTATTTATAATTATACCTATAAGGAAGCTAATTTTATTAAAGTTATAAATATTATTTAATTAAATATTATACTTTGCGATTATATTTACTATAAACTAAAATTAATTATAAATAATAATTAAATCTTTATACTTAATATATATCATAAGTAAGTGAAATATATAAGTAAGTAAAATAAAAATCCTAACCTCTTTTATAAAAATCGCAATAAAAATACCATAAACCATTTAATTAATTAAAACTACTTATTATACTTTTTTCTAGATGTCTTAATTATTACTTAATAGGTCCTTGTATTATGGCTAGGCTTACCATAGATACCATAACGTCAAATACCTAATCGCATCGACCTCCCTTGACTACTACTCCGCGATAATTCGGCCATTACCCGCGCATTAGCATCTATTTAATTAATTACTTGCCTTCCTTCCTCTACTATTATCACCCCTCTTTTTTATAGCCGGGTCTTTTTTGCTCTTTAGCGCTGGCTTAATATCTTATTTGCCTATCGAAGGTCTTAAACCTCTGCCCGAACAAGAGCTATCTCATATATAACCGCCTTTATTCCCTTTGCAAGAGACTTTAATGCTTTAAGAATTAACTCTAGAGAGCTACTTTAGTGCCTTCTAATTTATCTCTCAAGGTATTTAAACTAAGATTAGGCCTCAAGCGTAGTCTTCGGGGTCTTTGATGCCTAAGAGGTTAATTAATTAGATACCTCCTTAACTAGTATTAGCATCTATAATTACATATTAAGCTTTAAGACCATACTTTCTAGATTAAGAGGAATAAGCCTGGCCCTTTTAAATAATACCTTAATTTTTTTTTTATTATAGTGGCCTCGTATGCTATGTAAAAGGCTAGAAAGAACTCAGTCTTTGAAACATATATTATAGAGTATTTGATTAGATACTTTATTTCTCGACTATATGCCTTCTTTAATATATTAAAGCACCCGACGTTAAGGGGCTAAAGTAAATGAGATAAATAAGGTGGCATATAAAACTAAATAATTTTATTCTCCTCGCAATATCTCTTGAATTTAATAAAGTGGTAACTTTCATAGCTATCAAGGATTAAGAGATAATAGGAACTAATTAATCGATTAGTTATATGCCGGTCAAAGTGCTTAAGCCACTCGAGACCGGTCTTATTATTAGTCTAGCTATTTTAAGTCATTGCAATAGCCTAATCGCCCGGGAGATTACTTTCTCGGTACTAATTAGCGAGGTAATATTAGCCCGCACTAATGATAAACAGCGGGATCGACTAGCCTTCCGCATTAATTACTTAGATCACTATAATCCATTCCTAATTTCTAGGCTATATTGATTTTGGCTTTAAATGCCTTTTTAAGCCCGTGACGATTATTCCGCTTATAATTATGCCTATAAGGAAGCTAATCTCATTAAAGTTATAGATATCTTCTAATTGGATATTATACTTCGCGATTATATTCGCCATAAGTATAAACTAATTGCAAATAATAGTTAGATCTTTGCACTTAGCTCTTTAGTAGTTATATTTATAAAAAAAACGCGTCTTAAGGTCTAAGTATCGCCTAACGAAGTTTAAGGCCTAATTTATGCCGATTAATAGTGCATCGCGGTCGGCAAGTAATTAATTAGCTATTGCTTTTATATTATGTAGCCAGGGGGGAAATCCTCGCGAATCTAGGTCAAGAATAAAGTGTTTAAGGATCTATTCCTCTAGATTAAATAGTCGACGTGATTTTAGGGTAATATTGCGTTGAGATTAGATGCCTTTTTGCCGACGCTAGAGCGTTGTTGGGTTGATTGTATAGATTATTGCAGCGCATCGGAGCTTTAAGGTTGGGTTATTTTAAAGGGCCTGAAAGGCAAGAAGCATTCTAGCCTCATAATTTGACTATGACATGCTGGGTGGTTGAGAATTAATTGATCAAATAGAGAAGGTGTAAGTTGAGGGATTTTTGTTTTACTCGCTTATATGTTTTACTCACTTGTGATATATATTAGCTCTTTAGTAATTATATTTTTAAAAAAAATATATCTTAAGTTCTTAGTATTACTTAATAAAGTTTAAAGCTTAATATATATTAATAAGTAGCGTATCGTAATTAATAAGTAATTAATTAGCTATTTCTTTTATACTTTATAGCCGCGGGGGAAATCCTCGCGAGTCTAAGTCAAGAATAAAATAAATAAGTATCTCTTTCTTTAGACCTAATAGCTTATATAAATTTATAGTAATATTGCGTTGAGATTAAATATTATTTTATCGCTGATATAGCCTTAGCTTAGAGACCTAGTAGGTCTTTATAGCCTTTTAGACGCTTAGATATAGATTATTTTAAAGGGCCTAAAGGGCAAAAAGGGTTTTAGTCTTAATATTTAATTATAATATATTTTATAATTAGGAATTAATTAATTAAATAAAAAGTTAGATATAAGAGGGAAAAGTATATTACTTGCTTAACTACGTTGCTCGCTATATATATATGTTAAGCTTAGTTATAATATAAGAACTTATTAAATAATAATTAAAATATCTAAAGAAAAATATAATAAATAATTTTAATTAATTAAATAATTTATAATATATTTATTATAATTTTTAGCTTATAAATATAAGAAAAATAATTAATTTACTTAATTAGCTAACTTATTTATTATATATATTATAATAAATAATATTTATAAATATATTAAAAGTTACTTAATATATTAAGGTATTTATATATTAAGATATAAGTTATATAATAAATTTTAATTATTATTATTTTTATTAAATTTTTTTTAAAAAATTAATTTTAATTTTATAATTAGCTTATTAAAAAATATATATAATTTATTAAAAAAATAAAATATATTAATTATATAACTTAAATTTTTAATATATTTTTTTAAGAACTTTTTAAAAAAAGTTTTTTTATATATTATTTTATAATTTTAATAATATAAAAAATAATAAATTAAAAGAAATAAGTACTAAGCTATTTTAAGTTATTAAGTAATTTCTTATATATAAAAAAAGAGTAAAGGCTATGGCCTTAAATTATTATTATTTTTTTTATTAGTTATAATAAGAAAGGGGAGCTTTAGGCTTTCTTTCTTAGTATAATTATTATTATTATTAATTAATTATTTACTTTTAATATTTTTTATATTATTAAGATTATAAAATAATATATAAGATATCTTTTTTAAAAAGTTATAAAAAGAAATATATATTAGAAAATCTAGCTATATAATATAATATATTTTATTTTTTTAATAAAATAATAAAAGTAAATAATTAATTAATAGTAATAAAAATTATATTAAAAAAGAAAGCCTAAAGCTTTCCTTTCTTAATATAATTAATAAAAAAAATAATAATAATTAAAAGCTATAATATTTAATTTTCCTTTAGATATAAGAAAGTACTTAATAGCTTAAAATAGCTTAGTATTTATTTCCCTTAACTTAATAATAATAATAAGAATTATAATATTATATTAATTATTATATATTATATAATAAAATATATAATATTTATTTTAATTATAAAAAAGCTTAAAGCTATAGGCTTAATTATATTTTTATATAAGTATATAAAAAGCTATTTTAATATATTTAAAAGTATTATAAGTAATAAAAATATACTTATTATTAATAAATTCTAAGTAAATTTAATAAAAAAATTAATATCTGTAAAGGACTGTAAAATAGAGGATATATAGTCTTCAAAGACTATAGGGTAGGTAATTGAGATAGGAGGTGAATAAGCAGTGGAATCAGTCCTTATAAAAAGCTGATTGGCTAAATAAGATATCATAGAGTAATAAAAGTGGGGAAATAAATAGATAAGGTTAAAATAGAGAAGACTAGCTTCTGATTGGTGTTCTTATTGCTTTTTTTTTTTAGTTAAAGATCTGGGAAGCTATTTCTAAGAGAGGGTTTATAGCTTATATAGCTAATTAATCGGAATCTATTAGCCCGATTCGGATAAAAGTTATACCGTCGGATAGCTCTAGTTCCGTGCTTTAAAACCCTATTAGTTTTACTAGACACGGATAACTAGAAGCCGGGCTATAGTTAGAAGAAGCTGAAACCCTTAAAGGTTTTAAACTAAGAGATTTAAAACCGGATAGGAAATACCCTATAGAAGGGCACGGCTTTATCGGCTTTATCGGGCTCTATAAGAGCCCTAAGTCCGAAGTCACGTGACCCTTCCTATAAGGGTAATATTACCTAAAAGGGGCATTATTGTAACTCCTTGATATCTTGCTTATATAAGCATATATAGCTTAGATAAGCAAACTATAGCGCATAAGCGATAATATAGGACTATAAAACCCTAGGCTTATATCTTATAAGCCTATTTTTCTAGAATTATATTTATAAAAGACCTTTATAATATGGACTTTTACAATATTTATTAATTATTAATTATTTATTACTTATAAATAAATAAATAAATAAAATAAATATATTAAACTCTAAAAAAATACCTAAGAATATATATAAAAAATAAGCCTATTTATTAAGTAATATAACTCCTAAAAGCTATCTTTATATATAATAATAACTAATACTTAATAATTAAGGTCTCTCTTAATAAGATATTATATAAGTATTACCTAAGATTTATTAAATATATTTCTTTAGAGATAAAAATAAATATCTAAGGTATTACTAAGTATTTAAAGATATTTAATTCAGTATATAAGTTAATAAAAGATTATAAGTATTATATTTTAAAATTTTAATCTAAGTATTATAATACTAAATATAAGCTATAAATATAATATTAAAAATAATATATTTAAATATTTATAAAAAAATTAAAAAATTAAATATCTTAAATTAATCTTAAGATTTATTAAAATTAAAATCTTTATAAAATATAATAAATAAGCTTATATAATAAAATTATTAAAAACCTATTAATATATATATAATTTACTTTATATAATATACTTAATAAATAAGCTATATAAATATATAAATTATATACTTCTCTTAACCTATAAGATTAAAATTATTATAAAAATATTATAAATTATTTAATTAAAAAAAAATTTTTAATATTAAAACTTTTTTTTTTATAATTAAATCTTTTTTATTTTTTAATATTAATTAAATTTTTTATTTATTTCTTTAAGGTTTTTATTTTAATAATTAATAAAATAATTTAATATATAATTATTTTTTTTTAAAAAACCTTAAGGCTTTAAGAATTAATTCTAAGGAATTAAGTTAATATTTTTTAATATATTTTTTAAAATACTTAAATTTAAATCTAGTCTTAAGTATAATCCTTAGAGTTTTTAAGACTTAAGAAGTTAAAGACTTAATTATGTTTTTAATAAGTATTAAAATTTATAATTATATATTAAGCTTAAGATTATAATTTCTAAGTTAAGAAAAATAAAATTAGTTTTTTTAAAAGCCTTTTTATTTTTTTTTTAATATAATAATTTTATATATAATATAAAAATTAAATTTTTTTTTTTAATTTTTAAAATATAAATTATAAAATATTTAATTAATTATTTTATTATTAATTTAATTATTTAGAATTATTATAATTATTTAATTATTTAAAAAAATTTTTTTTTTTAATATTAATTAATAAAATAATATTAATTTATATTATTAATAAATAATTAAATTATTTAGCTTTTTATATTAATTACTTAAATAATTATAATTTATATTTAATTTTTAAATTATATTAATTTTAGCTTTAAATACTTTTTTAAGCTTATAATAATTATTTTATTTATAATTATTTTTATAAAAAAGCTTATTTTATTAAAATTATAAATATTATTTAATTAAATATTATATTTAGTAATTATATTTATTATAAGCTTAAATTAATTATATATAATAATTAGATTTTTATATTTAGCTTTTTAAAAATTATATTTATAAAAAAAATATATTTTAAGTTTTAAATATTATTTAATAAAATTTAAAGCTTAATATATCTTAATTAATAATATATTATAATTAATAATTAATTAATTATAACATACTTAATAAATAAGTAAGCTAGTTAAGTAAGTAATCTAAATTACCTTATAATAGGATTTTTTCTTTTAAGAAAATTACTTTAAAAAACTCTAAAAAATTTAATTATTATTAAAAATAGATTTTACTTTAAAGTTAGCTTATTAATATTAATATAAATAGTATATTTTTTTTAGAACTTTTAAAAAAAATCCTTATAAGGTAGTTTTAAAAAAGTCTATTTATATTATATAAGTAGCTATTTCTCTATAAAGGAATTTTTTTAAAAATCTAAAGAAATTATAATAAGATTTTATAAAGAATTAGGTTTATAAAAATATATTTTTTAACTTTCTAGCTACCCTATAGTAGATTTTAGAAACTGAGAATTAGCTATTTTTAGTTATATAATATAGTAGCTTACTTACTTAACTAGCTTACTTATCTATTAAGTATGTTATTTTTAATATTATATAGCTAAGAGAGAAATTCTTATTAATCTAAGTTAAGAATAAAATAAATAAAAATTTATTTCTTTAAATTAAATAATTAATATAATTTCTAAATAATATTATATTAAGATTAAATACCTTTTTATTAATAGCTAAGGGTCTTTTAAGAGATTATATATATATTTATAATATAATAAAGACTTAACCTTAGGTTATTTTAAATAATATAAAAAGTAAGAAGTATTTTAGCTTTATAATTAAATTAGAATATATAAAGTAATTAAGAATTAATTAATTAAGTTATAATAACGTACTTGATAAGTGAGCTGTACAGACAAGTGAACGAGACAGCATACTGTGCACCTAGAAATAGCCTACCCTAGACCCTCTAACTCTTTCTATAAAATAGCTATAAGCTTAAAAAGAGTATTTTTATAATTCTAATCCTTTATAAAGTTTAAAAATGATTTTCTTATATTTTTTAAAAAATGCCTTTATAGAGAAAAGGCCAAGTATATAGTGCGAATAGCTTATTCTTTAAACTACCTTATAAGAAGCCTTATAAGATTTTTTTAAAAAATATATATAAATAATATATAATATAATAAATATAATTATAGGTTTATAGATATTTTAAGCTATTTTTAGAATTTTAAGGGCTTTTTTTATTTCTCTTTTTAATATATAAATACCTTTGTCTCGCTCACTTGACTGTATAGCTCACTTATTAAGTATGTTAATAAGACTTAAGAGATTTTTAAGATATTTATTTAACTAAGATCTTTATTATATATATATATATTACTTTTTTTTTAATAATATAATTAATATTTAAAAATTATATAAGTCTTTATAATAGATTATAATTTAATTTTATATTACTTAAAATAAAAATTAAAATATTTTAATTTATATCTTAGTAATTTTAATAATAAAAGCTTTATACCTAAAGCTAAAAGTCTTAATAGGCTTAAATTAATAATATTTATTTATATAATTATTAATAGCTTTAATAATATATTAAAACTAGCTTTATTTATAATAAATAGCTTATATTTTAATTAATTAAAAGAGTTAAAATCCCTTTTATATAATAGCTCTTTTTTTAATATTAATCTTTTAATTATAATTTTTAATTACTTAAAGAGTTTAAAATCTTAAAAAATTATATTTTTATTATTTTTATTAAAAAAAGTTTAATTATAATTAATAATAACTATAACTAATTAATTAATTAATTAATTAATAAATAATTAATTAATAAAAAATATAATAAAATAATTATAATAGCTTTTTATAAAAACTTTTAATTAAATAATTAAAGTAATATAATTAATACTTATTAATATACCTTTTAATATAACTAAAATAACCTTAATAAAAAGATTTATAAATTTTATAAAAATATAAAAAATTAACTAAAAAAAATAATATAATATATATTATAAATAAGTAAAATATAACGTACTTAATAAGCAAGCGCCGCAGTTAAGTAAGCGCCGCACTTTTTTTAAGCTCCTCTATAGGAATCGCAATAAAAATACCATAAACTATCTAATTAATTAAAACTACTTATTATACTCTTCCCTAGATATCTCAATCACTACCTAATAGGTCTTTATATTATACCCGGGTTTACTACATATACTACACCGCCAAATACCTAGTCCGACTGACCTTCCTCGACTATTACTCCTCGACGATTCGGCCATTACCTATATATCTATATCTATTTAATTAATTACTTGCCTTCCTTTCTCTACCGTCATTACTCCTCTTTTCTATAGTCTAGTCCTTTTTGCCCTCTAGCGCCGGCTTAGTATCTTATTTGCCTATCGAAGGTCTTAGACCTTTGCCCTCATGAGAGCTATTTTATATATAACTACCTTTATTCCCTTCGCAAGAGACTTTAATGCTTTAAGAATTAACTCTAGAGAGCTACTTTAATACTTTTTAATCTATCTTTTAAGGTATTTAGACTAAGATTAGGCCTTAAGCATAGTCTTTAGGGTCTTTAAAGCCTAAGGGGTTAATAATTTAATTACTTCCTTAACCGGCGTTGGCGTCCGTAGCTACACATTAAGCTTCGAGACCACAGCTTCTAGGTTAAGGGGAATAAAGCTAGCACTTTTAAAAGCCCCCTTGATATTTCTTTTCATTATAATAGCCTTATATATTACATAGAAGGCCAGAAAGAACTTAGTCTTTAAAACGTGGGTTATAGAATATCTAATTAATCGCTCTATTTTTTGACTATAGGCTTACTTTAGTATACTAAAGCACCCGACGTCAAGGGGCTAGAGTAAATAAGAGGAATAAGGTGGCATATAAAGCCAGATAATCTTCTTTTCCTCATAATATCTCTCGAATTCGATAGAGTAGTGACTTTCATAGCCATCGAGGATTAAGAGATAATAAGAACTAATTAATTAATTAGTTATACATCGGTCAAAGTGCTTAAGCTACTCGAGACCGGTCTCGTTATTAGTTTAGCCATTTTAGGTCATAGTAATAGCCTAATCGCCCGGGAGATTACTTTCTCGGTACTAGTTAGCGAGGTGATATTAGCCCGCACCGATGATAAATAGCTAGATCGCCTAGCCTTCCGCATTAATCGCCTAAATAACTATAATCTATTCCTAGTTTCTAAGCTATATTGATTTCGGCTTTAAATACCTTTCTAAGCCCGTGATGACTATTCCGCTTATAATCATGCCTATAAGAAAGCTAATCTCGTCAAAGTTATAAATATCATCTAATTAGATGCCATACTTCGCGATTATATTTACTATAAGCCGAAATTAATCGCGAATAATAATTAGATCTTTATACTTAGCTCTCTAGTAGTTATACTTCTAAAAAAAATACGTCTTAAGCTCTTAGTATCGCTTAACGAAGTTATAAGCTTAATGCGTGCTAACTAGTGGCGCGTCGCGGTCGGCAAGTAATTAATTAGCTATTTCTTTCATACCATATAGCCAGGGGGGAAATCCTCGCGAATTTAGGTCGAGAATAAAGTGAATAAGGATTTATTCCTCTAGATCAGATAGCTAACATGATTTTTAGATAGTATCGCGTCGAGATTAGATGCCTTATTAGCGGCGATGTAGTCGTTGCTCATCGATTATATAGATGCTTGCGGCGCGTCGGATGCTTAGTTTTGGGTTATTTTGAAGGGCCTAAAGGGCAAGAAAGGTTTTAGCCTTAGTATTTAAGTCTGATATATTTAGTGGTTAGGAATCAATTGATTAAATAGAAAGTTAGGTATAAGATGGAAAAGTGCGGCGCTTGCTTGACTGCGGCGCTTGCTTATTAAGTACGTTATCTATAAGGTTTATTATTATATCTTATATTATTAATAATATAATATTTAATCTTAATATAATATTATTTAGAAATAATATTACTTATTTAATCTAAAGAAATAGATTTTTATTTATTTTATTTTTAATTTAGATTTATAAGGATTTCTCCCTTAGCTTTATAATATAAAAAAAATAATAAATTAATTACTTATTAACTGCGATATATTACTTATTAATATATATTAGGCTTTAAATTTTATTAAGTAATACTTAGATCTTAAGATATATTTTTTTTAAAAATATAATTATTAAAAAACTAAATATAAAAATCTAATTATTATTTATAATTAATTTTAGCTTATAATAAATATAATTATAAAATATAATATCTAATTAAATAATATTTATAATTTTAATAAAATTAGCTTTTTTATAAATATAATTATAAATAAAATAGTTATTATAGGCTTAAAAAGGTATTTAAAGCTAAAATTAATTTAATTTAAAAACTAAGAATAAATTATAATTATTTAAGTAATTAATATAAAAAGCTAAGTAATTTAATTTTTTATTATTAATATAAATTAATATTATTTTATTAATTAATATTAAAATAATAACCTCTTAGGTAATTAAGTAATTATAATAACTTAAAATAATTAAATTAATAATAAAATTAATTTTAAATAATTTAAATACTTTAATTAATATATAATTAATTAATTAATTAATTTTTATTATTTTTTAATTTTTAATAGCTATAAAAATTATTATTTTATTAAATTTAAGAAATATTATAAAAAAAAAATTATTTAGCTTTATATATTATTTTATTTATTTTATTTATTTTATATATTTTATTTATTTTAGCCTTTTAATATTAAGTATTTTAATATATTAAAATAAGCTTATAATTAAAAAATAAAATAATTAATTAAATCTTTTATAATTTATATTTTAAAAATTAAGTTTTTTTTAGCTTTTTATATTATATATAAAGCTATTATAATAAAAAGAAATATTAAAAAGGCTTTTAAAAAAACTAGTTTTATTTCTTTTAATTTAGAAATTATAATCTTAAATCTTAATATATAGCTATAGACTTTAATATTTATTAAAAAGAGATCTAAGCCTTTAACCTCTTAGGTCTTAAGGACCCTAAGGATTATACTTAAGGCTAGATCTTAATTTAAATACCTTAAAAAATAAATTAAAAGGTATTAAAGTAGCTACTTAGAGTTAATTTTTAAAGCCCTAAGGTTTCTTAAGAAAGAAATAAAAGTAATTATATATTAGGTTATTTTATTAATTATTAAGAATAAAGACCTTTAAGAGGTAAATAAAATACTTAATTAATATTAAAGAATAAAAAGAATTTAATTATAAAAAAGAAAAGTTATAATAATAAAAAAAAAAAAATAAATAATTAATTAAATAAATATTAATAAATAAATAATAATTAAATTATTAAGATATAATAATTAAGAAAAATTAATATAATTAAGAGTTTAATATTATAATATTTATAATTAACTTAATTATAATATAAGAATTTATTAAATAATAATTAAGATATTTAAAAAAAAATATAATAAGTAATTTTAATTAATTAAATAATTTATAATATTTTTATTATAATTTTTAATATAAAAATTAAAATTTTTATAATACTTATATAATTATAATACTTATTTATTATATATATTTATATATTAAGTAATTAAAAATTAATTAATAAAATTAAAAAAATATTAAATAAGAGATTTTTAATTAACTTATTTAATTAGTTAATTTACTTATTATATATATTACTTAATTAATAAAAATAAAATTTATAAAATCTAAGGTTTTTTAAATACTTATATATTTTATTTTTAAATTATTATAATATTAATAAAATATCCCTAATCTTAAGGCTTTTTATTTTAAAATAATTAATTAATCTTTATATTATAATAATTTAAGTTTATTAATAATATAACTTTTATATTTATTAATAATTTTATATATTTTATTTTCTTAGCTTTATAATTTTTTAATTAATATTTTAAGCTTTTTAAAAAATAATAAAAAAATATTATTTTATTTTTTATAACTTATTTTATAATAAGATATAAGATATATTATTTTAAAATAATACTCTTAATTATAAATAATTCCTTAAAGACTTAATTATAGCTTTTTATTTTTTAAGTAATTTATAATATAATAATTTCTTTTTACTTAGCCTTTTAGCGCTTAGTAATAATTATAAATATAATATAATATATATTATTTTTTAATATATACTTATTATAAGAAATAAAGCCCCTTAATATAACTTTAATAATATATATATATAGCTATAACTAAGGTCTTATTCTTAAGGCTAATAATAATATATTAAAGCTTTAATAATAACTTATATATAAGAGCTAATTCTTTAATTAATATAAGAAATATATTCTTATATAATATTTTTCTTTTTATATAATTTAATTATTTTAATAAGTTATTAATAAGGTTTTTAGTTTTAAGCTAATATTTAATATTAAATTTAAAAATAAAAAGTTAATAAACTTATTTTATTAATTTATCTCTTAGTTTTTTTAATAATATCTTTATAATACTTATAAGAGCTTAATAATTAATAAAAATTAAAAATTTCTTTAAGATATCTTATAAGTAATAACTCTAATAATTAAGGCTATTAATTATAATTAATAACTCTTATTACTTTATAGCTAAGTATTATTTTATATCTTAAAGTTTTTATAACTAGTAAATAATAAGTTATTATTAAGAATTTATTAATTAAGTAAAATTACTTAAGATTATTTTAATTAATATTTTATTAAAGAAATAAAATATACTATACTATATAGCTAGATATTCGCGAATTCCTTTTATAACCTTTTAAAAGAGGGATCTTATATAATATCTCGTGATCTTAATAATATAGAAAATAGTAAGGGCAAAGGATTAATTAATAGTAATAATAATTACGCCGAGGAAGAAAGCCTAAAGCTCCTGTTTCTTATTATAACTAATAAAAATAGTAATAATAATTAAAGGCCGCGGCCTTTAACCTTTTTCTATATATAAGAAATTACCTAATAGCCTAAAATAGCTTAGTACTTATTTTCCCTAACTTAATATATTAATTTTAATTTTTATTAGTCTTAATTAGTCTTAATAATAAAAAATAATTATAAAATTAATAATATATTTTAGGCTTTTAAAGGTATAATTAGCTTTTATAAATTAATTAAAGTCTTTTATTTTTTATATTTTTATTATTTTTTAATTATTTTATTAAAAGACTTATTATTACTAAGTAATATATAATAAATTTTTAATAAAAGTTATAAAACCCTAAGACTTATATATCTCTAAAGGAGGTTAATATTAGTTATTTCTTAATTAAATTTATATATAAAGGATTTATTTAAATACCTTTTTATATAATAATATACCTAAAGAATTTAATAGTTTATTAATAAAAGTTATATTTAAATAGCTTTTTATAAAATTATATTTTAATAAGCTATTATAAACCCTTATATAAGTAATAAATATATTTTTTCTTAGTCTAAGAATATATAAAAATATTATTTATATATAAAATATAATATATATTAAGTAAATTAGTAAATAATTAATAAATATATATTTAAAAAATAATTAATATATTTATTAATTTAAATAATATAATAATATACTTAAAATAGTTATATTTTATATAAAAAAGAATTATTTAATAATTCTTTTTATTAAGCTTAATTTTATAATAAATATTATAAATATTAATCTTAAATATATATTTAGCTCTATAGAGCTTATTTAATAAATTATTAATAAGTAAAAAGATATAATAATTCTTAATTATTACTTTATTTAACCTTTTATAATTTATATAAAGTCTTAGCTTTTTATTTTTCTTAGAGATAAAAAATATTTATATATTAGCTCTATTTATAAAATATTATATATATTTATTCTTTAAGTTTTTTATAATATATTCCTAAAGAGCTTAATATTATATTTTATTTATAAGATATAATAAATTATATAGGGATTCTTTATCCTTAATTAGGTTAATTATATATATAGCCTCTATAAGTATTAATATATTTTTTATTACTTATTTATTAAAAAACCTTTTTAATTTTTTAAGTTTTAAGAAGAGCTCCTTAGGTATTTCTATAAGTATATTTATTTTATCCTTAAGTATTTATTAAATAACCTTTTTTAATATAAAAGATATTATAATATATAATACATATATTTCTTTTTATTTTTAATAATTTCTTAAGTATAAAATATTAAGTTAATAATACTAATTATAATATAATATTATTTATTAATAATATAACTAAATATTATATTTTCTTACCTTATTAATAATATAATAATTTAATATTATATATTATTTTTAAATTCTAACTTAGTTAATACTTATTATATTTTTTATAATTTATTATATAAATTAATATAAAAAAAGGTTAATTAATAAGTATTTCTTAGCTATATTTTTTTTCTTTAAAGGACTTAAGCCTAAGAGCTATATAATCTCTTATTAGCTTAAAGCTAAGCTTTTATATAAGCTTTATATTAATAATATTAAGCTTTATATTAATATTTATAAAAACCCCAATTTCTTTTTTAATTATACCTTAGAGAATTAATATAAAAGCTATAATTATTTTTTTAATTAATATTTATTTTTATATAAATAAAAATAAAGATTTAGGTATAATCTTTATTTCTTTTAGTTTTTTAATAAATTAAGCTCTTAGGCTCTAATTTTATTAACCTTTATTAATAGCTTATTTTTATTTCTTAGAGAGATTTAATTTATAAGGAGGTTATAGCTATTTATATATATCTTAGTATAATATACTTAGGTCTTATAGCTTAAATAGCTATGCTTAATATATTTTAATAATAGCCTATTTCCTCCTCTTCCCTAATATAATACTAATATAAATATATTTAAATTACTTATATTATAATAGCTTTATTTTAATATATAGCATAAGAGATATTTATTAAAAAAAACTTTTTTTAAAGTTTTCTTTATAACTTAGATTATTAAGTAAATAATACCTTTTACTTAATTATTTAATATTATCTTAAAGTTATTTCTTTTTAAAAATAAAAAATAAAAATATTAAGATTAATTTTTATTTTCTTATTAATAAGATATCTTTTTTAATATAAGATATTATTAATTATAATAATTTTAATATTTATAGCTATTTTATATTAAAAATGTTTATAATATTTACCTTATCTATTAAGGATAAGCTATTATAAGATTAGCTTATAGGTAGTAATAAATTATAATATCCTCTAATCTCTTAGATTAGCTCTTTAAGGTTTTCTAAGTTAAAAAGATTTAATAAGGTACTTCTTAGGTTATTCTTTATAATGCCCCGCAAAGTAAATAATTATCTTAGAGAATATTATAATTTTCTTAACCTTTTTATTTTTTTTTATATTAATTATTTATTAAGAAGAAATTAAAGAATTATAAGATAATAGGCCTTAATAATTAAATTAAGGTAAAATCATAGATTAAAGATAGGTCTTTAATATATATAAGACTTTAATTTATTATACCTTTTATAATAGCTTAGCTATAGAGCTTTTAAGAGGTCTCTATACATATAATAATTAGCTAGGGTTACCTTAATTAATTAGTAGATTTAATAGCTGCCTTATATTTTTATAATATTTTTAAGCTTTTTAAGTTATAATAGCTTATTATATTATATAAAGTACTTAAGATTTAATAATACCCTTAGGTGCTTTAATAGTATAAAAAATATCTATTTAGCTAAAATAATAAATTTAATATAAAAACTTAAATTAATATCCTAGTTTTTAATAAACCTTAATATACTAATTTTTTATAATAAAAATTATTATATATTATATAATAGTCCTTATATCTTTAGAAATACTAATAAAAATTAGTTTTTATATTAAAGGGTAATATATATATTACCTAGTGACCAAACCCATTCTGCTAACACATAAGTGGACGCCTACCAACAAGAGCGCATCGCCAGTAGCCAGATCCCCAAGATTGTAATGTGTTGACTGATCTCAATCCTGGGCCGTTGGAGACTCAGGATGTCAACCAGCGAGAATGAAGAGCTTACAGGGGCTTCCTGGCCCATCCAATTCGCTTCTGGCCTCCATCAAAAACTACAAAGGCAGCCTTGAGGGCGATGTCACCAAAGATGTTAATACCGATGTTGTCGCTAGGCTGAAGACTGCCGTAACAAGTCTTACCGTCACTCGTGGTGGCGCCAAAGTTTAGGTATGTGCCGGGAATGGTGATTGTTACACCGCCAACAGCAAAGCTGAAGGTGGGCAGGTTGGTGCTGCATCCGAAGGTGTAGGCGTTCATCCTTGAATCGAATCTTGACCCGCTGACCTTGGCATAGTACGCTCGGTTGACAGTGTTGGGAAGAAGGAGAAGTGTGGTGCCGGTATCGGCAATGCCGTTGATCGACGTGCGGCCAATCTTGTCGGTGCCAACGGCGTAGCCGCTGGAGGTGAACTGCCACCAACCGCGAGAGGAATCAACAGGCACGTATCCAATGTTTCCGGTGTAGGTGGTGTTGTCGATGTAACCAAAGTTGTAGGTTCCAGGCCTTTGACGCCTCAGATTTGCGGTGAAGACGGGGGAGCGAAGCTGTGGGATGGCGTTGTCGAAGAACGTCTTTTGCGGCCTAGGCCTGACAGTGTTGAGAGAGCTGAGGCCCAGACCCATGAGGCCGTCGAGGTTTGGCTCCGAGTCGAAGCTGCCAGAGACCCTGTTGGCAGTCTCGACAGCCTGGTTGTTGACACTCAAGCGGCCAGCAGAGACCTTGTCGAGATAGACATCCCCAGAAGACGTACTGCCGTCCCCATATTGGATGCTAAATGTATAGCCGTTGAGCTTCCTGGAAGTGCTGCTCTTATCAGGGTTGTAGCTGGTGCGTTGACTGGCTCCTTGGGTGGTATTGGTGAAGACCCAGAGATCTCCAGAGCCCGTGTCCAAGTCCAGGTTGAGCACTTGGCCTGGAGTGCCAATCTGGATGGGCGTCAACCACTCAACTTCACCGTCCTCGGGCGTGGTGACAACAGTTCCAGTGCCACTGGCTCGCTTGGCCTTAGTGGACTTGGTGTTGCGCATGACCTCAGCGAGACCTTCAGGCAGAGAGGCTCCGTATTTGATATATGCCCTGGCGAGAGCCTTGGGGCAGTTGGCAACGTAACTAGGGTTCCTGACCTGCTCCACGGAGAACTGTTGATCCTGAACTGGGCGAACGGGACAGCCAGTGACAACAGCCCCGAAGGCCAGACATGCCGAGAGGAAAGTCACGAACAAGGGTGCCATGATGAGAGGTATAGTGGTGACCTAGGAGTGGTTAGCAAGAACAGGGAATAGATGCAGCTAAATGTCCGTGGCTTTACTTCTCTTTCGGCGATGGACTGTAGAGCGACTGGCACTCTTGCTCCGGGATCTAGTACTGGCAGGGGACAAGCGATTGATATATCCAAGTCTTCAAGTTAGGCTGGTGCTATGGTTGGTTTGAGCTATAGTTCGACTTGATGGCCTATTCTCGGTGTATATTCAGCCATGAGTAACCCCCGAGCCCAGTCAGTCATCTCTCTCGTCCCTTGGGCTTGGTCTATCATGCCCTCGACGCCTACGCGCATGAACCTTGGCTTTACATGCTTGCCTTGGGGCGCTCCATAATGACAGCTACTCTCGAGTTATCTCTTGAAATTTCGGAGTCGATGATGCACTCAGTGGTGTTGTGGATGCGCAAGATGATTCACTCTGCCACGCTGATATTTTCATCCTTTCTTTGTTGCTACATGTAGAGCAGGCCCAACTCTCTGGCTGGCCTATCAATAGCGTCTCTTAATCGTATGTACCTCTAACCTTTGTCCAGACGGCGGTATTTGATGATTTAGTAATTAACCAATACCCCCGCAGTATGCAGGTGTTTCAATCCTGGGAAACTGTGCAATACTTGCAGGGTCGGTCAGTTCTCGGCCGATCCCACAGACACAACTCTTCCATGATCCCGTGGCGGCCAGCTCCACAAAAAGAGCATAGCCTTTGGGGGCGGGCCGCAAATTGGTCGAAACGGGGCCTGCCTCAACGAAACTGAGATGATAGTTCCCTTTTTTCAATACTCCCAGCTCTTCCCTTTTCACAGCTTGTTTGGTGACCCTGAACTTGGACAATCCTTGTTTAACACTGTCCGTTTTGTCTTGATTTGAGTCATCTAGAGGTGCCCTTGGTTGTGGGTAGTGATGGCGTAAACGGCGCTTGGTGGGCATGCTTCTCACCTCCCTTCTTATGTCTATACTCATCATTGCGAAAGTAGCGGCGTCTTGGAAACTGACTTGGAATGGAATGGTGCATCTGACTATGGCGCCACTCCAGTATTGCTCGCGAAGTTCCGCAGAGGATCAAGTTTACCCAGCCACCGCCTTGATGTATGGTTACGCCTTGACGGCATCAAGACGCCCAATCATGCACACTACGAACACCATGGTTTGTGGTCAAGTGCCTAAAGGGCTTGTTGTGGTGAAGAGCGATCAATTTACAAGAGAGAATTCATAGCTGATGTCGAGGATAAGTATACTCAACATCCTCTTATTAACAGAATCATAGGTCTTCAGGCAACATTTCAGTGCTCGCTCGGAAGAGCAAAACCAATATTTATGAGAGTGTTTTTTGGAAATTGATCTCGGGGGCTGTGTTAATGAAGGACCAGGAGCGAAGTAGACTGAGTGTTTTAATTTTCTCTTTTGTTTTCCGGCTCATAAACACCAAGCATTTTCAACAGTCGCCCTCCAAGTAGACCAGTTAATCTAGATGTGCAATACTTTTAAGGAAGCCCAGTCTGCAAACTAAAACCTGGATAATGTGTGGGAGGGGTTGCGGGCTGATCTTCGAAACACCCCTGAAACTTGGCCTCAGCTAGCGCCGGCTAGGGCACCAAATCTTGCAGTTGTCCCAGCGTGTCAGATTGCCCTGTCCTGTTTGCCCTGGGAGACTGGATGAACGGCACGCTCAAGTCGTTTCAGGTTAGAGGGAGGGTCGCATTCCAATCGCCTGGCACGTTGGCAGCGTCTTGCTCTCTTCCGAAAGAGGTAATTTGGATTACCTCAACCTGAAGGTTTGGAATCTTTGGTTGATGCGCCAAGCCAGCGACTCTGGATGCACTCGTCTTCATGAGGGAAATAGTATATAAGATGAGTGCATTCAGCGTCTTCAGAGAGAATCTGCAATACAACCACCGAGTATCTCACAAGCTTTTATTCTTCGCAGCAGGCCTACGCTCGTTCAGAACGACCTTTTTCTCGTCTACTTTCTCTCCTGAACAACTTCAAAGCCACCATACAAAATGGTTCCGTCAATTCGACTCTGTTCCTTGCTTTCGGCATTCCTTTGGCTGGCGCAAGAAACCAGCAGCCATCCAACCTGCAGCCCCGGCATGGGCCGTGCTGCGGCGATGGGCAAGGCCATATACTTGCTCACCAACGATGAGGCCAACGGGGTCGTTGCGCTCCCCATTGGGAATGATGGTACTCTTTCCAAGGGTAGAGTTACCATGACAGGAGGAGCCGGCTCCGTGGCTGTTGACGCTGACGGCAAGCCCGCAACTCCCGATGCGCTGATTAGCCAGTCAGCCCTAACCATTGCTGGCAATGTAAGCCCGGGGGAACCCTCCAAAATGCATGCGTGTGATCCTTGCTAACCTTGCTGCTGTAGCACATATTCGCCGTCAACGCTGGCTCGAACACGCTCACCATGCTGGCTATCTCGCGTTCCGATCCAACAAAACTTTCAGTAGTCGGTGAACCAGTCAAGGTCTCCGGCGAGTTCCCAAACACCGTCGCCGCTTCAGCCAAGAACAAGATTGTGTGTGTGGGCTCAACTGGTGCCAAGGCTGGTGTTTCTTGCAGCAACTTCTCGAGGAAGGGCTTGACCGCCATGGACGAGCTACGGCCGTTCGACCTTGGACAGACAACACCACCTGTTGGGCCTACAAACACGGTCTCCCAAGTTCTCTTCTCTGAAGACGAGTCCATGTTATTCACCATGGTCAAGGGTGACCCAGCTGTGAACAAGACGGGTTTCATGTCTGTATTTACCGTCCAGAAGTGCGATGGAGCCGCAGCAGTCGTCTCTAAAGACGAAACCCGCAGCTCACCCCAAGGAACAGCCGTACTGTTTGGCTCGCAGGTAATCCCAGGCACATCTAACGTGTTTGCCACAGACGCGGCGTTCGGGGCGGCGATCTTGAGTGTCGATCCTGCCAGCTGCAAAGCAACGACCGTGGCTACTGGGGAGGTTGAAGGCCAGAAGGCGACTTGCTGGGTAGCCATCTCCCCTGCGACAAAGACAGCGTTTGTGACAGATGTTGGTCGCAACCGGCTTGTTGAGATGAGCCTTGAGGACGCAAGTATCTTGTCTTCACTGGATTTGTCCAGCAACGGTGACCCGGGACTCATCGACCTAGCGGCTGCCGGTAACTTTGTCTATGCTTTGTCACCCGGGAATGGCACCACCAAGGCAGCAGTTAGTGTGGTTGATGTTTCGAACGGCTCGGGTT
The DNA here is from genome assembly GCF_025433545.1 of Fusarium keratoplasticum. Lineage (NCBI taxonomy): Eukaryota > Fungi > Ascomycota > Sordariomycetes > Hypocreales > Nectriaceae > Fusarium > Fusarium keratoplasticum. Next base: position 118,509 of record NC_070537.1, on the reverse strand, counting down.
CAGCAAAGATGGTCCAGCACTTTGAGCTGGCAGAGATGGCGGGTAAGACTGCAATGGGAATGAAGGTCCTATCGTGATTAACGAGCCTCCGAAGTGGCCACCCGACCGAGTTGGACACCGAATATGACCGGTGGAACGGCGCAGGGCCATGGCCCTAGTATATGGATGGGGCTTTGGGGTTGTACACTTAGTAAATATGGTAAACTTTCAATATTAGTCACATACTGGTTTGCTGCCAGCGACTCGGTGAAGAAGCACGCTCGCCTATAGCCTTGTAATCCGCCATTCTCTATAACGCCACGACTCTACGGATCAACTGAGAAGCTTCATACCGAATACCGCATTCATCTGGCTTTAATGGTCTTCGAGGTTGGCTTGAGCCATTCTCCGGGATCGCAACTTCAATGTCGTGTCTCCGGCTCACCAGCCTGTTGGGCAGCATGGACTATGCTGAGACATGTCCACGAATAGGACGCATGCACTGTGCTGCCCCTGCGTGAAAATAAACCTGTAGAATTGAACGCAGGCCCTAACCAACAACTTCTCCCTTCACCAACCTCGTGTCTGAATGTTTTCCTCAGTCAAGACATCGGTCTACTCTGTTATCACCGCACAGTAGCGGATACTACGACTCTTTTTCATTTTATCCTAAACGAGATGGAGTCTTTGGAGCCTAAGGCTGAATATGGTCGCATCGCCTTTGACATCTTTGCCCTTGTGAGTTTTTTTGCGAACTCTTTCTCATCCCTACCCCTTACCGACTCCTAACGTGAGCGATAAAGGAGGAATATTTCCTCCTCGAAGACGCGGCTCTGTATGACGCTGGCCCTGACTACGACAGGGACCATATTCTCCGAACCATCGTAACCCGGCTGCCTTCTCTTGGCGATTTCTACCCTTATCCCCACAAAATCGAGCGGAAAGGGAGGGCGTTGGAGGAGCTAAAGGGTGAGGAGGGGGAAGTATCAAATTACAGACTCGTAGCGGCATCGTGTAGAGCAGAAGCTCTCCTTTTCGTGCTTGATGCCGAGGCAATCCGAGAAAACTTGGTCAAGCTTATGTGGCTCAACGCCCATGGAAACAGGATTTGGAACAATAAGATCGACCTGAGCGCGATGGAGGGCATGCGAGCTACTTTTTCGGATGGATACACACTGCTGGAGGCTACTGAAACACACTGCGTCATCGGGAACGAGGAGGACGAACAATAGAAGCGGGTAGCATGTAGAACAGCCCTGCTCAGAGTGATCTACTCGCTTTGAGTGACAAGCAACTCAATTTGGACATGCATGGTGAACAGATCCTACTCTTTGCGAAGTGTGGCCCGAAAACTAACCTATCAAGCTCACCTAGGGTTACCAAGGAGAGTAGGCAACATTTTTACTAGCTATATTGGCTCCTCGAACTACTCAACGGGCTTTCCTTGTTGCATTTTCTCTGTTCTCGTTTTCTGACAATCAGGGCATCACTTGATAAGTCAACAGTGAAACCAAGAAAATTAATAGGTATCAGCACACGATAGCGTTGGAACTCTCCCATAGAACTCCATCGTCCACCTTCCTGTGCGATCGGTTATCTGGGGTGTCTAGTGCACCCTTTCCTAATAGTTTGTAGGGCTTCCCGTTCGACCTGGCGTCTGCAAACTCTTTCCCGTGACAACTTGATAAGATGCTGATGCCGAAGCCGTCGAAGGAAGACATTTCGAGGGAAATGTTGAGCTCAGAAGTGGCTCACCGACTGCTTCTGGCTCACAACAAGGTTCGAGAATCTCCCGACACTTCTCATCTAATTCCTCCACGGCGAAAGCCTTCTCACAGGCCCCATTATCAAACGGGCGCCATTTAACATACTTGGCATAGTCAATCATCGCTGCGGGATTGCCTGTGGCCGTGACGGTTGGAATCCTGAAGGAGCTTGAGTCTGTTCTGTTGGACGCGTCACTTCCAATCGTTGGTGCCACCCCCCATACGCCTGGCGGCACGGTTTTGGAGGTCGTCCATGTGACTCGAGGGGCCCTTTGCAACTGTTTTCACCGGGAGGACTGAAGTGCCCAGGTTAGTTTTTCGTCCGATGCAGTTGGGCAGATGCTTACCCAACAAAAATGGTTCTGCCCCTTAGTGACGCAATATTATTGCATAACGAGGGAATAACGTGGTTCCAAGAGAGAAATTCTGTCAAGGAGAAGCCGTATTCGCGAATCAAGTCTTTGCAAGTTTCGTTCTACTGAACCTAGGAGATCATTAGTTTCAAGTCTCTTCGGCATGGTCATGGTGTAGACAAAGCTGGCGCAAATCGCAATTCAACCCGATGTAGACCTCATCATCTTCTTTCATTGACTGGTACTTCGTGTCAATGCCATTCTCAGTCTGAAACCGGTCTATTGCGACCCCAAAGGCGTTCGCAATCGAAGCGCTGTTATCGCTGGGGACTTAACATCACGAGATCCGGAAACGACGTGGCAAACCCATTATCCTGGGCCCATCAGGCCTCCTGTATAACAGACAAGGAGGGCGGGGAATTTTACATTCCTAAGATTGCCAGTCGGGTAGTGGAGAAGTGTAGCGATGTATACTCAAGTACCTAGCATCCATTGTCAGTAACGATTACGCCCCTGAAGTTTTTGAAGATGCCAGATTCTCGAGGCTTCTCACTTCTTGCTCGGCGGATGCAATCAAGTATCCGCATTCGACAGCAACAGAAACAATCGCTGATGTCGTGTAAGTTTTCTGCTCTTGGCGAGTGACTGGTATGGATGTCCAAGTTAATGCAAAGTTCCCAGATCGACGACAGAGCCGGTGAGGAAATGCCGCGGCACTAGCCACGCTGTCAAGCCCAGTCATGGTTTTTGAGCCACAGCTTTTAGGACATTTTCCACCCAGGTCTACTAATGTTTAGCATACATGAACGGAGAGACTCGCAGACAGGACTACACTAACCTTCATCGACTTGGTACAGGTCGAATTGCGGTAATGAGTCAAAAGTGTCTTAGTGAGGGACCCGAGTGTCTCAAGCTCAGCTAGGCGGACCAACCGAGGTCCGCAACGAAGCTCCGAACACAAAGCAGCTCGGCTTCGCGTAGGCACTGTCGTGGCAATGCTTCCAGAAGTCTTCCAGAGTTTGAGGGATGAGGCCGGCACGTGAAGGCGGACTAAGCCAGAAGCGTGAACAGCGGTACCATGACGGAAAATCAATAGGGTTGTTGAGAGTGAAAGTTCTCGATGGTGAGATGAAGGAGGACGCTTGACACTCTTTAACTGGAAAGCTCTAAACATCGTAACCCAGCCCCTTGTCTAGGAGGTTGTTAACTGACTAGTGGATGACAGCGTCTCGCTTTGGAATGCACGTAAATTAGACAAGTTAGTTTCTACAAGGCATCGTTTCAAATGGGATCTGATGCACAGACCTTGGATGTGCGTTGCATCTCGCTTCGCCGAAATGATCGAATGTTGAAGTGTTGGCTCAAAGAACGCAACAGACCAACACGGTCGACTAACAGAGTAATATTAGACTACTGAAAGCCGAATAAAGGCGGATATGCATTGGCGCTGTGCCTTCCGTGCAATTATCGTGTTTCCGAGTGATAGTCAATGGACTTTTAGAGACGCGACGCATATATAGACGACCTAGCAACATGCACAGACTAGTTTCTATGGAATTGAACGAGTTTCCAGCACCACTGCATATCGTAGGGATCGAGATAGGATGAGTCTTGTGTGCCTAGGCTCTCTTACTTTACTATAGCCGCGGACCTGGAGTCAAAGGGGCCGGTGCCACGGCGAACCTCTTCGGATCATAGTTCTTGGGCCAGATACCATTCTTCCCCGGGGCAATAATACCTTTTGGATCCAGAGCATCCTTGATGAGGGTATTCAAGTGCATCTGTGCATTGTTGTTGAAGTTGTATGTTCCCGCAATCTGATCCATTAGGGCCAAGTGTGTGCGGTACTCTCCCCAACCCTTCCTCGCTGCGTCGTCTATAAGCGTGCTGATAAGCTGGTGTGCGCGGCGACATGAATCCTCATCGGCCCTGTCAAAAACAAGGCAAACAATATGATGCATCTCACGCATGCCAACGACAAAGGTACCGATGAAATCGAAGTTAGCTTCCTCGCAACGGCTCCGAGTCAGCTGGTATTGCGCCATGGCATCGTCACCGGTGACTTTGGCGATAGGCGAGAAGAAGAGATGTGCGCCGTTAGGTAGCCAGTTCCTTGTAATTTAGTTAGCTGCGAGAAATATTGCTCTGGAGTTTAGAAGACTTACACCCATTCTAGCTCTGTGTAGGTGGGAATACCTTGAAGCGTAAGATGCCGAGTTTGTAGGACGACATTATCAGGCATATCCTCTGGGAAGTAGAACTTCACACCAGGGATAGCTGAGAAGGCATTCTTCACAACCTCCCACATAACCTTCCTGACTGGTTCGGGGCCATAAAGCGCCCCATAAAAGTTCCAGCGCCCAAGGTTTAATTTCTTTGCAATTTCATCGAGTTCTAAGTCATTGAGAGGCTTCTTTGAGGATGTGTATGATGCGCGATTACCCTTATGACAACTGTGAGTAACATGTGGGAAGGATAATAGGAGCTTGCTTCACACACCATGACAGCTGCGTCGAGTAGAATATGTCTAACGGTCGGAACGTTCTGGAGGACCATTGAAGTTCGAAGTGGTCTAATGATCTCGATGGCCTGGTGTAGATCCTTATCCTTAGGAATAGTAATTAGGTAGGATTGATAGCCACCGGGGTTAACCATGAGCCAAATACCCATTTTCACTACAATTCCGAGGGAAGATTGACTGAAGATCCCATCATTATATGGGCCGAATCCATAGTTGAAAAGCTGCCAGGCCGAATTAGGCTCTTGCTCGTGCGGCGGTGCGTTGGGATCTGCATCAGGGTTTGGGAGTGCACCCATTCCCGTGCGAACGAGCGTTCCATCCGGGAGGATAACTAGCAGGAGCATTAGCTATGAAGATCTATAAGGTCTGGTTAGTGTTAATGTCTACCTTCCATGCCGCAATGCATCATAAAGTGGTCCCCTGGCTTATTATCAGCTTGCCATTATAACTGTCTAAGAGCAGCAGTCTTCATACCATATGGCGTATAGCCCACGCCTCTTTCAATTGTGTTTCCCAGAACAGAGCCTCCTCCCAGGTCCGGCACATCAATCCAGAGCTTATCACGGAGATTATTGTCGACCAAGTACTGATGAAGATCTGCAAACGTCACTCCAGGTTCGACCAATGCGTAAGCTCCCTCAACATCAACTTTCAAAACCTTATTCATATGTTTTCCGAGGTCAATAGTAATAGATCCGGGGACTCGGGGCGCCGCTCCCCCATACCCGATATTCCGGCCAATAGATAAGGGCCAAAGGGGGATCTCGAACTTATTGCATAGCCTAACAATGGCTTGGACTTCGGCGACATCGCGCGGGGTAATAAGTGCCGAGGATATGAAATGCTCTGGACCAGTGAGGTGGAACATATCATGGACCTTGCTCTGGTCAAGGTAGTCCCGTTTGTTGCATTGCTCGCTGCTGCTGACGATGGTGACATTCTCGGATCCGCTGATCTCCTTGACCGCAACAATGAACTCCTGGAAGGTAGTGCTGGATGTTCCTGGGGGTAGGACCAAAGGGTTGACAGTGGCTTGGTCCGTCTGCCCATGCTGCGCGGCCGCAGGGGCCTGTTTCGAGTTGGATTCTCGACGGCCGGACATGTTCGGCAGGAAAGATTGATGCAAGTTTATGAGGCAAGGACTGAGCTGAAATGGCTGGAACAGGAAGATGGTAAGATATTAGATGTCTGTGGTCATCCGCCCTAAAATATATCTATCCATTTGGTACGGGCTGCAAGGTCGAGGAGAGAGGAGTCGTCATGTCCTGCAGATTCCCGACCCACTACGGGGCGGTCCTGGGGTGGCAAAAGCCGCTGTGAGTGGCATTTTCCCGTCTCTGCAGCGAAATCTGATTCCCCTCCCCCACAGAGGGGGTGGGAAAAATGCCGTGCTGTGGCTAGGATCAACAAAGCCGCGTGGAGGTGGGAAATTATCCGACAGATGACAAACGCCGCCTGGGGAGCACGGAGGTGATCAACGCTAGTCTAAGCCAGTTTGCCCGGGTCATGTGTCGCAACAGGCTGAGGGTAGCAACGCCAGAATCCCAGGGACTCTAGTTAGCTAGGAGTGTTGTAACATCTCCACAAATGAGTAAGCCAACGTCCAGTGAAGGAAGCCTTTGTACGAAGTATGGTCAAGGACGTGGTGAGATTGTCTATCGTGAGAGTATTTCTTTTTCAGCAAGAAAACATAGGCAAATATATATATATAAATAATAATAAAAATAATGCTTAACCTTCATAATTGCTTCCTGATGTCTAAACGATGCAAAATTGTGGCGTCCAGAACCAATTCATTAACCTAGTGCTATCACAGAAGGAGTATCCATTTCTCCATGCTTTGGGGAGGCCATACGAGTCCTTTCAAACGCAGACTCCCATGCGGCTGATGCCCTTTCCTTTTAAGCGTGCTAAAAGAAAATCACGTCGACAATCAAACCACTGTGCTTTGGTGTTCCAAGGCGTCGCCTCTTCGATCGCCTCGGCGTCTTGGTACCGGAAGAACTGAGAGTGTTAGGTGTGCCCAACCGTGGTCACGTTTGTTAATATTACAGCTTCTTACTGAGGAATAGAAAGAATCCCAGACTTTCCCTCATTAGAAGAGACATCTGGAGCTTCATTGTTTCCTCTCCCCCTGGTCTATGCGCGATCCATCTGTCAGGGCAGAATTTGTCTGAATCGGAGCCAATGGTTTCTCGCCATCGATTCACGCTTCCTGGACTGACACTATAAACAGTGACTTTAGAGATAAAATATGGTGTGAGTTGATAGCCTTCAAGCTGTGCTTTTCAAGGGAATTGACTTGGTACTGGCTGGAATGGTGCAGCTGAGTGCTTTCGGAAACGACAGCAGGCAGATATGGCAGCTTTTCTGCCTCCTTGAAGGAAATCTCGCGCCCTTCTTCACCTAAATTCAGGGTTCGGTGAGTTTCATCAATTTCCTCCGCCGGCCTTGTCTTCGTAAGGGGTCTTTGACAAGATGTCCGGGACCAGCTACGATGGCGATGGCTTGCACCCAGGATATTCACGCCCGGGGTCGTGGTCTTTCTCTTCACCCGTAATCCCTGGGGGTCTTTATCTTGGATTAAATGCTGAATAAGGTCTCTCCGTTGACTGTAGTGGAGGCCGTGTGTCACCCTTGACTCTGCTGTCCAGCCACTCTAGGAAAACATGGAAATCATTCAGACGATGGCAATTTTAGAGATAATGCAGGTGTTGAGCTACAGCGTGCTCTGATTGCCCCGCTTAGGGGGTTGCGCGCTGTTATATCACCGCATTAGGCGATGCCCTCATTTTCAGATAAAATGAGGCTCTTTCAACTACCGGTTTTCATGCTTCAAGGTGAAAGTAGGCACTCTGTAAGACAGCAGGTACCTTATAATTTTGACTATGCACCGAAGAAGCGAGCGGCTTACTGATTATTCTCTTACCTTAGTCACCTTGTTGCCGTGGCCGTAGGTAGTCGTGATTCCATCTTCTCAGGTAAAGCTAACTTTGCCAGAAGAGATTTAGATGACTTGTCCATTCTGGCGGTGAAGTTCTTTGACGTCGTCGTGCTAGGTACCTCGGGAATATCTGAGACCTTCAGAACTCGCTCGACCTAGCCAGGAACGAGACGAGAATCTATCGCGTGAGACCATCAGGCTGATGGCATTTACCTCGGGTCTCGGCGTCACGGCATGTTGTAAATACTTACACCTACCAAGACATTCAGGGTACAATATGAGTCTCAAAAAGAGGTAGAAACAAGCTTCTTCTACACAGATGCTTTTTTGGTTTGCAACATTGACAAGTTTTCTTTTGTAGGAAAGATATATTTTACATAAATTTCTACTCGTGCAAACAGCAAATCGCCACTCGACCTTACCAAGCTTATTCATACGTAAAGACGTGTCAAAACTTGAGCACAACCTTGCCGGTATTCTGCCAATGTTAGAAATGGTTGCAAATAGACGGCATGTCACTCACAGCGGCAGACTTTTTGGCAGCCTGATCGAGTTCCTCGAAGCCCAGCAAGTTCACTTTTGGCTTCACAACCCCTCTCCTAACAAACTCGAGAGCCTCCAACGTTTCAGTTCGCGTGCCCACCAGTGTACCAACAACTGTGATACCTCTATCGATGACCATGAGGGGGTGCAAGTTCATGGCTTGGTCTAGTGGAGGTATACCTACACAGACTAGCGTACCAAGGACCGCGAGGATATCAAGCGCGCACTGATAAGCTTTCCCGGATCCTGCCGTGACGATGACTGCACTTGCTCCGGCCTCATCCGGAGTCAGCTTCCTTAGAGTCGCTGCCAGTTCTGGATCAGATGCGTCGAAGTATACTTCCGCTCCCATCGCAAGACAGAGGTCCTTGGCGGGCCCAATGTCAATTGCAGCCACGCGATAGCCCATTGACTTGGCATACTGGACTGCCAGTCCCCCGACACCACCGCCTGCACCTATAATCGCGACCCATTCCCCCGGCACAGCCCTACAAATCTTCAAGGCCTTATACGCAGTGACTCCACCGCATAGGATAGGCGCAACTAACTCATCTGGCAGGTTAGGGTCGTTTGGGATCTTTAAGACATAGCGGCTAGGCACGACGCAGTACTCGGCAAAGGTCCCATCCCACTTGCGGCCCGAATTCTGCTGCTCTAGGCACCGAGTTTCACCCCCAGGATGGCGGCAACAAGGGCACTGGCCACAGACGTCACGGACCCACGCAATGCCGACTCGGTCGCCAGCTTTGATAGTAGTCGGGTCTACGCCGGGGCCGACCTGCACTACGCAGCCAACGCCTTCATGGCCGAGGACATCACGGCATGGGCCAAGATGACCGGCCGCGAGCGATAAGTCGGTGCCACATACGCCGGTGACGGAGACCTTCACGAGAACTTCCCAAGGGCGGAGTGATGGGATTGTCGTCGATCGGATTTCGAAAGTGAAGCCGGAGCCTGATCGCTGTTCTTGTGTGAGACCATTTTTAGGTAACTCAGGGTGATTGGAGGACAAAAGTCAAGTATGGCGTTGGATTTGACTCACCACTACAACCGCAACTTTGTGGCTGGACTCTTGCTTGTTTGCCATCGCAGTTGCCAGGTACTCGATCGACGACGGTTGCGTCTGTTGTTGGTCTCAGAAGGTGCAGTTGTAGTATTTCACGTCTGTGAGAGGACCAGAACTGATATCGCCTAAAATTGCTATTTACCCAACGCGAGAAACTCATTATATGAAAAGCCAGAAGCATCGATGAAATACCGAGGTGACGAGAAGACCCGAGATCTTAGTCCTTGCTGCCCCAGATTGCCCACTCCAACAGTCGGAGGTGGGGAAAAGCCCGGTGGAGAGATTGCCGAGACATAAGACCCCACAGGGTTAGTACCCGTGATTCTATTGGTTTCAATGGTCTTCTCAGGGGTGAGCATTTCGCAGCTTCGCTGGCAGCTTTACCCCACCCGGAGACCTCGCCTCGATCGATCACATGAGCGTCTCAAGAGTTACACTTGCATCAATATTCCAGACGCCTTAACATGCTGCACCCCCCCCACGTCGCGATTTCTAACGGCATCAAGGTGTTTACGGGGCTAGCTTTAAATTCTGTCATGTATTAATGACTGTGTTCCTTGTTACTGTGGCTGACACCCCCTTCAAGAGAAGTGTCAGCAAGATCAACGACATGTCGCCACTGGGACATTGTGACATCCAAGGTGATGTACACCACTCAACATGGTGTGCACAAGGGCGTTTCTATGCCAGACCAAGCGCCTCGTCCGGAACCAAGCAAGGTGAATATGGGCCAGGCGCGTGCTGCAGTTGTGTTTCTACTGGAGTTCACGGTAACATGTCATTCCGGAGCATTGTTTGGACCAAGCTTTTTCTATGGAGGGCTAATTCACATCTCATCACTTGTGCCGAGATCTGTTGCTGAGCAATTCTGGCACCTGAATAGAACCTGCTGCGCTACAACCCTCACCAGGTTGCTCGAAATGCGGGTATGGTTCGGTGATACCAGACCGAGGCCCGTCGTGGCAACAAGAGAGGAAACTGATCAAGGCGACAACCCAGCCAAATTAGTCTCCTGTTTTTCAAGGGATGGACCCAGCAGAGGTTTTGACCGGAACATGGATGACGGGCACGGATTCAGAGTGGGTGCCCAGTTAGTATTCTTCTCTATAGCTGTTACTCTTGAAGTTGGTTACAAGTGCTCCGTGTCGGAGGCTTGTAAGCTCTACAGCATCACTAGACCTTCGATTTGTACAAATGAATCACCTTCGGCTTGCAATATGCAAGCAAACCCTTTCGGCCCCATTCTCCGCCTAATCCACTCTCCTTGTAACCACTAAGGTGGGCCTGTGGCAGAGGCCTCTCAAAACCGTTGATCCAAACAGTTCCGGCTTCGATCTGATCTGCCAGTCGTCCAGCCCGGTCAACATCCCTTGACCAAACAGCTCCTCCAAGGCCAGAAGGATCACTGTTGGCTCGTCTGATGACGTCGTCTTCATTCCTCCATTTGAGTAGCGGAACAATTGGGCCTAATCGGTCTTATTAGCATAAGAACAATGAAGTAGCCAAGGAGCGTACCGAATGCTTCGCCCGTGACGGCAAGGGCATTATCCGGGGGGTTGTCGATGATCGCAGGCTGAATTATGAAGTCGTCGTCCGAATCCTTAGGGTTACAGCCAAGCGCAAACTTGTAACCATTTCGACTTGAATCCTCAAAGAAGCCCTTGACGATGTTATACTGCATCTCGTTCTGAATGGGGCCGAGCATGATGCCTGACTCCAATGTGGAAGTTGGTGCCACCTTCCACTGCTTCACCGTTTCGACCATTACCTTCAGGAACTCATCATAGATGTCTTCATGCACGAAGATTCTTTTGCTCGCCACACAGAGCTGTCCTGAGTTCATGAAGGATCCAAGTGCCACCTGAGGTGCGACAACCTTGGGGTCAGTATCAGGGCAGATGATGCTCGCGTTGTTCCCCCCGAGCTCTAAGGTTACTGGCTTCAGGAGCCTTCCTGCCACTTCTGCTATCTTCTTTCCCGAGGCGGTCGAGCCGGTGAAACTGATCTTGTCGATTCCAGCATGACTACACAGCGCGGGTCCCAATTTCTCGTCGCCATTTAGAGCCTGGAGAACACCGGCGGGAAAGACACTCTGGAATAGTTCGACAACTTTTAAGATAGAGTATGGCGTAAAAGGAGACGGCTTGACTATGACGCAATTTCCAGTAACCAAAGCCGCGGCAATCTTGCCGATCGCAAGGACCAAGGGGTAGTTCCAAGGGCAAATCGCCACCACTACGCCCAAGGGCTTCTCATGGATACTGAGTTTGAGTTCGTTGTCGTCCTGGATGATCACTTCCTCAATGGGCCCCTGAGAAGCTGGGCACTGTCAGCGTACTTCTTACATTGGGGTTAAATAGCTGGCTTACCATTATATTGCAAAAAGTTCGCCGAGTGGTCGATCTCGAGATGGGAGAACTCGATCTACAACGGATCATCAGCATTAGATGTTGCAGCTTCAGCATGTATTCTAGTCACCGGCTTCCCCCCTTCTTTTGTAAGCAATGTTGCCAACTTCGACCTTTGGGCAACAAGGATATCGCGTGCGGCGACAAGGGAATCTTGACGATGCGACCATGACGACTGGGACCAATCCTTGAAGGCGATTCTGGCCGATGCTATTGCGCGCTCGACATCTTCCAGCGACGCCACTGGCACATCCCAGAGTTTCTGTCTGGTTGATGGATTGGTACCCTGGGTGACTTGCAGCCCCGATGTCGGATTGCCACCCACACCCACAGTGTTGACAAAGGAGCTGAACTCGTCCATAGTGTGTTTGCGCAAGGTGTTCAACACAGTAAAATATGAACACTATGTAAGTGCATTAATTCTACCATCCAAGACATCCCGAGGGCCTAGATTAAATAAACAGAACTTGCCCTTAATCAACTGCTTTCCCCCTCTTCCTGTAGACAGCGTGAGGGGAAATTTCCGCTGGACCCCACTGGTTAAAGTCAACAGCCTACCCTACCGCGGACTGGCTACTTCTGCCGCCGGTGCTCAGACCCTCCCTTTATGTGTAATGGTACAACGAAGTACTGGAACGGAAAAAGGACCACTACGTTTCAATGCCGGGGGAGAGGGGTGGGCAAGTTTCCCGAAATTGGACGTGTGTACTCAAGAGTCACTATGTGCAAAGTGTTGACAAGGAGTTTCTTTTCAGGGCCATCTACAAAGACCACAGCTGGAAGAAAGGCAACGCTAACATGAACATGTCCATGACGGCGCCGATGAGGGAGTTTGACCAACTGTAGAACTTGGTGATATCGGTCATCGGAACGGACCAGAGGTGCAGCTGCAAGATGCATTACCGACATCGCATTGGTCGCCTGTGCTCAGTTTGTCAAGCTACAAACAGGCATCGATGTTAACCAATCAGGCTGCCGTGTCTTGATTCACATCAAAACTCCACTTACTGAACATTGTGCAAGACTATCGGCCAATGCTGATGAATTCTCCGGGGCGGTGGCCATGCTCGTAGTATGTGAGAGTAATGCCAACGGCATGGTACGATAGCTACAACGCAGTCTCAGGGCCAATTTTACATTTTTGGAGCTTCACTCCAGGGACCTTCCCCCTTCAGTCTTCTACGTGACCAGGAAAGTTTCGACTACCAAGCAAAAGGCACAACCCAATGGAGGATGGAATTTGTGGTCGCCTCCCCGTCTCAATTGCGACAAGGCGTTAAGGGATGGCCGAGGTGGCAGCGCTTTGGGCCTTGCCACTCCAGCCGAAGTTGATGGATGAAATGGCGCCCTTTCACAATCAGCCAACTGCAAGTGACGAACCACCTTCACACCTGACCTGCGCCACCGGGCTAACAAACGAGCTAGAGGAAACATCCTTGGCAGGGTCATTTCCCATCGATGCCGAGCCCCGATCCGAACGCTCGGGAATTCCACCACCTCCGCATTCACCTCGGTCTCGTGTGAGTGCGTTTTTTGCCCCAGGATTTAGTGTTGAATATGGGGAAGACGCATGATCGGAAGCTTCTGTCAATGACGATCTCTGGGGAATGTCGATCAACATCAAGCGCAAAGGATACCCCGTAGCGGAGCATTAGTGTGGGAAAGTAAGGATGCCCTTGTGAGTGACTTTGAGCGGGTACGTGTGTGGTAATTGCCAACAGGCGAAGCAAGCCCTGCTCCGTGAGCCTGGGGTCGGGAAATTCAAAGACCATGTTGAAAATCCCGATAACTGTTTCAGCCGCGTCAACCCAGTTGTACAACCACGAGTATCGGGTCGCATATGTGACCACGCCTTATTTAAGTCCAAGAGTCTGCCTTGGACAATACTTGACAAACCTCCAGAACGAACACCAAGCCTTGACTTGCAATGATATTGTCAATTTCTGCCGAAATGTTTAAAGGCGTGTCCTTATCATTTCCCACTTTACTCACATCCGCTTATATACTCCTCGGGTTATTTATACTATATTGGTGTTTCTGGATCTCTTACGCCAGATATCTTCATCCACTCGCGAAATATCCTGGACCCTTCTTGGCTTCGGTGTCGAGATCATGGCTCGTCATGCAAGTTGCCGGAGCCAGCGCCGACAAGACCCAAAGGAAGCTCCACAGTAGGCTAGGTAAGTCTCAAGGCTCAGTACATGGCAGCGCTAAATGGATTTCGGATAGGGCCCGTCGTGCGGATTGCTCCCAATGAAGTTGCGATTTCGGACCCAGGTGCGATCAGAACAGTTTACAGCATTAATTCTGGCTTCACCAAGGTAGTTATCGGCATTTCTCCTTGCACTTTCTGGACTTGCTAACTTCTCAAGACTGATTTCTATCTTCCGTGGCGGCCGTTATGGGGTACGTTTGCAACTATCTGGAAACTGTGAACAAGCACTCATTCGACATAGCCAAGTACCCTGACCACTTCACGTCTTTGGATGAACGACTCCATGCAACCCGCAGAAGGATTGTCAACAACTTGTATTCTATGACAAACATCGTACGAGCCGAGAGCGGCATCGATCTGTGCACAGACTTGTTGATGTCAAGAATGCGGGAGTATGCCGACACTGGTGAAGTTCTCGACATTTCGAGCTGGGTTCAGATGTATTTCCCCCAATGGCCCTCATGAGTGGGTAGCAAGTTACTGACAGGACCATGGATAGGTATGCTTTTGATGTGATAGGCCAGCTGTTCTTCAGCCGCATGTTCGGCTTCTTGAAGGAAGGTGGTGACCATCGAGGTTATATCAGGTCACTAGACACCCTATTGCCGGTTTTGGCAGTGACTTCCGTCATGCCAACTTACATTCGCACTTTATTCTTATTGGCAGGGACAATGTTTGGAAGTGTGCGGCGGGCTTTAACCGCTCTCAATGAGATTGAACGAGCAGCCGAATCATGCATCGCCGAGCGACAGGAAATTCTCAAAAACGGTGAAACTGTTGAAAGAAAGGATATTATGTCAACTCTCCTCGACATAATCCAAGAAAAGGGCGATAAAGTCGACTTCGGATTGACTGAAGCAAAAGTTGAAGTCTACGTTGCTTTGTTCGTGCCCACTTCCTTCTTGCTGCTCAAACAGCTAACCGGGAAATAGGTTTGCAGGGTCCGATACTACCGCAGCGGCAGTTTCATCCATCCTCTACCATCTTGTCAAGAACCCACAGGCTTATCGGAAGTTGACAGAGGAAATTCGCCAAGCTGCCGCATCTGGGGAGCTAAGCGTCCCCTCTGTGCAATACAGCGAGGCCGTGAAGCTCCCGTACTTGGAGGCATGCTGCAAAGAAGGCATGAGGATGCATCCTAGTGTTGGGTTGACCTTGCCGCGCAACGTGCCCAAAGGCGGAGGCATGATTTGCGGCGAGTGGTTTCCTGAAGGAACTAGAGTTGGAGTGAACGCAGCCGTCGTTCATCGTGACAAGACGATTTTTGGGGACGACGCAAACGAATTCAGGCCTGAAAGATGGTTTCGGGACAACGCGGAGAATATGGACCGGTATATGTTTCAGGTATGATAGAGCCCTGGCCTAGGTGCTCTTTGTCCACTAACACCATTTGCAGTTCGGAGGCGGGTCGAGAACCTGTATCGGGAAGAACGTAAGTGCCCTCCTATTGAAGATAATGATTAGAATTAACTAGTTGTTAGATATCCTTGTGTGAAATGTATAAGATGATTCCTCAACTCCTGCTTTCTTTTGATTTAGAGGATGCTTGCACGGAATGGAATACTAGTAACTACTGGTTTAATAAGCCTAGTAATGTTAACATTATAGTTAAGCATAGATCTAGGTTTTAATAAAATAAAAAAAAGATAAAATATTAGGCTTTTAAGAAATAAATAAAATATTAAGTTAATATTAAAAAATAAGCTTTATAAATACTTTTGTACTTAATATTTTATCTTAGAAAAATTTTTTTTATTATAATAATAAAAATAATTTCTTTTTTATTTAAAATTAATCTAAAAAAAAATTAACTAAGCATATTAACTATAAGATATATTTTCGTATTTAATATTATAAGCGCATTAGTGCTATAATAATATAATATAATATAATATAATACTTTTATAATTTATTACTTCTATTAGGGTTAAGTCTTTAAAAGGTATTATAATATCTTAAAAATATTAGTCTGTTAAGGCTATTAAACCCTAAAGAGGCTCTTAGTAATTTTTTTACTTATCTTTAATTACCTCTTACTTATTAAAGAATAAGCTTTTAATAATAATACTAAGCCGTCTTATTCCTTTTAGAACTCACTCAATTGATTAGCCGACATAGAAATAGGCTGCGGTATTAATAGCGCAGATGTGAATCCAGGCTGCATCAAGCGCGACCAAACCTATAGGAAGGTACCCGTCGTGATTGTTGGCAAGAACTGCATAAGCCACTAAGTGCGGTTCTCTACCTACTTCTGTCTTGGTCCGGCCAGGGACGTATGTCAGTCTCAGCTGAGAGTAAGCTGCAATCAATGTCACGTATAACGCAAGCATATCCTATTGGTTGCTCTCATCGGGTTGCAATGTGGTGCCAAGGAATTTACGGGCAGACGGGAAACAGGGGTGGGAGTGCCGGGCAAAGAGTTAAAGTGGCCGCCAGCGCCTGCCCGACATGGCGCATGACTGTTCTCTCACAAATTACCCCACCTTCATACTTTGGGTTATCTACGAGATCATGGTGACACGCCAACCTCAACATGAGACAAAACAAGATCAGAAGACGGAGAGCGACCCCAAACAATCTCTTACCGTCCTACCATCGGCATCCCCATCTCCTTATGAGCCGCTCAGCCAACATATAGACTGCACGCGGCTGATAAGGATCGAAGCAGCAACGACGGACGATGATCCCATCATCTGCAGTTTGTTCGAGGTCGAGTTCCGTGAGAAGCCCAAGTTCTATGCGCTCTCATACATGTGGGGAGATGGCCCAGCCCAATGCAATATTATCCTAAACGGTGTGACCTTCAGCGTTAGGCAGAATCTCGGGGATGCTTTGCGGTATCTGCGAACACACGCTGCTGACACCTCTTATTGGATCGACGCGATATGCATCAACCAAGACGACGTCCCGGAGCGAAACAGACAGGTGCGCATGATGCACCACATCTATTTTAGGGCTGAGACTGTCGTCGTGTGGCTGGGGAAGAGATATGTGGAATACGAGGCGAGCCTGCCAGACTTGCATGGACTTGGCCATTGCAAACCATCGAACGGACAACAAAAATTGGAGTCGTCAGCAAATGGGCCTCAGAGCGACCTTTCCGCGGCGAAGGAGCCAAATGAGGATGCACAGCAGCGCAAGCTGGCAGAAGACTTGTACAAGAACGGCTACTGGAATAGATTGTGGATCATCCAGGAGATTGGGCGTGCTCACAATATCAAAGTGTGTTTCGGAAACTATGCGGTAGAATGGGATCCGTTTATTCATTTCATCACCATGCACAACATCGGAAGTCACGGCCCTGTGAGGCTGAATCGACAGCGACAAGGGAAATATACCGGGTCAAGCTCCTTGCTCCAACTGCTACAAGATCACAGAGAAGCTCTGTGCCAAGACAGCAAAGACAAAGTGTACGGCTTGATTGGTTTGGCATCAGACGCTGGCGGCTTTGTTATCGATTATCAAAAGTCAACCTTTGAGATATGGACCGACGTTATGGAGTTTATGAACCGACACGGTTTATTCGCAGACAAGGACATTGTCTGCGTTGGGGGTCTTGTCAAATCTCTGCTTATGGGTACCAACTGCCTGCCCCTCCAGCAAATTCTGCGACAGGACGCACCTGGCAAAGAAGATAGTGTGATTCTCACAGACCCGAAGCATTTCAAAGCATTTGAGTTGCAGGCAGCTATGCTAGGATGCGTCACTTGTGTGGGCCCGCGTCCGCATGAAATCGTTGGAAATCTCAACCAGGTGGATAAGTGGACAGAACAGGTCCAATCGAACTATAAAAACGATCTCGGTCCTGCCCACCAGGAGAACGATTTGCTAATTCGGACTATTTTGGACCTGGATGATAGCATCTTATCGAAGAAATGCTTTGACTGCAGAAGTGTTATACAGTGGTCGGTACGTGATGACGACTACACAGACCACAATGAAGCCCTGCATAACAATTGGCATTGGATACCAGATTTGCAAAGCAGGTCTAGTGGCCAGCCGCAAAACGAGAACACATCTGCAGAGCAGTCCTCCACTGAGGATTCCCGTCTGTTTCAGATGTCGAATCCATATAAAAGACAAACGCCTTGGAAAATGGGCCTAGCGTCGAGCGACATCCGCTCTGGAGATTTCATTTGCTGGCTTGCGTGGCCGCGAAGAGCCGTGGTCGTGCGCCCACAGAAGCAAGGCAACAAATCTCATTTCTGGAAGCTTCAGGTAGTGGGCACGGCTGTTGTCACTGAGGATTTGAGAGAATCATGTTTGAGTTGTTTGCAACGTGTCGGGTGGTTTGAGAACAAGTTGAGGCAGACTATTTATTTGGATGCAACTACCATTTTCATTCTTTTAGCATAATACACAGAGGAAATACATGCCCTGTCGCAGGTCCACGTTGACTAAAAGTGGACTTTGACACATTCGAATTAGTCCAGTATCACGATAGCCCACCTTTCACTTAAAAGAGGACGCTAACTTAAGAGCCTTATGGCGCTCAGGACGAGACTTATAACCTGAGCCTTCAACAAATATCCTACCGCTGCCCTTAGTGAGTGTTGGGATATTTGTTGAAGTTCCTTCGGCCACAGGGAGTGGCAGAGGCAGGATTTTCGGCTCGGAATCCGTGGCCATGTTCTTCTATCTTGCGTAATTGATAGTCATCAAGAGCGGCCCAATGTTTTTTTTGTTTACTACCTACCTGAAGAAGACTTAGATTAAAGAAGTTTGATGCTTAAAATTAAAGAGACGAGGTCACGAAACGCGGTTAAACAGCAATGCCACAGAACACGGGGTCTGGGCTGCAAGGCTAAGCTAGCGCCGGTCCAGAGCGTCTCAAGCCCCAAAAGGCAACGCGCCACCTCGCAGACAAATGCGCGCTAAATTTGGGCTTTTGCTCGTTCCTTCACAAGAGAAGTGCTGGTGTCGGGCTTTCTTAAATAACGCAAGTGCCTTGCTTCTCAGGCTCGTCCCGAAAGGCATTGCCGAACCCCGTAGGGGACCGGTCTCCTGTCTTCCGCGCCCTCCTTACTCAAGCTCGGGCCACCTAGCGATCCATGCGTGCATGTATTGTAATCGCAGCGCTATAGTTTTAAGCTACCTTTGCTATGATTTTAAGGTATATAATAAACTTTAATATATTATTAAAACTATTAATATTTACATTAAGTTAAGCTTATTAAAGCTTTATATTTTAAATATAAAGCTTTTATTATTAAAATTATTAAAATATTAATTAAAATAAATAATAATAAAATAATAAAATAATAAAATAAATTATTTATATTAAATTTATTTTAAAAAAAACTAATAATATTAGTTTAAATAAAATAAAAATTATATTTTATTATATATTTAATAATATTAAATATACTTAAGTTATATTAATAATTATAATAACATATATATAAAAAAGTTATAATAAGTATAATATATAATTAATTTTTAAAATAATAGTTTTTTAACTTAGTCTAAGATAAAATTAATATTTTTAATATCTAGTTCTAAGATTAACTTAAATAAAAATTTATCTTTTTAATACCTTATAATAGTTATTTCCTTGCTAATTAAATGCTACGTGTGTCATGTCTGTGGCAAATTAGGGAGCATCTCTCCAACCCGATTGGACATATCCTGGACCGAGATTTCACAAGATCGCGGGGGTGGTGAATTTGCCGCTTTGGGGCCGAATGCCTGCACACTATGACGCATATGTGCCAGCGCCCCCCTCCCTTGAAAGCCCCAGCCTCCGCCTGATGGCTATCCCTACGCGATTCGAACTGCCCTCTTGCCCTGTCTGGCTATTCCACCTCTCTTTCGCCGAACATTCTCTCCTCTCTTCCAAGTCATTTTTCGCCTTGAGTCCTCGCTCTGTTTCCACCTTGCTCAGGTACGAGATCGCCCTAGAAGCGATGCCCTTTCAGTGCCATTCTTGCCATGCCAAGTTCTCCAAGATGGGTAAGCAGCCCTTCGCACATTGCTCAACGGGCGCTTGACGCTCCCGTGAGAACTTCACAATCTATCATCCTCAAGCACCGGGCCATGCTAACCTTGCGGCATTATAAGATCATTTGAAACGTCATCAACTTTCTCGTGGGTCTTTCCTTACCATCATTCGCCTCCTGCAACCGCGCAACCGTGTTGACACCTCGCAACTTAAGACGGCAATACGCGTGCATACACCTGTCAATTCTGCTACCTTGGCTTCAATCGCAGGTCAGTTATAACCCTTCCAACTGCCCTCACTTGCTTTCTAATCTGTCGCTAGGGATGCGCTACTTCGACATTGGAGAACCTGTGAAGAACGTCTCAAGGCGGGCCAGCCTCCGCCTGTCCTGCCGCGACGGAAACGTGGCCGCAAGCAGAACGCATGCATAAGATGCGCGCAGCTGAAGAAGAAATGTAGCCGCTCACTTCCATGCGAGGCTTGCTTTAATCAAGGTCTACATTGCATTTACAGAAGATCTTCGCCACCGCCGTCGGCAGATACCATCGACAAAGAGCACCCAACGCCGTCCTCACTACCACAAATGGATACAGAGGTGACCCAACTTCTTGACGACCAGTCACTGGAAATACTTTTACCCGACCTAGAGCTCTTCTGTCCAGAATCAACTGAACAAGAAGCCCCTAGTCTACCATCATCTCGTCCGATTAACGTGCTGTCTCCGAACCACGCTGGATCCAGTTTTTTCCAACCCGAGGAGTCTGCCTCGGCTCTCTCCGCTCACGGTAGATTCTCAGATATATTACACGACTGCCCATCAACGATCGAGTTCAATTGGCATCTCCCGAACATAAACCCCATCTCGTTGTCATTAATTCCAAAGTCACCACCCCGGCCCATGAACCTTCGGTTCCTAGCCAAGCTTACGGCAACCCATGGCCTTGCAAACTCGTTCGAGTGCGGCAACATTTTTGCAAGACGGAAGATCATGTCCACCTTGGGGCAAAGTGGCAAGGCTCTACCGACAGTTAATATTCTCGCGGAAAGCCCAGCGTATCACAGGCCCGCACTTGCACGTCTTTGGACGGAATCGGACCAAGTGCCTGGGTGGCACCACCCTTTGCTCGACGCCAGTTTACATCACGACTGGAGCTATCCCGGCTTTCCCGGCCAGTCCGCACACCTAGGCAATGCAGGCTTGATAGAAAGTCACCAAAGAGTTTCCTCTCACCCCTTGAAATCCAAGTCTCACGAGATTGTCCAAGGAATCCGAGGCGTAGTCTGTCATGACATGCGATGCCGAGGCAGTACAATCAACTGGTCCCCATCAACGGAGCGTTCATGTATTCGATTCTTCTCACCTCTGAATCTCGATAGATTCATGGGAGCCTTCTGGCATTTTTGGTACCCAAACTGGCCAGTATTCCACAAGCCGACCTTTATTGCCGCCCAAAAGCCTGCTCAACTGATCGCTGCCCTTTCATTAATCGGGGCCTGCGTGAGCCCGGAGAAGACCGACCGGGATCAAGCGATGCTGTGGATCGAGGCGGTAGGAGATTGGATTCATCATGATCCCGACTTCTCTGAAGATGCTGTCCCACAAACAGATGATGAAGCCCAGCTGTTGCAGCTTGAATTACGACTTGATATGGTACGTGCAGCCTATGCCATCATTATCATTATGACCTGGGAAGGGAGTGAAAAACAGATGACGGTGGCACGGAGGACCCGGTTCTCGCAAGTTGTATGCGTTGCCCGCAGCCTTTTCTTTTTCCCCGTCGCTCGGGAAAAGGCCTATGGCGGCTCAGATCCGAGCAATCATTTTAGGAGATGGATGCTCTTCGCGTTGAGAGAAGAGTGCATTCGCACACTGATCTATGTTTTCCTCCTCGACTGTGCTTTCGTCATGTTCCATAACTCTGCTCCGCGCATGGTAGTGAGTGAACTCCAGTTTAGTCTAGCCATGCCCGAAGCATGCTTCAACGCTCCGACTCCCGAGACGTGGTTGAATCGTCTTGACGAATGGTCTGAATGCCAGCATGCCGATCACGAAACGACGTTATCTGAGGCGATTCGGGTAATATTAAAAAGTGAACTCGAGCCAGAGGACTGGAGAATGTTTGAAAAGATGAGTTTATTGAACCTCTTTGCCATCACCAGTGGTAAGCCCTTGCGACAGTCTGAAAACAATCGAGTGGAAGGTCAGAGTACTTACTCAAACGCAGCATTTCACAACCTCATTTTTCATCACCACCACGGAGCAGATTATGGATCAACATCCTTGCCAATTACCCGAGGGCTGAGGAACTGGATGCGGGCCTGGGTTGCTCGAGACATGGTTCTAGTCGAAGACCAGCCATCCCAGTCATCCCACCCTGAACCTTCCGAGGGCGGAAGCAAGATTGGGTTTTATCGTTATATGAGAGAATACTGGTGCCTGGCTGTTATCTTTCACAATCAGTTTGAGTATGCTCGCAGTCTTGGTGTTGATACCAGTCTCGGAGCGAGCAGCTTGCCCACGTCGCAAGGTGGGCTTGTAAATTTTGATAACTCGGATATGGGCCAGGTGCACGAGTTGATCATTCGATTTCAAGATATGGATATCAGAGGGGTGCTAGAACAATGACTAAGGATAATTATTTTTTCCAGTCTACCTAAGGCATAGTAAATGTATATCTGGAATATCATATGGCTTTCTAAGATTTAGCTTATTTATTATAGTTAAGGATTTTTAACTCCGAATCCGAGCTGTTTATATAAGAATAAGAGGGGATATATATAGCCATATATTTCTTAAATCTTTAAAATATAAAGCTTTAAACTAATTTAATTAAAAAAAATATCATAAGAGAAATTATGTATCTTCGATTTTTTAACTAAAACCTAAGGTTATGGCCTCTTTAATTAGAATATGTCTTCTCCGTGCTAGAACCTGCCTGTGACGGCGTAAACTCTACAACCGTGTCATCACTATGATTCACTTCGCTAACATGACGAAATGTTTCCCATAATCTGGTAGATAAACTAGACGCCGGCACTTCGGGGCCACGCGAACTCAACGCTCCCAGTCTCGTAACACAGACTTGATTGAATACCGTAGCCAGGGTCTAAGCGCACCCAGATGTACTGTTCAGTTTTAATTTCATCAAATAGACTTGGAAAACTTCATTCGCAATTGCCAAGATCGGCTTCTATTTCACTTGCAACCGGCATCGCGCTCAAAGGCTACCTGGCGGAGAGGATCATGGGCCAGAGGGCTGGCATGATGCCAAAGAAGAAACATAGATGGGGGTATAGGTGGTAGAAATGGATAAAGGCTGATATCATATATTTAAAGGCAACCCTTGAGAAATATAAGTACTTCCTTATCACCCATTTCACTCCAAACTACCTACACTAGAGATAACCAAGAGAGCGTGGAATTCATCACTCGGGCTTCCTTCCATAAACTACGTAGATCGGCGCATAAAGATGAATCGACGGATCCTTGAGCTCCTTCCGGACCTTGGCCACGTACACCTGGACCTCTTCTTCCTTCCAACCGAGGACAGTCCCGTAGATCCGAGGAGTGTATGACTCAACGGCTTGGATCTGCTGGATGATCTGATATCTTCCAATCTCCTTGAGCTTCGGATCCTTGGGCCAGGCACCAATAGGTATCTTCTACGTCAGCAACGCCTAGACAGGTAGGTCAAAGTGTAACATACCTTGAAAATCTCCTGCTTTACATCCACAAACCCTGCCTTCTCCAGCTTCTCCTTCCAGCCAATAGCACCCTCGAGAGGCTTTCCAAACTTGGCGGACCCGTCGATCAGAGTCTTGAGCCAGCTTTGGGCGTTCTCGGCCTTTTCTGCGGTGCCATCGTCAGAGAGCCAGCGCGGGTACGCGGCCTGGAACTCGATGTAGCCACCCGGTTTCAGGTGTTGAAATGCACGCCGGAACAGTGCATCTTCGTCACTAATACAGCCTTCCAGTTCGCGGGAGTGAATAAAGTCAAAGGGCTTGGAATAGAGCCACTCTGCTTCGAAGTCATCCACCTCGAAGGCGCAGTTTGGGGGAGTCCTGGATCCTTTGAGTCAGTAAATGCAGACATATAAAAACAACAATGGCCTACCATTTTGGCTGAATGGGACTGAGATCCGTTCCAATTACCTCTGCGGAGGGATATTCGCTAGTATTTATATTAGAAAGACGATGATATCAGCCATGGCGGGAGGAAACAAACTCGGCAAAGTCCATCGCCCAGATTCCAGTGCCGGTACCGAGATCGAGGACACGCTGGGGGTTATCGGAGATAGGTGCCCTGAAAAGCTCACCGCCGAGTAAGAGTCGAGAAATATGATGTGCTAGGTCCATACGGTCTTGCTCTGTATCGTCGTTTGGCTAGTTTTCTTTAGCAGGTCTTCTTTTCTTTCCCTGCCTATGAGTCTCTGGATACATACCAGGAGATAGGTGCCCGCACGGAATGCATGGTAGCGACGTCCATTCTAGAAGGATATTGTAAGCCACTATTAATGCATTGGTATTTATGCTGATGCTCACCTCATATCTACACCAACAGTGCAGGTGCTGGTCAGACGAGCTTCAGATTAATGACTGAGCGGAGCACGTACTTGTAGTTAATGATGCTTGAGGCTAGTGAGGTCTGATAGCTGGCCGAATTTTCCCTATCGTCTTAATCAATGACCGTCCCTTGAGGTTACAACAGCAGACTTACGAGACAGCATAGGCCGAATCATTATCTTGAGGAGCATCCTACGAGGACATGGTGAGCCAATAGGCTAACCGAGAACGTGCTACTACTCACATCCGCCTCTAAAGGATTCTCCGCCAGAGTCTCCTGGAGCGGGGGCGGGGGCGTCGCAGATTCCTGTCTCTCTTCGGTGGACATTTTCGGGACGAACTCTCGGGGCAAGTTGGCGATGGAGTGACAGTGGGATCGTGATGGATTTAACAGTGGTGGAAGTCTGTGGGACGCTTCACGACCAATAGCCAATTATATCACGATGGCAAGTACATTGTGTACCTCCATATCTCGCAGCTTTGATAGGTATCTGTTAGCAAACTGGACAAGCTTAAAGGTTGAAATGCAGGGTTCCCCTCCCGCTTTTCTCCTTCCAGGCTCGTGTCGTGTTGATCCTGGTTCAATGGCATGACAGACGGGGCAACTATGCCTAATCTAGCCGAGCCCGTTGACGGGCCGCTGTTAGAGCAATTGGAGATAAGAGTTGGACCCGGCCCCACGATCCGTGGCGTATCTTCAAGGGCTCGTCGGGCGTTGGGCCGGTTCCCCTTGGACCTCGCGTAACCAACAAACAGCGCATGTATTGCGCCATTTATGTCTACATCGATTAACAATCTCGTTGCACTTCGGTGAGTAACCATGTAGGCTCTCGCCATTCATCCGAGCAGAGGCCTACAATCCATCCACCAGTTGACTCGTCAGGTTAAGCAAGACTGAGGCCACTCACAGGTGGCCAAGAATCCATGCACTACCCTGTACATCAGCCTAATCTACACGATCCATTCATTTTCAGCCCCCAAAGCGATGAGAATATCAGAATTCCCCAATCCGGCAAGCCCCAGCCTGCCAATGCCTGACGCTCCCCTAGACAGGGGTCATGCCAGTCGCAGATCCTGTGACGTAGCGAAAACCCCCCAAGCGAGCCCTGGATATAATAACCTCGTCTCGTCCGGAAACCGGCAGACAAGTTCGTTTCACTTTCGTCTTGGGGCACATCTGCGGCAGCCAAGCTATCCTTTTGGGATAACCAAGCCAGATGGCATACTTGACATTCGGGACAGCGAGCGATTTCTGAGACGCCGAGTCCGACCTGAGGAAATGAAGTGCCAAAAAGGAAATTGTGTTGACTGGAGTTCAGAGGCCATGTCACTATAAAGCCTGTCGAACTTCGCGATAGTGCATCGTAGGACAATTCCATTCTTAGACCATTATTGCCCGAGTTGAGCTGGGGCTAATTTTCTCTTCTTATCATTCTTTCAGTCAATCGTCCACAATGTTTTGCCATTTTGCCTTGACCATTCTCTGCTTGAGCTCGCAGGTTGCCGCCACGGCACATGCTAGCTACCACAATACACTCGAGCAGGCCTCGAGGCTTCACGCTAGACAGGGACAACAAAGCTGTTTAGACCCTAATCTGATCCAGTCCGCCAGCGCCAAGACAGGACAGGAGCCGGGGACTGAGGGCATCAAGCCGGGCCAGGCGCCTTCCGCAACGTGAGTCAACGGCCATGAGATATCTTTGAGCAAGATTCTAACCCTCTGAGCCCAGAGATGCAAACAACTTTATCAACTTCTGTAAAGGCCAACAAATCACCAATGGCGTGCAGGTAAAGTCCGGCTCATGCAACCCCATTCCCATGGGCCGGATCCCTGCAACATCCAACATGATCTCGGCCATGATCACCAGCCCCCAGCCCGGTGAGGCACTTACATCCGGCACCACGTTCAACGTCCAAGTGCAGACGTCGCATCTGCGTGCGGGTAACTTTGTCAATCCCACTACCAACTATTATACTGCTCCGCAAGATCTCGACCAGAATGGTGACATCATCGGCCACTGTCACGTCACTATTCAGGATATTGGCTCTCTCAAGTCAACTACGCCCCCCGACCCAAGTCGGTTCGTCTTCTTCAAGGGTATCGACGACGATGGCAACGGACAGGGACTGCTCCAGGCTGTAGTTGAGGGCGGGCTGCCTGCAGGCGTGTATCGCGTGTGCACCATGATTGCAGCGCAGAACCACCAACCCGTGGCGATGCCAGTCGCTCAGCGAGGCGCTCAGGATGACTGTACCAAATTTGAGGTTGTTGATGGTCAGGGTGGTGGCGGTGGCGGTGCATCTGCCTCTGAAGGTCAGCAGAATGGCTCTCCAACCAGCCAGGCCCCGGCGGCAAGTTCTAAGCCAGTAAGGTCTGGGAAAGGAAGAGGGCGTGGTAAAGGTTTCAGAAGGCCGGGTCAGCGAGGGCAACGAGGATAGGCGCTGAAGTTTAGAACTCATCGTGTCCCCAAGATGTTCTCGCTTGCTTTCAGAAGGGTTGACAATGCATGGAGAGCAAGTGGAACTCGCAGATTGCCAAGATGTAAAGCAGGCTTTAGCGGTTTTGCGCCTTCAGGCCTGATCCTCTCAACCAAATACAATAATTACAAGTCGTTTGCTCATCCAGGATCCTTGCATTAACCCTTGACAGAGTGCCCTGCCACTGACATCGCCCAGCTCAGAAAGGTGAAGGGGCTAGCTACCCTATAGCGCCTCGATCAAACCACGCGCCATCCCAAAAAGGAAATTTTGATTACCACCGTTTCAACCAGGGCGTGTCAGGTCGCGTGGGGAAATCAGGGGATCTTTGTTTCATTGGCTGTTGCGCGCGTATTTGAACCCACGATGACACCTTGACTAATCATGGGCAACAAGCGAACCGTCAAGTAGCCAGACTCGCACTTTTTGACCTTCATCGGCCATCTTTTCTTGCTCTTGTGCAGCCATCTTCCCCTTTGTCCGTGCATCTGCGTTAGGTCACGATGAGTAACAGCATCTTCCGCATGTTCAATCCTGGGGGTTAGTCTTGGCCCCCCTGCTAGTCACGTTCGTGCTGTTAACCGCTGACGAGAGCAGAGCCAAAGGAAAACCCAGTGGAGAAGAGGCGGGCCCAGCTGCGGCGGGCCCAACAGTAAGATCATTACATTTCAATGGACCGTTGAAGACCGTCTGTAGTGACCCGACCCCCAGATCCTACCGTAGCCGCAAGGACAAGTACACAAGAACACTCGAGGAGGAACTTGCCAACTCCCGGTCGAAAGAGGTGGAACTGATGCGCGAGTGCGAACAACTGCGGGAAAATCTCCAAAATGCCCTTCATCAACTATCTCAACTGGGCGTCAATGTCCCTGCCGAGATCAAATCTAAGGCCAGCGGGAATGCCCCCAACGAATACACAAGCCCATCCACAGCGACGGGATTGTCAACGAGTGTCTCTCCGATTTATCTGGGAGATTGTGGCAGCCAAGCGGTGGATATCATTCCGTCTCCGCAACTTATCTCCCCGGAGTCATTCGGCGACTTCTACAGCCCAACTGAAGGCCAACAGGGCCCAATCCTGTTTAATATTGGAGGAGGACTTGCAAATAACTCTCGCGTGAGTGACGTGGACCAGATCATCGTGGGCATGGAGTTTGTACTAAAGTAAGTCTGACATTTTGTGGGAGGAGTGGTACTAATGCTCGGAAAAGGATCGAGGAACCCTGTCTGGGCCATCTCCATGGCGACGCCAAGAAGCCCCACGAACCTGGAAACCATGCTCTGACGGCCTCTGCCCAGCTCATGGCAGCCTGTGACTACCCATCGCCTACGAATAGATGCACTCCGCTCTTGTCTCCGAATTTTGGAAATACACCGACGACCATGCTAGAACGGCTGTTGACCCTCGCGCCAGACCTGTCTGATGAGGGTGAGATGACACCAATTCAGGCATGGAACAACATCCGGTGTCGGCCAAACTTTGGCGGACTTAATGCGCGAAGCTTGGGGATACTTGCTGAAAGGCTGAAGAAGGCTGTCAAATGTCATGGGTAAGTGGGTTTACAGAATCTGGGATCAGGCAACGTTGACGAAATGTTAGGTTTGGTGCTGTTGTGAAGCAGTCTGTCTTCGAGGGCTTGGTATACGAGACACTCATCGTCGGGCGGACCTTTTGATTGTCTACTTGGGTTGACCTGATATGGTGCTTCATAGTACGAGGTACTGTCTTTCTACCACTGTCTCCCCTAGCCCGCATTCGTACTGGTAAAGCATACAAGCTGCGAGGGTAGATTTGCGGCTTGAAGGACTGATTGAATGAAATAGGGAACTGGAAAGCCGGCCGAGTCGTACTTTTTTGCCACGAGACCTTGCTTTCCACTATCAACCCACCCGTCGCCACCAGGTGATCGAGAGGTAAACAAGGTGAAAGAAGAAGGTACCGAGGATCCTTCGCCCTCAACTACCACATGGCCATCTGATCCTTCAATTCGGCAAAACCCATCATCTGTTTTCACCTCCAATGACGAATTGGCGATGCCTTGTTTACCATTAGGATAAAGAAGAACCGCCGCAGTGTATATATCAATACCATCTTATAAAGTTTATATTGCGACAATAGCAGGGTCCTTAGCCTTATCGCCAGTCCCTGGATCCAGGCTAAGCAGCGCCCAGGTCAGACTATAAATGCCAATGTCCAAGAGGCTACCAGCTCCGAGGGCAGGGTTCTTCAAGCGCGACTCGGTCCCGAGAGATGCGATATCCATCTTCATACCGAAGTCATAGAAAACTCGTTTAATATCCCCGATAATGCGTTCTTTGTGTAAGAGTTGCTGGAAATGTTTGACAAGTGGGAAGTGACGAGTCCACATAGCTTCCATCACCAAGACACCCTTGTCGCGGGCAGCGTCAAAGACTTTGATTGCGTCTTTTGCAGTAATTGTAAAAGCCTTCTCGCACAAGACGTTTTTGCCCGCAGCAATCGCATCGAGGCAATTCTGCTTCTGAAAAGCGTGCGGTGTGCCGATATACACGATATCAACTTCAGGATCATGATAACATTGATGATAGCTGCCATAGATGAGGGGGTTGGATCTTGGAATGAACTCGGCAGCGAACTTTTGCCCTTTCTCCACAGATGATGAACCAATGGCTTGGACAACATGTCTGAAAGGAGCACCGGCGCGGTTCAAGACAAGATCTCTAACAAAGTACGAAGAGATCTGGCCAGTGGCGATAATACCCTAGCGCAAGGTTCGTAAGCTAGATGTGATTATGTAGACCGTTGAATTAATATCGGATGTGTCCGCCATGCAAGGTCATATCCGTCAATTCCAAGATCATGAGGGCGCTCCGAAATCAGTATACGTCCCATCATGGCAAGGCCATAGAGACGTAGCTATTTAACGGTGCATTTTAATTGTCAAGGCAGATCCTGATGGGATTGACTTTCCACGTTCGAGATCGTACTCGTGGCGGAAAATGGGTTCCTGGGGTGGCTCTGTGGCAATAAAGGAAAATATTTTCCGCGTTGCAGCACGTGCTACTCGCCCTAAACAAACATCCCCATATCCATTCTGTAAGGCTCATTCTCGTTTTCTGCTAATTTCCATGTCTCTATCTGCATTAATCTTGTAAAGCATTAAATGGAATGACTGAACCGATAAATACATAATTCGCAACATGTCCGTCAGACCAGCGGTAGGTTCGATGTGTCAATTATTATTATTGTGCTTGTCTCGACCATTTATCATGTCTATCAGCATCGCATCAATTATCGAGGTCCTAGCAGCGCGACATGGAGTCGTGTCATTCTCTTCACCATCTAGGTGATTGTTTCACGAGGAAAAAAGTTCTGGTTGGAAGAAATGGAAACCGAAGTGCTCATTCAAAGAACACACTATCTAGGTGTAGTCGTGTACCCATACGATAAAGGGGAGCTCGATATCACTGGGACGATACAGGCGAATCTAGATTTCTTCCCAGGGTGGTTCAACAGCTATCCTGGTAATTGCCGCGAGACAGGATAGGTGAAGTCAAGTGATTAATGCGGATCCTCCAGTTTGATCTATCCCCCCTTACACATTTTACTAGTCCGGCAAAAGTCAGGAGGAGGTGTGAAAGCGGGCCTTGATATAGTCCTCCACCGCAGTAAACTTGAAGTCGGGATAAAGCTCTTTACCGTCCAAATATCCCAGATACTTGGCATTGTCGGGCGTGTTATCACCGCGGATAGTGACAGAGTAGAAAAGCTGATTCAACACCAGGCTACCAAGTGCTTCAAAGCTAGAAGGGTTTGATGCAATAGCTACTCTCGCCTCGTCGATGAGTCTCTCAACTTGCTCCTTCGAGACCTGTGGACCAGTTAGTTATCTTGCCACAAAGCGTAAGAGTAATGGCTCACATAAGACCTCGGTATCTTTGTGCCCGTCAACTTCTCAACTAAATCGTATAGCTGATTTTGGGTATATGTCTCATTATAGACAAACACTCGCTTATTAAGGGTCCGAGGGTCTGCAATCACCTTGGCAACATATCGGCCAATATCTGTAATCTCTGCAACAGCAACGGGGACGTTGCCATCTGCACCGAGCTTCCCCTGCAAGAAAGTTGCTGAGGGGGT
This sequence comes from Fusarium keratoplasticum, assembly GCF_025433545.1. Classification (NCBI taxonomy): domain Eukaryota; kingdom Fungi; phylum Ascomycota; class Sordariomycetes; order Hypocreales; family Nectriaceae; genus Fusarium; species Fusarium keratoplasticum. The sequence continues at coordinate 87,612 of NC_070537.1, read as the reverse complement.
TTCACCGCTTTGAGACGGTGGCTGAGGGATCGCAATGTCATACCACCATCCAGCATCAAGATACGTGTAGGGAAGACAAATCTTCTGGATGTGATTCAAGATATCTTCTTTCTATATTACAACCGAGTCAAATAAAGTCCCTGGGGGAGAAGTGAAGACACATACCTGTTCACGGAAATCAACAACGCCCTTGGGAGGAATGACACACATAAGCGCTGATTGAAGGAAGCGTTTCACCCCAGCAGCCTTCGCTGCGTCTGCCAATGGTATCTCGGCATCCAGTTCGGTGAAAACAATAGCCGACACCACGACATCAACTCCAGAAAGGACTTTCACAAGGTCGTCCTTAGGTCCCTTAATATCAATTGGAACGACAGTTACGCCGCGGCGTTTTAATGCCTCATAAGCGGGCTTGTCGACGGATAAGGGACGAGCCAAGGCGGTTACAGTCTATACAAAGACCAAATACGTCAGAAAAGGAAAAATAAAGGGGAAAAAAGAAAGAAAGAAAGAAAAATGAGTTTGAGCCACCTATATGGAGTAGTTAGGCGAGATGAGAAACCCTACTTACAAATTCGGTCTCACCGGAATTGAGTAGCCCAGCAATGATAGCTGAGCCGGTCGTTCCAGTGGCCCCGACGACAGCAACCTTAAGGCTCTTTGTCATTGTAATCGCTTCTGCGGAAAGGTATGATTGGTGGCTAGATGGCCTGTGTAGACGTGCGACTACTTTATAAATAGCCATGAGTTGAAAGGCACAGCTGACAAATCGAGACTGTAGGTTCTAGAAGGGATAGAAGGGGAATCTAATCAGCTCATCATCTTGTGGATTGGTAATGCGTCCGTGGTAACGCCGAAGAAACTAATATCCACAAACTCGAGGGTTGCTTTCTTTCAAGTGGACTAGACTAATATAGGAGGATTAGAAACGTCGCAGCGTGCCTGCTGGCCTTATAAAAACTCCTTCTCTCGGGCTTAATAAACACTAACTACCTATCCGTCTATCTAGATAAACGTGTTTATATACGTCTTGTCATAAATAACTACTAAAACTCTTCTTTAATCGTTCGCTGGTAATAGTCTCCTCAGCTTACATACATCGGACCTGATTCTCGGCCCTTCATCATATATCAACATGACGGACCATCGAATTTTCCAACCCTTGACAGTTGGGCCTATCACGGCCAAACATCGCGTCGTCATGGCGCCCTTGACGAGATTCCGAGCCAACGACGAACATGTACCATCAGACTTGGCTCCCGAATACTACGGCCAGCGTGCGTCTGTTCCTGGTACTCTTCTCATCAGCGAGGCTACCATTATATCTCAAGAGGCTGGTGGATACCCTAATGTGCCCGGTATCTGGAATCGGGAGCAAGTCGATACTTGGAAGAGGGTCACCAACGCCGTGCACGAAAAAGGAAGCTTCATCTTCCTACAGCTCTGGGCCCTTGGTCGCGTAGCTATGCCAGATATAGCGCGTGCGGAAGGGTTTGACATTATCAGCTCTAGCGATAAGCCATTTGAGAAAGATGCGGCCGTCCCAAGAGCTGCCACCAAGCTCGATATTCAACGTTTCATTCAGCAATATGCCCAAGCAGCTCGAAATGGTATCTAGGCCGGTTTCGACGGTGTCGAGATACACGGCGCCGGGGGCTATCTCATCGATCAATTCACTCAAGATAACTGCAACACCCGTTCAGACGAGTACGGCGGCAGTATCGAGAACAGGTCTCGCTTCATCCTAGAGGTTGTTCAAGCTGTGGCTGAAGCCATTGGAGCAGAACGAGTCGGTGTTTGTCTATCACCATGGCAGCGGTATCAAGGAATGCGTATGGCTGATCCTGTGCCGCAATTCACTCATGTCGTTCAGGGGCTCGGAGCGCTGGGTTTGGCTTATCTACACCTGATTGAGGCACGAGTCAACGGTAACGTGGATGGTGACGACAGAGAGCCGCCCGACTTTGCCATTAACGCATGGGATGCTCGCAAACCAGTTATTCTGGCCGGTGGCTACACGGCTGAATCGGCCCGACAGGTCACGGAGCAATGGGGGAGTAGAGACATCATGGTAGCTTTTGGTCGCCACTACATATCCACTCCCGATCTAGCCTTTAGAATTAGAGAGGGGATCCCTCTTATGCCCTACGACAGAAGCACCTTCTACGCCCCAGGAGCGTTGCATGGATATGTCGACTATACGTTCTCTCCAGAATTTCAGAAGACGATTGGAATTTGACAGAGTGTACTGAATGGATAGTTCTTGTTACAGAGTAAACTTTTAGGAATGAATAGAAGAACAGTTGATGCGGAAATAAGCGTGATGGGTCGTTATTACGTACTACAGTGGCGCCTCAAAGGCTTGATCTGCAAACGAGTTAGTTATGATAGCAATAGCATCCCCCTTAGAGTGGGCTGAGTGGGCTTTTCAGTACAGTCACTGTAGCCGGAAGAATCGGCTATTGCCTTAGAATAAGAGCTAGGATCTTTTCTTGGTGTCTAACCCTAGAAAAGCGCCTTGGCAGCCTCTCTTCTTTTAAGCAAGTCTTTCCTCTTAACCAGCTCGTTAAGGCCCATAGCCAACACCTGTCTCGAGGCAGGTCCTTAATGCTTGGGAACCAGCCTAATAATAAGCTTAATAATAAGGCGTTTACACAAGGAAGTGACTACTGACTTTGGCTGCTTTTACGCAAGCCAGATGTAGCTCCCATCCTAGGGGATCTGTCAACTACCAGGTATGTGGATCAGGCAAATGTACAACTGGCCATTCGGCAAGAAGGCAAAATCAAGAGAAGAAAACGCAGCCCCGTACGGGTATAGTGGCTATAGTGGATAGTCTCCCAGCTTAGAGGGCTAGCCCCCGCTAATATAGGCGTCACGGGCTATATTGGCGGTAATTTTCTTAATATTATCACTTATGAGCGAGCTAATTAGAATCTATTAGCCCTGGTTCGAGATGCAGGCATAGCTAGCCTGCTTTAGAAAGAGTATCCCAAGGTGTGAGGGTAGCGAACTGCATGGATCTCGACTATGCCTCTTTAGAGTCAGATAGCAATTTTCGCCGAAGGTGGGGGGGGGTTGGCGGCGGATTGGGGGCCTTGCACAGGCGAGGGGTGGACCCTGGTAGCCACGGGTGATCAGAAAAGTGGATATCCCCGACTTACATAAACCTCACCCCCCCCCGCAGCTTGATCCCACATCTCGCTTTGCATGTCTAATCCTGCGAACCTGGCGTTATATATAACACCTAACTCCGTCGTCTAGAGGTCTCATACGGTCAACTTGGCAGGCCTGGCCGAACGTGCGGCAAATTTTCCATCCTATGATCCGTCACCGCGGTCGAACTTTCACCGTAAGTCAGCAGATACATGAAAAAGCACCGCAAGAAGCGAGACTGAATGCTAGCGCCAGGGCTGTTGGAAATGCCGAGAGCGCAAGGTCAAAGTACGGACGGCCCCTGGTTATGTTTTGATGTGTTTCTTTTTGGCGGCTACTTACTGTATGGGTCGTTCAGTGCGACGAAGCGAAGCCAGACTGTTTAGCATGTCGAAAGCTCGGCGTTAAGTGCACTGGCTACCGTACCCAATACACTTGGGTTGAGGAGGGTAGATCCACGGGCACGACCCAGGGTCGGCATGTACTCCCTTGCGGTGAGTGTAGCTTGCAGAAGATGGAAGCCGAGCCCCTTTCACCCTCCATGCTCGTACTGACTAACCTTGTAAAGAATCGACTTGGAGGGGCTGCCAGGTGCTACCTTCAGATCTAGTGGACTTCCTGATCTCCCTCTGTGATGAGCCAAGCAAGACAGGCCAGTTCTTAGCCCAGCGCTTTCTTCTGTCAACTTCAAGGATCGCAACCCACAACCCATTTTCTGTTTTCAAATCCTGTTCACCACCTATCCCGCCCGTGCAAGACACAAAAATTTCAGAGCATTTAGAAACCTCGCTGCAGCCGATTGTCGTTACCAGCTTTCCAGACTGGACAGGGTATGAGGTGTTCCTGTTCCATCACTATGTCAACCATGTCGCGGGTATGATGATGCCCTATGAACACCCCAAAAATCCATGGAAGAGTCAGTACCCTGCAGCAGCCCTGGCCCTTGACGCTCGCGAGGACACGCCGCTAGCTAGCGCCATGATTGCTCATGCTGCATTCAATGTGGTTCGGCTTCGCGAGCAAGATGAAAAAATATTGCTCGTGGGCATGAAGCACTACGGTAACGCCCTCCGGGGTATAGCCCGCTCAATAAGCATTGGCAGCACGCAGCTTCCCGTCACGATGGCGTCGATAATGACGCTTATGCTGGCCGAGGTATGGTTGTAACCCTCCTGCTGCATGGAAACCTCGCTGATATGCCAGTAGATCTACAACGGCCCGTCTAGGCCCTGGAGGCGCCATTTCGATGGAGCGTGGACTTTCTTGAAGGAACGTCTGGACTCAGAGCTTTGCTTCGCCACTGACCTAGACCGTGTCTCTCGCCAGAGTTTGGATATCCTCACCATCATTGAGAAAACATTGAGAACTCCACGACAGGGGATGCGGCAAATCAAACAGCACGTGGCGGAGAAGGCTGTTTCGAAAGCATCACTGACGCAACCAGCTCTCCATGACTTTGGCTTCACGATTGGAGCACCGCGTGCCATCTTAGATTGCATTGCGCAGGTTGCTGAGTTTCAAGATAAATTACAAAGTCCACCGGGCATGGCACCTGAACCACTCTTGCTGAAACTCCTGCTATCTTTAAACCAGTGTCTCCATCAGCATCGTACGACCGTCAATCTTACCGCATTGTCAACCGACCAAGCTGGTACGACAAAAACGCCGTCGGAGGCAGTGCATCAAAGCCATGCCTTTATTCATGCGGCCTACATCTATGCCTATCGTTCCTTGCTTAACGTCCCTCCCCATGCCGTTCAATCTCACGTCACCAACGCCTTGAGGCATGTATCTTTGTTCATCACGACTAGCCCTGGGAACCTTTCAATATGGCCGGCCTTCATTGCCGCAGTCGAAGCTTTTTCAGAAGATAATATGAGCGCTGCAAGAGCGTGGCTGAATCATGCGATCTCTTTTGGGATTGGGAGTCGGAACGCCATGAAAAGGGTCGTGGAGGAGGTGTGGCGCCGAAGACAGGCTATTTCTGAATCGTCTGGTTTGAACCGAGGCCTTATCGTCGTTGACTGGAGAGATGTGATGCAAGAACTTGATCTGGACTTATTGTTGATTTGAGGAAGGAATGCTTTGTCATAAGTTACATGAGCTGCACTAAATCGTCGGCCCATTTGGGTTGGATAAACAGGCCCTTTGCCAACGCAACAATTCGACCATCCACCGCATCCTGCACTTTGGCCTCGACCCATGCCTTTCGTCCTTGAACCTCTATCGTATCGGCCCGGACTATAATGACGCTATCTAGCGAGATCGGGTCCTTATACTCGATCTCAAGCTTTGCCGTCACAGCAATCTTCCCCGGCAGTCGACCGAACGTGGCTCTTCCCATGCATTCATCGAGAAGTGCAGCAGTGATACCGCCGTGAACGATGCCCACGTGTCCCGCAAGGCGGCGTCCAAGGTAGTAAAAGGCCAAGAGTGCGCCTTTATTGTCGTCCTTGAAGACATAGGGCTCAGCAACTGCGTCTGAGGCAGCTAGGGTAGCGCCCATGAGGCTGTTAGGCAAGTGTTCCGGCTTGAGAACAAGAACCGACCGAGTTGCTTGCACATTTGGCGATGATTGTAGAAATGAAATCGTAGACGGATGGGCTGTAACGATCGAGCGTAAAAGCTCAGCTGTGTCGGTTGGCTCGGCAGCAGCGGCGCTGCCTTTAGTCGAGGGAACGTCAAGGGTTGCCATAATGATTTATTTAAGGAAAAAACTTGGAAGAAACAAGTCTCGTCTACTTCAGCGAGCAAAACAGGACCCTACTGCTCATCTTATCCGCCGGCTCGGATGTGGACCATCCAACATGGCTTCTGATTCCGCGGCCGGCTGCGCGCTTTCCGTCGGTCCGGTCCTCGGTAAGAGTTACTCTATCGATACCAGCTCGTTAAGATTTTCTGACGTTTTCTTGGCGAGATGTCATTTTATCGCGGCAAAAGTGCTGACGGGCGAAAGGACCTGGTCCTCCTGATCAAACAGATACCGATAGAAGTTTATCTCTCGGCAACGAGCTCCCGTGGCATTCTTTCTGGTTTAGCGTGATGCGGGAGACACCTCGACTAGCCTAGATCTAGTCTGCCATCGGGTCCAGTTTTTATGACTGCATCGTGGGGGACCACAAAAGTGAGAGGGGAAGCGTCGTGATCTAACCAAGTTTATCAAAAAGGATGAGGTTTGCCAACTCTAACCCTTCCATGCTAGATTCGGCGCGAGCTTCCATCTTGCCTAACTCCGAGAATATTGGCTTGGGCGATACGATGTATCGTCGGCCCCGATGAGACAAATGAACTTTGAACTTCTATAAGTAGGCCCCTCAAGGATGAGAATTAAAAACCTGACTTAGAACAGCAACCATCGTTACAACCATCTGTTTATCGCATTTTAAGCCATCCTTGTTCTATCAGAATGCCGTTGCCCTCAATTATACTCGAACACCCAGCCCCAGGTGTGGTCAGGATCATCTTGAATAGACCTAAGGCTTTGAACGCTTTGAACGTTGATCTTCTCGACGGTCTTGTGAGAGCCCTCCGAGAGAATGGCCAAGCACGCGTCATCATTCTCGAGGGTGCCGGGGATCGATCGTTCTGTGCAGGCGAGGACCTGAAGCAAACTCTCGCCCCAAAGACAGGGTCTGGTCAGGAGCTGCGGCAAGCTTTTCACAAGCTGCAGGACGTTACGCGCCTCACTTCGTCTTCGCAAGTTGTGGTGATTGCCGCCGTTCAGGGCTTTGCCATCGGAGGCGGCGCCGAGATTGCCTTGGCTGCCGACTTTATCATCGGTGGGCCAGCAGCGAAGTACCGCTTCCCCGAGGTCTCGCTCGGCCATGCTGCGACAGGCGGCATCACCCTTCGTCTCCCGCATCTGATTGGGCTTCTCAAAGCGAAGGAGCTTCTCTTGACTGGGCGTTGGGTCGAGTCTTCTGAAGCGTTTGGCATCGGCCTCCTCAGCGAGATCCATCAAGACCCAAAGCAGCGGGCTCTGGAACTGGCTTTGGAACTTGCTCAACTCCCCGGAACGTCTCTGGCGTCTTCAAAGGCATCCCTGGAGCGAGCTCTATTTCCTAACATGGAAGGATGCTTGCAAGACGAGGTCAATGTGGCAAGCCATTGTTTCGCCCAAAGCGATGCCAGCAAGGGTTACTCGGATTTTGCAGCTCGGAAGTCGAAGATAAATGAAGTATCCAACTTGAACACAAATGGGGTATCTAGCTTCAAGACGCCTGACAAAGGATCGGGTATCCCCACGACGGCGCGTCCTCTTCATGTCACGCCAGAACATTCCAACATCAGGGACATCAACACTGCACTCGTCCGCGCGGCAAGGTCTTTCCCGGAGCAGGTATTTCTCCGCTTTGCAGGCAAGGAAATTACCTTTGGCCAGTTCAACACCTCGGTTTCAAGGCTTGCGGGAGGTTTGAGACAGTTGGGTGTCGGCCCAGGTGACCGGGTGCTGGTGATGATGGTAAACAGCCCCGAGATGGTTTGCTCCTGGATGGCTGTGAACAGACTCGGGGCAGCCTGGGTTCCAGTCAACACGGAGCTGAAATCTGTTACGCTCCAGCACGTCATTGAGGCAGCAGCGCCAAAGCTCGCCATCGTCGATGCCGCACTGTGGCCAGCGTTCGAGTCAGTCAACGTTGTCGACAGTAGCTCTGTCATCATTCACGGCAAGTCACATAACTCCATAACGACCTTCCTCAGCCTGTTAGATTCAGATTCAAAGATTGACGAACCGGCGATGGTGGGGCCAACTACGACATCTGCGTTCCTGTACACCAGTGGGACTACGGGAAGATCGAAACCTTGTGCCGTGTCACATGAGTACTTTCTCCTGCAAGCCCGGACATTGATCGATAGTCTAGGACTCACAAAGGAAGATGTTCTATACTCCCCCTTTCCTCTATTCCACATCGATTCCACGGCCCTCACCACGATCCCAGCCATTTTGCTTGGGGCCGTTGCTGCTCTCTCCGCCCGCTACAGTGCGAGTGGCTTTTGGGACGAGATCCGCGCTTTTAAGGCCACCGTCTACAACTTCATGGGTGCTACCTTGGCTTTGACGTATAAGCAACCTCCTACTCCTCGCGACCAGGAACACGGTGTTCGCCTGGCTTGGGGTGTCCCAATTCCTTCTTTTGCCCGTGAGTATGAAGACAGGTTTGGCCATCCCTTGATTGCGCTATATGGAAGTGTCGAGGCCGGCATCCCAATTTTCCAAGATCGCTCCCGCAAGCTTCCCGCTGGTTCCTGTGGAAGACTGAGGCCGGGCTATGAGCTGCGCATCGCCAACGACGCCGATGAAGAGCTTCCGAGGCACACCACGGGCAACTTGCTGCTGAGAAACGACCAACCAAACGCGTTCTTCCAAGGCTACTATGGTGACCGGGCTAGCACATTAGCGGTCTTCCGGGGCCTTTGGCTACACACGGGAGACCTGGCAAGGATGGACGAAGACGGGAATGTTTACTTTGCTGGTCGTATAAAAGATATAGTCCGTCGGCGCGGGGAGAATATCAACGCGTCGGAAGTGGAGGAAGAGTTCCTGCAGCACCCAGATGTGCTCATTGCTGCCGCCTTTGGCGTGCCCTCAGATCTTGGTGCTGGCACTGAGGATGACCTCAAGGTGGCAGTGCATGTTAGGGCTGGAAGCACGACGACTGCGGAGGAGCTCTGGGAGTGGTCCGTGGGTCGTATGGCGAGATTTCAAGTGCCAAGCATTATTGAGATCGTTGACGGCTTTAGGCAAACGCCAACGGGCAAAGTGGCGAAGGAGCACTTGAAGGCTGAGGGAGGCCAGCGATTCGATATTCGGGGGATCAAAGGGCAGCGAGTTTCAGTATAAGGGCCGTTCCTTTAAGAAATTTAGTGTCAGAGTATTTATCCATTAAGATATCTGCTGTTCAGTCTTGAGTCTACCTTTTTTACACAATATTTAAGATCGATCTAACTGTTTCCTGTCGCTCTAGTGGAGGTCGTCCTTGCTGCAGAGCCGAGTACTTCAATCGCTGGTACGACTCAAGACAAGAGGGAAACAAAGAGAAGCCGCACCACGCGATACTACCAAGGATGATAGGCCAGGAGAATGACCACTACAGCGAATAGATCAGCAGCAAGATGAAGAAAGCATTTATAACAGGGAACAGTTTCAGTGAGCTGGATAGGTACCTCCGTATGTTGGAAGAACTGAGAGTTCCCCCTTAACTTCAGGATCAAGATGAAAGTTTGAAATCCTAGATGGGATCATTCAAAGATATAAGGCCCCAAAGGGCCTCGCATTGAGATCATGAAAACTTAACCAAGAATAATTACAATCACGACAATAAGAACTACCTGCTATCAAGCGCACTCAGCATTCCTGCGTGACACAATAACACCGTATCGAACCGTAAGATATGCAGGATCCAATCCAGCGGTGGAGAGATCACAAGGCTTCCTTTCCTCTAGTGAGCCACTTTGCGCTAGTCGTGTTAGCAATTCCAGCTATAGCCAGTGATTATGAGACAATTCAGTCTTGCAAAACTGGCTCTGACGTCGCAGAGGCTTTCCATTGGTTCATGTGTGCTGGAATAGGTTCAATACCTGAAGAACTGGGTTAGACATGGTTGGGGTAGAGCTAGGTAGCTGGGTAACTGGGTGAAGGTGAAGATGTGGTGATGTGCAGAGCGTGTAAGAAGCACGACCCACAAAGTTGATTACAGGTATCATTCACCCCAAAGTTGATTTGATTGACATATGATGAGCGCTGACCCGCAGCCAGTTCCTCGAGTGGCCGTCTTCCGCTGGCGCTCTATGGACGCACTAGGAGGATAACAGAATCAGTTCCTCTAGCGTCTTCCACCCCTGAGTTCGAACCGTCTGGGCTGAAACCTAAGATGTGGTTATCGAACTCATAGAGAATTTCGCCTAAGATCGTGTCCTAGTCTCGCTGAGGAAGTGGCTCTAATGCCTGCGGTGTTGGCCTGTTTTCTATGACCGCTTCTATCTCGAGCTGTTCTTCTTGCTCTGCATCAAAGAATTCCCTCTTATTGAATCGTACGTCTCGGGATAGGATAGCCTGATTGAGCTTGGGGACCTAAATACGATAGATATTACTGGCATAGTAGCCAACGAGATATCTAACGTATGCTCGTGGGCTAAGCTTGAATTGATTGATGTCTTTCTTGGCCTTATAGCGGCTATTTAAGGGATATGCTTTGCATCTATCCCGAGTGGACCGCACGAATGAGAACCCATAGCGCCGGCTCCACAGTTGGCCGCGCGGTAATGACGAAATGCCGGGCATGGTGGATCCAGCCCCAACCCAAATGAGTCTATGGTTGCGGTTGGTATCATTGAATGTAACTGATTGTGTCCTCAGCTGAACTAGCCAGCAAGACCGTGGGAGAAACCTGTTAGCGCGTCTAAACAACTGAGACGGGGGACCACTTCAATGAATTTAGGGGTCGCCCCAGCAAGATTCCCAGTGTGTCAGGTATTTCAACTTGCCAACTTTGCGCCTCAAAGCGTCGTCGACCGGAGAAAATCATGTTCCCATTGTCTTAGCGCCTCCCTCGTATGTAAAGCACACCGGCTATCTGGGAATGAACCATGTTGTGAAATTCATGGCTCGGCCACGCCTTCAGCCGGCCTCCGGTTTCGGTATTGAAATAACCCCGAGCTTCCGACGCCTTGCCTTACCCCTGCGAGATGGTCGCGGCAGTAATTTTACATTCCTCGTTCAGGTCAGCCCAAGGCTACGCCTAGCTAGCTGATTTGGCCGGAATGCTCCTGAATAAGCGAGATCAGATCGACAGCTAGTTGATGAGCGAACAACCGAGTCTTCCTAGGTTTAGCTGAAGTGAAGCTCGAAACCCCTCTGTTGTCTTGGACGATCACTATGAACGGAATCAACGGGCACATGGTGATTTCCGATAAAGGGAGCAGCGTCGCGATTATAAAACAACAGCAATATCATTATTTTAATAAATAAAAATTCATCGTGGCACTAAAACGAAACTTGATTGCATACTTCATGCACCTTTCTTTCTTTGTTGCGTTCGCTCATCTCATCATGATCATCCCAACTGGTTTTCGTTTGTTATTTGTTCTTTTTGGGTTGCTCGTCACCGAGTCATTCGCGTGGCCAGTGAACCTCCACGCTAGTCGCGGCATCGGCGGCGTCGGGTTAGAAGTTGACGTCGACGTTACGACTGAGAAAAATCCGAGGCTGGAAGGTGGTGAGAAAAACTTCGACCTGACCCTCACATGGGAGGACTATGCTCCAGACGGCTTTGCTAGGAAGATGCTGTTGGTAAACGGGCAGTCTCCTGGTCCTCTTCTTGAAATTGATCAAGGAGACTGGGTAGTTGTCACCGTCCACAACCAGTCTCCATTCAACACAACGATTCACTACCATGGTGCGCTTAGAGGACTGGCCTGGTTCGAAGAGAATTAGATTGCTAAGAGTGCGATAGGAATTGAGATGATCGACACTCCTTGGTCAGACGGTGTTCCAGGAGTAATACAACGCCCGATTGCCTCAGGTAGCAGTTTCGTCTATGAGTTCAGAGCAACTCAATTTGGCAGCTACTGGTATCATTCCCATTTTCACGGGCAGATTGAGGATGGGCTTTATGGCCCAATATTAATCCACCCGGCCAAGGATACGCTTAAACCCTTTCACATGATCTCACCCGACCCTCAGGTGCAACAGCGCCTTCGAGAGGCTGAGAAGGGTGCTACACCACTTCTTATATCGGACTTTACGCATCTAACCTCTGATGAAAAATGGGACATGACGCAGAAGGCGGGCTTGGAGATTTCATGCTATGACTCTGTTCTCTTCAACGGCAAGGGGAGCGTCCAATGCCAAAGCCTAAATGATCTAGAACTGCGTCTGAGTCAAATACAGAGGGGATACTTGGCTACGGTACCGGGTGCATCCATAACTGATAAGGGGTACAAGGCGTTTTACAGCTAGTATTTGAGCCAGGCTAATATGTTTGATAGTTGTCTTCCAGCCTCAACATTGATCAAATTTGGTGGCGGTAGCGGCAACGAGAGCGCGTTACCACTCGGGACCTTCTCGGGTTGCAAGCCTACAACGGGATCAATCGAAACAATCAAGACTCGGAAGCCAGCTGATCCGGATGGCGAGTGGATTGCAATGGATATAATCGGAGGCTTCAGCTTCATCACCGCCGTCATCTCCATCGATGAGCACGATATGTGGGTATACGCCGTGGACGGCTCCTACATTGAGCCACAGAAGGTCCAGGCAATAACCGTGTCCAACGGGGACCGATACTCGGTTTTTATCAATACCAAAAAGACTGGAAACTTCAAGATCCGTTGCAGCTCGGTCAACATCGCCCAGATACTTGTGGGGCATGCGATACTCTCGGTCGGTGGCAGCAATAGTACCGATGCCTCCGAAGCCTTTATCGACATATCTGGAAACCCCAGGTCCCCAGATGTCACTTTTTTTGATCAAGCTATTGCGCACCCATTCCCACCAGAGCCTATTGCAGCAACAGCCGACGCCTTCTTCCCGCTCAACATGAAGGTGGATGGCGCCTCCTATCTCTGGGCCATGAACAGCACGAGACTGATGCTAACTGATATTGATAATTCGGATCCCGTCCTCTTCGCACCAGCTCCTAACCTACAAAACAACGTCACCATCACAACCAAGTTCAACTCTTGGGTAGACCTTCTCTTCTTCACAGGCAACGAGCCGATGCCGCCGCACCCTATTCATAAGCATGGAAATAAGATGTTCCAGATTGGGTCGGGAGTTGGCGTCTTTAAGTGGAACTCGACCGAGGAGGCGATCAGAGAGGTACCCGAGCAATTCAACTTGGTTAATCCTCCGAAGCGAGATGGATTTGCGTCGCTTACCGCCTTTGGCAATGTGACTTGGGTTCTTGTGAGATACCACGTTACAAACCCCGGCGCTTGGCTACTACACTGCCACATTGACAATCATCTTCAAGGTGGTATGATGATGGTGATCCAGGATGGCGTCGATCATTGGCCGCTGGTTCCGGATCGTTACCGGGACTTTGGAGGATACGAGTAAAGGGCGAACATGGTAGTGTATTTTGTATTGTACATATGATATATGTCTTGAAGCTCGGGGCTTTTGCGATACTATAACTTGTTGGGGTTTATGAGGCTTTGTTGCCCCTTTCTGGCTGTCGGATGATGCTGAAATGGAAAACCGGCGTCGTTACTGAATATAGCAATCTGTTTTTGTATTATTCTACATTTCATCTTCGTATGTTTCTCACATATAGTTAAGCTTAAAGTGAAGTATTGAGGGCTATCAGATCGGATGGGCAAATCAAGGTCTCTCTTCTGTCGACCTAGATAGGTATGATTCAATGTCGCTGAGGAGCTGTATACCTCGCCGAGCGGCGGCAGACCTCTGACAGCACTCGCACCGGAAACCTCAGTCTGACTGTTTGAGCCACTTTAGGTGGGTTATGGATAGAATGGGTTGGGATACTAGGTTGAAAAATACTGAGCGGGGAGCATGGCGGTAGTGACCTAGTGAGTATGAATCTAGCCGATGTTAGGGTGCGAGGAACTAAAGCTAATATACCATCGAGTTGCAAGACTATCTTCTGGCGCAGTTGTCCCATCAAGGGCGGGTTTCAACTGTATGAAAAACACAATATTAACACATCATAGCATCATATTCCAACGCTAACACAGTGACCTCCTTTTTAGTCTTTTTACTGAAGTCCACTTCAACATGAACAAGATGGTTTCTAATGCTACCCACACGGGCCTTCCACCTCCAAGCTATCCTTGGTTGATAGTCACCTCGAAAAGAATTTTCATTCTTTAACAGTACTCTTTGCTCTACTCAAGTCCAGACACCCCAACCGCCCTGTAGATCTCTTTCACGTACTCAATCGTCAGGTCTGATCCTAACCCGACTGGGTACAGCTTATTCATGACATAGACAATAGTCATCTTCCTGTCCAAATCCATAATGGCCACTGAACCCCCAAGGCCGCTCCAAAAGCATATCCTTCCTTTAGGAAGCCAAGAAGGGACCACTCCTTCCCCAGTCATTCCGTATCCGATTCCAAACCGCACCGGCATGTTAGTCACCAGGTCTATTCCGTTCGACATCTCTTGAAAGATCAAGTCGATCGTTGCTGGCTTCAGAAGGCGTTTCCCGTCAACACAACCTCCGAGAGAAATTGTCGAGAGGATCTTTGCAATAGATCGAGCATTGCCATGGCCATTTGACGCCCCTAGCTCAGCTTGTCGCCACATGGTGGTATTAGCCATGTCGGGTGTAAATTTGGGGTTATTCCTGACCCGGGCAGCGATGTAGTCGGGATCAACATTGGAGTCGTTGTCCAGGACTGCGGCCCAGGGAATGAGGTCGGAGACGCGGTGCAAGTCAGAGTCGACAACCCCCAGCTGGAAATCAGCGTCAAGTGGTTTGGCAATTTCATCTCGAATGAAATCTTTCAGTGTCCTTCCTGTGACCTTGCGAATTACCTGGCCGATCAAAAACCCGTGGGTGAAGGAATGATAGCCAGAAGCAGTTCCCGGAGTCCACCAGGGCGGCTGGGAGGCCAGCAAGGAGACTGCTTTGTCGAAATTGCAGACGTCATTCAGCGTGACTGGCTGCTCCCATCCCGGAACACCTGAAGTGTGAGAGATAATATGCCTGATCTCAATATCTTGCTTGCCATTGACGGCAAACGCAGGCCAATAGGTGGCTACCTTCTCGTAGGGGCTGATGAGTCCTCTATCGATGAGAATGAGCGCTGCCAGGCTGGTGATGGTCTTGGTGGTAGAGAAGACATTGACAATGGTGTCTTTATCCCAGATGCGAGTACCACTTTTGTCAAAGTAGCCACCCCAGACGTCGACTACGTTCTGACCGTCTATATTGACCACGATTGAGGCACCAACCTCATCCCCCTCGGAGATGTGTTTGCCCAGTAAGTCGCGGAGACCACTGAAGGATGCTTCAGAGGTACCTTGCACAAGATGACTCATGGCTCTTCAAGAAAAGGCGGCTAGAGAACTGAGTGGGACAGTGGTATAAATGGATTCAAGGGTAAAAAGGCGCTGGATTTTGATCTGGGCATAACATGGTTCTGTACTCGTGCCTGGAGCTGATCCATTCGCACCTACTTATATACCTTGGACACAAAAGTAGCCCTTCGTTCCAGCTTTAACTCACATGGGCCGATTGATCAATCCTTGTTCCGAGCAGGCCCCGGACCCAATCGCCCTTGAGACTGAGGCGCCACGTTATTGTCGTTATATCCTTATCTGGACAAACCTCGTTATCGGATCTTGTTTTGATTGGTGGCTCTCAATCCATCTTCGACCAACCTCGTCTAACCCCATGCCCCGATTTCCGGTTCTGCTCCGATGAGAGAGGATTTGTCAGCGAATCTCGTGTGTCTTGATCTTGACCCTGACACTGGTCCTAGTCTGCGCTGAATTTGTTATGTTGATCTTGCTCAGTCAGCCTTTGTCATGAGGTTGAAGACTGTCTGTCGGCTGGGTGGGTCACAGGTCCCCAGCGTCCGGTCCCATTCATGAACACACATACCCAGCTTCCGACTAGGGTGGAGATGCCTCAAGTAAACAAAGTTTATGGATGTAGTACTTATTCTGTTGATAAGAATTTGCCGACAGGATCTCTCCAAAATAACGGCGGATCCTCACCGCGGATGGCCATTGTGCCTCTTGCAACAAAGTACTAAAGCCGTTCAGCCTCGACACTGCCTTGCTATGCCCACTTCTATCTAAACTAGGACTGACGGGACTCGTGTCCACGGGGATACCGTGCCTATCGTCATTGGGGGCAATTTCGTCTTTTCTGACGGCACCCTCGATGTGATAGATTAAGAGAGAGCTAAAACCCGGACTCAATGGCATGGCTTTTTCTCAGGCATAAAACCATGATGATTCCTGACCTTGTGGTATACTTTTCCTCCAACTTTCCTGTCGGGATCAAGTCTGCATCTCCGTTCGCCCTCAAGGCCTCTTCCAAAGTGCACAATCCAACCTTGGCAAACCCCAGTCGCTGGTACAAGCCAACAGTCACGGTGTTCTCAGGCTTCACCATGATGCGTACTGTAGCACTCCTCGACTCGTTTCCAAGTCGGTTTTGAATGAATTGGAAGGCTTCTCGGCAGAGCTTGGCACCGAGGCCTTTCCCCCTGTGGCTGACTGAGGTGTACAGGCTGAGCATCTGCCATTTCTCATCTTGCATTTCATCCAAAGGCGGTGATTGGCCAGACTGAGATGGGAGTCCAAAATCCTCGACTGAAAGTGGCCCGCGTAGGTTGACTTGAGCGACCCATACTGAGGTCTGTCCCTCTTGATAAACGCATGCAAAGGTTTCCTTGCCCGAGTTTCGAAGCCGGGAAACCCAAGTATCATTGGAGAAGCGCGATTCGATGTCCCAAGTTGAAGAGAAGGACGTTGGTGATTGCTGGAGTGCTTCAAGTCGCAAGGCCCTGTACTTGTCGGCAACTGAGGAAAGATCTGTAGCGGAGCGGTCCACGTGAATGAAGTGATATGACATGACGGGCTATTAGATGAATGTCGAGATATTGAGCTCGTCAGGAATGGACCAGGGGAAATTTGAGTACCTTTCAACCCTTTTAAATTCACAAGAAGTCGAGTGTCATCTCAGGGCAACAGGCCAGGTGGACCTGAACTCGCACCCTACAAATGACGAGAACCCTAAGAGTGACAAGACCCACCTACGCCAGTCTCATTGCGGGAACTCCTATCTTCTATAGGATAACATTAACACGAGGATCTGGCACACAAAGAGTGATACTGAACATTTTTACTTCCGTATCTTCCACCAGCCGGGATTTCCTATTCCCAGAATGGCCGACGCGAAGCTACAAGCGCCAGTTGGTGAAAGCCAGCCTCGTGAAGCCCTCAGCCCGAGCAACGTCTACGAAGCTGCCATCTAAGAGTCTCGACTAGATTCACTTCACAAGACAATAAGCAAAGAAAGAAATCAAAAAGCAAGTAAGAAATAAAATTGATATGTTGAGCCAACAAAGTGAACCACAAGTTATGGCCAATTCGTTAGACTAACGCGTGTACCAGATTACGGAGCACGAGATGAGACTATCTCATTGGTGGTTAGACGAGACTAGCTCCTGGGAAGGGCTGAACTGGACAAGAAAAAAGTGGGACGTGGCGCATTTGGGAATCAAGTTCTAAACTCACATCAGGCCTTCGTTCCACTTCCTCTTTCTCCCTATCAACACAACCATCCGGAACATCGCTCGCAAGAACCCGATATGTCATCGTTCAGCAGCTCTGAGGCATATATTACTGATCAAGTCAGTCACCAGCTTCATCCAACGCGTACAGATTTCGACCTACAGCTCAGTAAACCAACAACTGGACCATGCTCTCAATCCCTGTCGCCTCCATGTCAACTCGAACCCGACTTTTGGTTATCGCAACATTTCCAAAGCGCTGCTGTTGACCCCTTAGCATTGCATTCTACGACATGGCTTGACGGGGCAGGACACTTTGGTCATCCTGAACAGAATATGGATGAAGGCAGCTGTTCTGCAGTGGTTACCTCACGGGAAACGTACGGCATGGGAACCGTCACCAAGCCCCAAAGGCAACAACAGCAGCACAATGAACCAACGGCTTGTCAAGCTGGAAAACGATTTTCGCTGACACAAGGGCGCATTTTAAACAAGTGGCTAGCAGCCCACACTCGCCACCCCTATCCTACGGTTAGGGATGTTGAAATGCTCGAGAGAGAGTCTGGCTTGAGTAGGCAACAGATCTTGACCTGGTTTTCCAATGCCCGCCGCAGGAAGAAGCTTGGCCGGGCAGCTACATCGAATCTCGTGTCAGAATCTTCGGGCACTGGTCCTCGAGATATACCTCCTCGCCGTCCATCTACCCCTTTTGTCGAGCAACAAACTCCGCTCGAGAGATGGGAGAACTCGCCACCTGAAGAAGAGCCTTCTACGTTTGCCGATATCGCACGCGCAATATCTGATGCATCGATCGCTTCTCCGTTCAGATTTAGACATGCGTCATCCTCAATCGCTGGCTCCGTCAATAGCAGAGACACTTCGGGATCCAGTCAGAGCTCTCATGCATCTATCTATTCTCAAACATCGGATGGATCAATCCAGCGTTCTGGGTCAATGAGACGATTGATCAAGAAACGAAGGCGAGCTCCCAAGGACAGAAGCGGGAGAAATCTGTCCCAAATCTGTCATCGTTTTCAATGTACATTTTGCACGGAAACCTTCAAAACGAAACATGCTTGGCAACGACACGAGAAGTCATTGCACCTATCCCTCGAACAATGGGAGTGTTCGCCATCTGGACCATCTACTCTCAACCAACAATCAGAAGCCACATGTGTATTCTGCGGTCTTCTCAACCCAGGGAGTGTTCATTCTGAGACCCACAACTACGATTTCTGCCGTGAGAGAGATAGAGAAGAGCGGGTTTTCTACCGAAAGGATCACTTGAGGCAGCACCTCCGGCTCGTCCACGACTCTCAGTTCATGAAGTGGCCCATGGAAGGGTGGAAACTGGAGTGCGATGATGTACAATCACGCTGCGGATTCTGCGACATTAGCATGACGACGTGGACTGAAAGAGTGGACCACTTAGCGGAACACTTTCGAGAAGGAAAGACCATGGCCGATTGGAGTGGGAATTGGGGATTTGACTCAGCCACCCTTGAGATGGTGGAGAACTCGATGCCTCCATGTGCGTCATATTCTTCCTTCAACCTATGTCCGAGATTGGTGTTGCTAATACAGACGCAAGATCTCATAGAATACGAGCGAAACTCACCACTACCATTTACAACACAGCAAGGAGCACCATATAGTTCCACCAACGCGTTTGATCTACTACAGCTGGAGCTGGATTATTTCTTCTCAAACTACGTCGACGTCAATCAATGCGTACCTCCTGAAAGGCTTCTACATTTGGAGGCCTGTTCTATCATCTTCGGGGCTGAAATGCTGCATCAGCATGCCCAACCCAATGCCTCATCCTGGTTACGCGATATTTTGATGGGGGTCGAAGACATCGCCAAGGAGGCACAGATGAGGCCAATGAAAACTGCTGCTAGGTCTCGATTTACTGACCTGAGGATTCATGGTAAAAGTAATATTTTCGAGGACTGCACACTTGAGGCTTCTCTACGGCAATACGTCGATATGTTACAGATGTTGAACCTGGAGATAAGTGATGATGAGCTTCAGCGAGAGGCGTGTTCCATCATCAATCACATGCCCGATGCTTCACCCATGTTCGCCAACTTATTGGTCGCGCTGGTCTTTCGCTCAACGACTTGGCTGACTTCATTTCGCCTTCGCATGGGGCTGCCTACGGTTGAAGCTATCCCATGCTCCAATAACACCAGTAATGATGTTGGCATCGATTCTGGACACTTGCCGGATCTTACGGATATTAGAATCTCGGGCATGGCAAAAGACACTCAGGCGAACGATGCCACTGCAAACCCAATGAGAACTACCCAACTTCCGGATAGGGCGAATGTGAGAGTGCAAGAACAAAGGGTGATGTCGCTCAACGACGGAAATATGTATAGAGGTTTGACAAGGGACCTGTCACGTTTTGTCGCAAGCGTCATGTCTCCGCTGAATCCGAATCAGCATATCCCAACGGATGAAGAGCTTCAGTTCCAAGCGCGCTGGATTATGTACGATAGGTATGTGAACCGACAATACTACTCGGACCGATTTTGACACTTGTTAACATCCCAACAATAGCGACGACATGTGGAATCAAACCCCAGCTGATAATCCAAATTGGCTCTCGGAGTTTAAGAAAGAATGTGGCTTCTTCGAGTAGCTCAGTGCCCTGCTCTGCTTGCGGAGAAGGATTTGGTAGTTTGCTACGGGTAGTGTTGTAGGTAGTGAAGCTATGATTGGGATGGCAAGCGTGTTTAGCTGGAATAAGGGGAGTGTGCTACTGCATGGATGTTGGACTTATGATTCTTTGAAGAGACGGTAGATAATCTCAAGTTGTGTCTCCCAAGTAAACCCGCTACTGACATCCTACTTCGAGACTGGCGAGTACTTGCTGAAATACGGTGTAAGATCCCCAACACCATCTTTATCAGTCTCAGCTGTCCCTTTGCTGAGACATCGGAAACGGTTCCTGGACCGCCAAGTGATATCAAAATGCTCTCCGCCGATCTCCTCGAGGGCTCTCTGATAGTGCACCAGTGAACCAGGATACAGACCCGTCACCTTTCCTACACTGCGACCATTTTTGTATGACGTGCGGCACTCGCCCGACCACACAGTGAGCTTGAGGAACTCTTGTGCGTACTGGTTGTAATCCTCAACGGCCTCCTTCTTGACAGAAAGAGTCCTGCAAGTGCACTTGGTTAGCAATGGACAGTCCCACCTGGAAGAGAGGCCTTACTTGATATCATGGCGGCTCATCCTCATGATCCAGCGGAGTAGATAGTCACCAGCCCAGGACATCTGTTGGAGAACCGAGCCATGCGAGACGGCGGGATTCGGTCCATTGATCATGCCGTAGTTGGGAAGGTTCTCGACCTGGGTTGCAAAGAAGGCTTCTGGGTCATCCTTCCACATCTCCTCCAGGGTCGCGCCGTCGCGGCCAACCAACTTCCACTGCGGTAGCCTAGAGCTACCAAAGCCCGTGGCGCAGACGATCAAGTCGAACTCCTCCTCACCAGCAACTGTCTTGATGCCCTTCTCTGTGATGCGTTCAATGGGGTCCCAGGAGCCGTGGCAGTTTGGTTCCTGAAGGGCTTCGAGGTAACCATCTCCTGGAGTGATACGGCGACATCCCGCTTTGAAGCTCGGGAAAATTCGCTTCTCGAGGTCTGGTGCATTAACTAATGACGCGTGCATACGGTCTTTGCAGTGGCCCTGAAAGATGGCCTGCGCGGGGTGATCGAGACACATGGCGAAAAAGAAGCCATTCAGGCTATCGTCTTGTCAGCGTCGTGCTGTACGCATAGAGTCAAGACACATACGATTTCTCCAGATCCTTCCTGTACAGGTAATGGGCGTTTGGGTCTTCTCGCCAAGTTCTCTTCTGTTCCTCCGAGTATGTAAAGTTGACGCCTTCTGGGGTCTTGTCTCCTAGGAAGTTGACCGAGATCCAGGTTGGTTGCCGCATGTAGTTGACCAGCTTCTCGACTTTGGGTTGCATCGTTGCGACAAGGTGGATTCCGGAAGCTCCATTACCTATCACTGCCACCTTCTTCCCTTCCCATTGGTAAGAGTTGTCCCTGGGGTAGTCAGCTAGTCAAGTCTTCTTCATGCTCGGGTTGTCAACATACCATCGCGCGCTATGCAAAAGCTTGCCTTTGAAGTCGTGCAGCCCCTTGATATCTGGCCACTCCCATTTGCTATCAACCCTGGTCAGCAGATTCCAGACAGATGCAGAGGCAGTGCGTACTTGAGAAAACCTGAGGCGTTGATAGGGAAATCGGCCTCGTCCTCTTTCAGCTCTCCGGTCTGCTCGAGCTTGATCTTCCATTTGGCAGATCCCTCATCCCATATAGTCTCCCGGATAGTTGTGTTCAATTGGACATGCTTGTCCAGGTCGTACTTCTCCGCAGTACGCTTTATAAAGGCTTGAATCTCCTTCTGGTCCACGTAGAACTTGGACCAGTCTGGGTTACCTTCAAAGGAAAAGATATAGGAGTCGGAAACAGATCAGTCCGCGCTTGGCTCATCAATGGTCGCTCTGTCATTCTCTTACGGGAAGGAACATCGCTGCCAACTAGTCAGTGCAGCTCTTTCGGCTATTAAGACAGGCGCTAATTACCATGCAGCACCAGGATACGTGTTTTCGAACCAGGTTCCGCCAATATCCGCGTTCCTGTCATAAATGGTCAAGTCGATCTCGTCCTCGAACTTTAGTTCGTGTTGGACCTTGTGAGCTATCATCAGACCGCCAAACCTTGCACCAATGCATACGACGCGCATCTTGCGCGTCGGAATGAACGCAGGCTGCTTAATCAGGGCTCTGGGGTGATCGTCATTGTTGCTTGTTGCCGAATTGTGGCAGAATAAAGCCGGAGGGATTGAACTGATGCACCAAGAAAATCTTAGCAACACCCATAAGTATTTGTCTGGGACAGATGCCCCTTTTCAACATCAAAACGACACAAATATGCATGTTGGTCCATCCGGCGGCCGCATCGGATCCGGACCCGGATTGTTTCTACACGCCGACAGCTTGCCAAGATGGCCATCCGGTTGCTTTCCCATCTGTTGGCTTTCCTCCTTTGGTTAGAAGGATTTGCTTGCGCTGTAATGGTGTGTTGTGCTTGTGATGTTCTTTCTGGATATGTTACTCCGAACGAGATACGCCCCCTGCTCTTGCCGAACAACTGACAAGGGGTGAGGTCGACAAGTTTCCCGCAGGCGGCAGTTCAGGGTTTGACAGGCCAACTTACGAATAAAGCGGGTTCAGTCTACAACTGCCTTGTTAATGTGAAACGCAGAAAGCTTGGCTTTTTCTCCTCCAGATATCGTCGGCACAGTTCGTGCTTCATTTAATCCCAGCATGGCTTTGAAATGGCAAACTTGGTAACTGGAGTTACGCGTGTATAACTCGCGTAGATTCTCCAATTCGTCCGCGTCCAGGCCACAATGTGAGAAGCTGTTGGTTTAAGGGAAAGGGGCTTCACCCTCTATCAGAATAGCCCCACTCCATTTGAAGGCTGGCTCAGTTAAACCACGCATATCAAGCGAGATATTACTGCGTTCCCCGGATTGCCATTACCCTAATAGGTAGGTAGGTAAGCTATAGTAATTAGATAGGTGCTTTATTATTATTATCAACGATGACTCTAACAGAGGTCATCAGCCACACCAGCGAAAGACACAATTATCCATCCATGACGGCATTAAAACCCAATATTGGACTCACGTACAGTGATATGCGTGAGGCATCTGATTACCAATGATTATATATACGCTTGTAAGCGATGATGAAAAGGATTGATTACAAATAAGCTTCACAAGATCCCCGCCTGAGGGTTTTAGTCGTCATCACATCAACCTCCTGCCAGGAGCTGCTGCTACTCCTTATCAACAACCCATGTCAAAGAAGTATTGACAATACGAGACTGCCAATTCGAGCTGCAACGCGCCTCAATTTTCCATCTACCATGAAAGCAGCCGTTATTCACGCTCCCGGCGGCCCCGAAGTCCTCCGGCTAGAAGACATCCCAACCCCGGTGGCAAACCGGGGCCAGGTCCTCATCCGGGTCCGGGCCTTTGGACTCAACCGTTCCGAGCTCTTCACCCGCCAGGGCCACTCTCCTAGTGTACAGTTTCCCCGTGTCCTGGGAATTGAGGCTGTCGGAACAGTCGCGGCAGCGCCAGGTGGAGAGTTCATGGAGGGCGAGGTTGTTGCAACTGCCATGGGAGGTCTGGGTCGCGTTTTTGATGGCGGGTATGCAGAGTATACCTGCGTGTCAGCGGATAACGTGCAGGCCATCCCGCGGGACTTAGCTGACGGGCTCGGCTGGAACACACTTGGTGCCATGCCAGAGATGTTACAAACCGCGTGGGGATCGCTATTTAAAGCACTGAAGCTGAGAAAAGGCGAAAAGCTCCTTATCCGCGGAGGAACAACGAGCGTGGGTCTCGCCGCTGCTTCACTCGCTTCTGAATACGGAGCTACGGTCATGGCTACGACGCGAAGGACCAGCAACGACGTCGCTGACCTCATGAAGCGGCATGGTGTAGGAGAGGTAGTCGTTGACACAGGAAGAATTGCAGAAGATGTGTTGAAGATCTGGCCTGGTGGAGCTGATAAGGTGTTGGAGCTGGTTGGAACCTTGACCTTGGACGACTCGATGCGGTGCGCGAAGGAAGGTGGCATTGTCTGCATGTCTGGCATAGTGGGCAACGAGTGGGTGTTGAATGACTGGAACCCGATGGAAGCTATTCCCTCGGGAGTCTATCTTACTGCCTACAGTGGTGGACCAAAGGAGTTCATGGAGACACCTTTGGGCGATCTGGCGCGGAAGATCAAAGATGGAAAGCTGGAGCTGCGAATTGGCAAGACTTTCAATTTGGATGACATCGTAGACGCGCACAGGTTTTTGGAAGATAATAAGGCCTTGGGCAAAATTGTGGTACTGGTATAGATGGAAAGAATCTTAGCAGTGAGAACCTTGGTTTCAAGCGTGAGATGTTGGTGCCAAGAGAGTGATACCTTGATTGCGCTGACTTGTGGAATGATGGATTTGCTGATTGATTGCTTCAAAAGGTACTGTAATCTACATTGTGCTCCGTCCAGAAGACAGATGGTGATGAAAGAGAAAGGTAGGGAAACAAAAGCGCAAGAGAACACAAAAGGAAGCTGCCGTAGTCAGGCCCAGATTCAAGAGACCGCAAAGGGCATGATCACTCCCTGCTTCCCTCCTAAGATCGTCCTTGTAGTAGGTGACCCAACTAACTGTACCATCCGTTCGGCGACAGTTCCAACTCCAATCCTGTTAGCAGATCGAAATCATTATAGCCCACGGGCCGCAACTTACAAAGCTCGTGTTTATCTTCTTCAAGTCTGCAACTCCAAGAGAAGCAGCAGAAGCCGTGATCTCCCTTTTCAAGAGCATGGCTGCACGAGAAACTCCTTCTGCGCCATAAAGATTGGCGTACATAAATGAACGGCCAAGGCCAACTGCCCGAATCCCAAGTGCAAGAAGTTTAACAACATCGGTCCCATAGCGGACGCCGCCGTCGGCATAAACCTCAATCTTTTTGAAAACCTGGGGCGCTTTCTTATGTATCTCTAAAGCCACCTCGAAAGCAGAAGGAGAGCCATCAAGAGCACGACCTCCATGGTTAGACAGGAAAATAGCTGGGGCACCAGCCTCGACAGCTTGGACCGCGTCTTCAACGGTCTGAATACCTTTGGGGACAATAGGTAGCTTTGTAAGTTTCTTCAGGTCTCTGTAAATGGTCCAGGTCATTGGGATGTAACTTGCGGACCGAGTCTGGTTCGTGTTCTCCTCAAATCGAAGGGCACGATGCCGTGTGCGATCCCCAGCCGAGTCCACAGTCAGAACCATGGCCTTGGCTCCCATCTTCTCGATGCGTCGGAAAAGGAGACTATTAGCGGTTTCGTTATTGGATATGTAAATCTGTTGGGTTATTAGTAGAGTGACTTTAGAGAAGGCTTGGGGTTGCATGCCTGTTGAAACAGAACCTGGTCCCCACGGGGCCTGGCAGCCGCAATCTTCTCCAAAGGTACGCTCGAGGCGAAGGAAGGCTGTTTTCGGTCAGTTCTCTCTCGTATATCGAATAGGGCAACAAGAAACGCACGATGTAGAGAATATCCTGCTCCGCTGCCGCCTTAAGCAGACCAATCTCGCCCTCAGCATGAGCGAGACCTGCAGTGGCGCATGGGCTGATAAAGAAGGGCGCAGAAAACTTGTGACCAAGGATAGTAGTCCTGGGCTGTGTTCAGCATCCTTTACTTGGCTTCCCATTGGACAGAGAAGACAAACTCCATAGAAGACTCGATGTCAGTCACATCAACCATGACTCGAGGCCGGAATCGGTAACGCTCAAACACCTCCAGGTTGTTCCTGTAAGACCATTCACCGCCCGAGCCGTGGCGATATCTTGTGTATGCAGAGTTGTTCATGGACTGTCTCGCGGCCCAGTCAAAGTCCGGAAGGCCCAGGATTCGAGAGAGGTCTGGCAGGCTCCCGTTGGCGGTGGGGAAGGTCGCGAAAGACTCGTCAATCCTGCTCTTGTTAGCTCGAAACCCTATAGGCGTAGACGAAGAGATATTGAGTCAACATGCATCGTGTCTGGTTCATTGAGGAAAGGTCTGGCCGCCAAGGCTGTCGAAGCAAGAGAGAGAACGCAAAGGAGAGACGTTTGACGCATTTTGCTCGATAGAAGTGACAGAGTGGTGTTGAATGATGAATTGAATAAATTGAAAAGAGGATCCCAGAAGCTTATAAACCAAAAGGTGGTCTAGCACTATCTCTCTGATTTGTCCACTTCCCCTAGCATTCACGACCACATCGTGGGCTGGGTTTGTGTGGCTCAGGGCTCAGCACATAGCCTCAAAATGATCCACAACTATTCGTTCTCGGATTCATCTCGAGTCAAGTTTTTGACGGAACTATCCCTGGTGAAACTAAATAGAGAGTCGAGAGTCTCCTACGATCCTGCCACAAGGTGGAACGCCCTGTTCGAGAACGCAGGATAGCCAAGCCAAACCACAATATCCCTGGTTTTCGTTCTCGTTCTCGCAGTCGTTCTCGTTACCCACGACCTCTAGTCCCGATTCTGCTCCTCTCGTTCAATGCTATTTCGGGATACGTAATTTCCCACTCAACTGCTGTATCAGCACGAGAACGACAGGCTACAGCGTCGATTTGATTCACGGAAATTGCATCTTTTGTAGTACCATAATATCCTACTGGAGCAATGGCTCAACCTTAACACAACTGCACAATTTTGCAAGAATTAGAGCCGAGTTTAAATTATCTTGCCTCTACTTATATACGATTCCTTCAGCATGCCGTAGCTTGTAGCTAAGCTGAACTGAACCAACCAATGAACAACGTCTTCAACTGCGGCGTTCTTATCCAGAGTATTCATAGTTCATTGTAGCTTTTCTGTGGGCTCATGAATAGTATCAATACACCAAGTGATCATCTCCTCATACCCTGTGTTCTTCAGCGACTCGGCGATGGATGTGATCAATGCAAAGGCCCATCGCTGCAGAAACCAGCATTCAGTTTCGCAGCAACTCAGGAGAACTGCATAGTGGGCAACAATAACCATGGAGGGAGGGTGCCGGCTTCTCAAGAGATCGAGGAACTCATTCCCCAGTCGAATGGGCCACAGGAATGCTGCTCTTAGCTCAGCTGGCGCCCCCAAGGCACTGCTACTCTGCTGAGAGGTCACTATGCTCTCAATAAGCATATTCGATGCGCTGATAGTTATAGATTTGTCTTCGCTGCTGGCTGAAACACTGTCGTCTGACAAGCAAGCTCGGATGTAGCTGAGTCGTTCAATGAGAGGTTGATGATGGCTCTGGATAGTGGCAAGGGGTGATCGCTGGCCGAAAAGCCCATTGAGAGGGCCCTCGCGGAGATCCCTCTCGAAGCAACGGAGTATCACAACCATGCCGGCGACCAGAGCAAAGATATCGATGAGGGCGTCGACGGGTGCGAAGGCGGGGTTGTATAGTTCAAAGCTGGGCAATGTGGCAAAGGCACTGATGACGAGAAACATGGAGCTTGCATACGCGCTGTGACAGCTCTGAGGTGTAAGGCTCTCCCCCAGCGCTGAGCTGAGCATCGTGATTGCTTGGCCCTGACGTTGAGAGGCGGTAAGTAAGTAGGCATGCCGGTGGGTCGGTCTAAGATAGGCCAGGTGGAAAGCCGAGAATGCAAGAATCTGATGCAAAAGGCATGGGGAAGAGAATGCTTCTCGCGGTACAGCTAGTTGTAATGTTTCGTGCGCGATGGGCGTCCGGCTTACGGAAAGGTAGGCTTTGGCAGTGTAGTGGTGCATCAGCTCGAGGTCTGACACTTGTGTATGGCTTGTTGGATAGCTGACATGCCATACTCTGTGGAAGAAACTTGGAAAGAAAGGGATGTTCTCTTCAGAAGGTGGATGTCCCATGCCTGATGCCGTCTGCCAGGGAGATGGGACGTCGCCGGCCCCAAAGGAGGAAGCGCTGGAGCTGGCTGAACCGTCTTGATTTCCATGATTCTTCTGGACATGAGTGTCAGTCGCCCCATTGTATTATCTGAGCGCAACTTACACTTGGTTTTTGTTTGTGGGTTTGTCGTTGACCTGAATTGCCTTTGCGAAGGGCAATGTTGTTGGTGCTTAGAGTCAGGCTGCATGGCAAATCATGCCGTCGGCAGGCACCGCAGCATGGCTGAGATTCATCGCACTGTGAATGTATTAGTGGAATATTCCCGGACTTATCCTCTATAAATTGTTTTGTTGATGATCACAGTGGACAATTGTGTAGCTCTTTTTTGTGTAAGGAAGGGGTTTCATGCCTTTACGCGCCTCTGCTTGCATTGTAGGCAACCATTGCGAGACTTCTTGTGGCCAAGCCGCTTCATCACGGCAAATATTCCCAGCACATGAGAGTTTAGATGGGATTGGGGCGATTTTGCACTGCTGCCGAAGCCAGGAACCAAATGCTAAATCTGTGGGAAGGGAGAGAAGAGTGAGAAGATAGCGATGTTGAAGGACTTGAGCCAAAGTGCTGACAGGGCCTTGAGGTTCTGCCTTTCTCATATGGTTAAGCAGCAAGGACCAAGCACCCCCTGTCTCGTTCTCGTTCTCGTTATCGGTTCGGGAGATTTCGCCCAATAACAGGCCACGCCTCATTGAGGCAACGAGCTTAAACGGACTAGACTGACTACCTGGAGGCCGAGTTTAGTTGGCAAATAGCGTCGTTTGAGCTTGCTGGCCCGCTCTTGGCCTTGATAAATACGGGAACGAGGACATTATCAATTCAGCTCAGCCACCCCAAGAAATGGGTGTCCTCAAGTTCTCTTGGTGATCTTGTCCTCTTCGCTCATCTCAACCCAAGAAACGGTGGTCCATGATGGACACTAGGTACGTTTGGAAATACGTCCCGGTCATACAACTGTGTAACTGCCTCGAGGCAACTGACACCTGCCTCAACATTGTAGCTCTTGCATGCCAAGGTCTGGGCATGACGACGCTATTTCGCCGTTGACAGACTCTTCGGATCTCAGCATGTCCGTATCGACGACCGCGGTTTCTACGCCGACCGACACCCCGTTGTCACGACCGGAGACCCCTGTTTATCGACCGGGCGAGAGAAAAGTGGATTACGAGTGCTTTCCCGAAGTAGTTCCCTCGAACGACCCAGAGCCAGCGGTATTGGAGAATGCAGGCACTGGATTCAACCTACCGGAACTGGCATGCGCATACACGCATGAGCTACCACAGCAGGCCATTACAACATATGCTGGCCTTGAGGTTTCAACATCACTAGAACCATCCACCAGGGACGTGACGCCGTTGCATCTGCTTGGGGATCAGCCTGACTGGATTGATTGCCCCTTTTGCGAAAGACGAGCAAGGACCACAATAAAAAAGAAGCCCTCAAACCTAACACAGTATGTTAGTTCAACAGGCACTTAGTCAACTGGCTAACTAACATGATTAGTATCCAGGCCGCCTTCCTACTCGTTGCGACGGGTCCCGGGGTTGCTGTTCCCTACGCCGCAAAATGGTGTTTTAATGTCGAGCAATATTGCGGAAACTGTGACAATAGAGTCGCGTATTTGTCAAGAGGGAAAGATTTATTTATTTGTAGGGAAGCTCGGAGATGAAGAGGCCCGGGGGTATCGTAGTTTGACTCAGTACCGTCTAATGTTTTCTTTTCTTCGTGTCGATCTTAAGGCCTAGTCTTTAATATGTAATGTCAAGATTTTTTGGTATCATTATTCAAGTTTAATATGAAGCAGCTGAAAGTGAATGTCAGGGCCATGAGGTCTGGTGGCAAAATATTCCATTGTAATATAGAATAAGGCGTGATGTGGAAGTTGGCTGTCATGAGCACGCTTCAAAACTCAGAAAGCCTGATTCAAACGATAAATCAACTATGTATAGAAGATCGCGAATGAGCTTTTCATAATACAAGACTTTTTAGTTCCTCCGCCAAAAGCAAGTTGAAGACATGGCAAGCATAGAAGTAATACAAGCATTGTTATTATGATGGGAAATGAAGCTTCCAACGCTATGCCCTGCCTCGGCTAACTCGCTTGACGACACTATGCCATTCAATATCATCCAGATCGTCAGCGTGGACTGATACTCCGATGTTGAGAGCTTTGTGTAGTTGTTCCTTTGTACTTGCGTAGAGCATGCGAGACTTGACGTTCTATTAGTGGCGAGTGGTAAATATACCAAGTAGAGAACCAACCTTGATCGATGTGCCAGCAGGAACCCAGGCGATGAAAATAGTTGAGACTCTGAAAGATTAGCATGATGGATGCGTATAGGCACATTTTCCTCACCTTTTGCCTTCGTCACCAAGGTCGTATTCGACATCGTAGGCAGCGTAACGCGGGGCGGGCTTCCCCTTGCGATCCGCGGCAGATGATAGTCTCGTCAGAAAAATCTCATAGTCCGCCTCTGGCGAGACTTCCTCCACGACAACATCGCGTTCATCATCTGAAATTTTGAAGATGACGAAGCGAGGCTTGTCTGCGTCTCTTCGGGACCGGAGTTCGTTAACCGCAGCGATACACTCGTCCTGGATTTTTACACTGAGGGTGTTAAAAAGAGTGGGGGAAGAAGAGTGGGTCAAACAAGGGAGAGTTACCCTGAAGGGATCTGTTGCCATCTGCGTGTCAGAGGGAACGCTGCTGGAAACGGGGATAATGTAGTACTTACCGACATGATTTTAGTTTGGAAACAAATGAAAATAATAGTTGTTGTTCAAGGAGTTTTGTGCTCGATTCGGGATTATTAATGACCTTAATGAGTTTGCTCGAGGTTAGGTACTCGAGTCAGATCCGCTTTGGAATCGTTCAGATATAAGCTATAACGCGTGAGAACTTTCAATGTTATCACTCATAGAAAAATACTAAAGGATAAATATCGACAGAACGATTAGTGATGCTATATAAATAGCTTGCGGCACAGCTTAACACTTGATGTGGTTCAATCTCTTTTAATCAATGCCACCTTTTGAAAGTTTCCGCGGCTCCATGCGAGCCGACCAGGAGACCCCCCGGAACCTGATGGGTCTTCGCTCATCAAGCGCACGTCTCTTCCGCGTTGCCGCGGGTCCTTGTCCTTGTGTCACCGAAAGGTGGATCAGCGACCCGGGCGTTTGACGCGACGCGTGTGAGACTTGATCCGTGCCAAGAGACCAGCTTTTCCGGGGACGCGGACCCTCGGACCCTCGGGCCCGCGGCTCCGCGTCATCTAAATTCCGAACGCGTCTGTTTGTTGGCAACCCCTCAGACATTTGCGATTCTTGCAACCGGCATCGAACGAGATCGGCGAAAGCCTCCTAGCAGTTGACGATGGATGCCGAAGAAACGCTCCAGCAGCGCCGAAGGCGGCTCGCACAGGTTTCCCGAGCGGTAGGAAATCATCCACGTGCCAAGAAAGGATTAGAGCTAATGACTCCCAGTGCGAAGCATGTAGGATGCGCAAGGTATAGTATGATGGTACCCATCATCACACGTGGCCTTGACTGAACCTGGTTTAGATTCGT
Source organism: Fusarium keratoplasticum (assembly GCF_025433545.1). Lineage (NCBI taxonomy): Eukaryota > Fungi > Ascomycota > Sordariomycetes > Hypocreales > Nectriaceae > Fusarium > Fusarium keratoplasticum. The sequence goes on along the minus strand of NC_070537.1, from coordinate 56,184 downwards.
TGTGATCGTTCAAACCCTTGTTCAAACTGCCGCACCGCTGGTCTTGCATGCCAAGTTGTCAATTCTAGAACAGACAGCGGCCCTAAACGGGACAGAATAGCCCAGCTGTATGACGTGCTAATCACCTGGATGAACCTACTGACTGACAGATCACTAGGGAGGAGCGCGTCAAGTACCTGCATGATCGTCTCTTTTCAGCTCAAACCCAGCTGAACAATACCAACACCACGCCTGACTTGCGGAATCCCTCTTCCAACACACCCACTAGAAACGACCAACACGGACCATTCGTGGTAGATGACACTCATGTGTACGAGGGCAGCTCATCCTTTCGCAATCAAGCTGTTCAGGCTAGCGACATCTCTCAATCCAAGGTTGTTGCTAGTGGCGTCTACACTCAACACAACATGGATTGCCTAACTAGGCAATTAAGCAATCTTCTGCAGCCCTCAGACTTGCGTGCTTCAGCAGAGGATTATCAATTTTCTGGAAGTGCCACATCTAACAACCAACCAGCAATGGACCTTCTTCCATCAGGGCTGGTCGTCTCCATTCTTCAACAAATACGGGGTAAGACATACACTATATCTCTTTTCATACTGGGCCAAGATGACATGGAGAACCATGCGTGGTTCATAAAGCACCTGCTTTACTAACAAATGCAGTCAACCGACCAATTTTTCTTTGCTCATTCATCATAAGTGATCCATCCTTACTCGAGACTCTCTGTCGACAAGCATATTACACTACAGCACCTGTTTCACTTGGTCAAGCTACGGCAATGTACGGGATTTTGCATTGCTTGCTCAAAGAATTCATTTTCCTTGAGAATCCTCTAGGCCAAGAGTACGACCTGAAAGCACACGTATCCACCTGCGAGAAAAATTTCAACCGAGGGATTCAGACATACCAAATTCTAGCTATCCCTTGCTTTGAAAATGTACTCAGCTTGGCCTTGGGGGTGAGTAGTGAGCACCAGATCATCTCAGTCAAGTTCTCACGCCAAACTTCACTTAGATTGCCAAAGCTCAAGAAGAAGGAAAGCCATTTTTATGCTGTACACTCCTGGCAGCCGCAGCGAGCCATTGTCGAATGCTCGGCTATTGCCAGGAAACGACATATGGGAAGTATCAATCTCGTAGAGCCGATCAAATGCGCCGTGTGTTCTGGTATATCTACACTGTCGACAAAAATATTTCCCTCCTCCAGGGCCGCCCCCCGTACCTCCAAGACTCCGAAGTGGATGCTTGGAATCCTAGAAGCTCTCCAGACTCTGATGTCAGGCCTTGGGACCAACTCTTGATCATGGCCATCAAATTTGCCAAGCTCCAGGGCCGAGTTTATGACCAGCTTTACTCGGCCGCAGCACGAAATGCTCAGCCGGTTCAACAAGCTGAAACGATCAAGCTGTTTTCGGCCAAGTTGCAATCCTGGTATGCCGAGCTCTGCGAGGTGAGCTGCAAACTATGTCTAGCCATAACAGATATGGTTAAACCATGCTGACCTGATGCAGATTGACTCAACTCAGATGAAGCAACCCCAAGTGTTTGAACTTTCACAAAAGAGCTGGGACATCATGTACCATTCCACAATGACCTTGATCCTGATTAAAGCACCGACTACAGAGGAAGAAGCTGGCGTTAGTCAAGCGTGTCTTCAGGCAGCCCGAGCTGGTTTGCGATGCCACCTTACATGCTTCTCTAGTTATCAAACAGCCGACAGCCCTGGACTGGTATCAGAGGGTGAATATGCAAGTTGGTTGGTTCCCTTCCTTTTCCTTCCCTGCTTTTCTTTTCTGACACGCTCGCTAGGGTTCTTCATCAGTCATCGTTAAACCCGTTCATTGCCGTGTTCCTCCACGCCATTGCGGCGGATAGCTTGGAGGATCTCTGCCTGCTAGACGACGTCGTGGCGGTTTTGGAAAAGATTTCTATCGTGTCAAACAGCTGCCAAGACCTGTTCAAGGTCTGTTCCACGTTCGCTCGCCTCGGCCGGGCCTTGGTAATGAATGATGCAAGGTTGGAAAACCCAGAGGGAGGGCTGCAACTCTCCAATGACCCCAACTCAGGTCCTCAATCTGGGCTGGAGACCTTTGAGGGGATTTTTGGAGAGGGCATGCTGGAACAGCTTTCGAACTACGAGTCTTACAACTTCTCGGCTCTCCTAGGTAACTGGACCAACGATGAGATGGGAGTTGTGGATGAAGCGCAAAAGTAGTAGTTGAGCCACCACCTGATACAGCCATTCAACAACCCCGGCATTGAAATCGAGAACGATAGATCTCCAGCTGGGCCTGGTGTAGAAAACATCATGCGGCCTTGAAATGGACCTGCAAACACCTGTGACCTTACAACTCTAGAGACAAATCACTGGCACGACTTGCTCTGATGAGCACGTTAGTTTAGGTAGTCTTGGAAATGGGTTCATCTATACTAGTATTGCTGCTTTTGCACGCGTTATGACCACAGATTACCAACAATCAAGTACCGATAGTGCCAGCAAGGCGCGTCCAGGGGCTCCTAGTCTGCGGCGCTTGGGGGTGCCACGGATCCGCGGCCTCCGTTGTGCCGAGATGTGGAGAGGATTCATTCGCTTCCCATATCCCTTCATCCTGTGATACGGCAAGGAAAGGGGCTAGGAAAGAATGACGATATCATAAGAGTAGCATGTTTGTAGGATGTGTTCTCATTACCCAGTCCAGTCCACTCCAAACCCCAAATTTCTTGTCCTCAACGCCTTGTCTCACACAACCCCCCCGACTTGGGTTGCATCGGAGCATTTTCGCAATGGACGGTAAGTGATAGCCTTGTGCCATGTTTATCTTCCTATAAACCTTACTTACCATACTTTCAGAAGACCTCGCCGCTCTCGTTCTCGACAATGGGTACGTTGGCGGGTTACAGCTGGGCGACTTGAATCTCAGGAACTAAACATCGATTCTTAGGTCAGGCATGTGCAAAGCGGGTTTCGCGGGTGATGATGCACCTCGCGCTGTTTTCCGTAAGTTGAATCCTTGAGCCACTCCCTTCTTGAAAGATATCGTTAACATTCGTCTAGCATCCATCGTTGGTCGCCCACGTCACCACGGGTAAGGACGAGTCTGCCCCACCGACACATGATCAGGGACTGTGAACTCGTACCGAGATGGCCAGATCTTGAAGATTGCTGCGTCTTATTCCTTGAGTTAACATGACTACTTTGTTTAGAATCATGATCGGGATGGGTCAGAAAGACTCCTACGTCGGTGACGAAGCAGAGTCAAAACGAGGCATCCTCACGCTTAAGTACCCAATTGAACACGGCATCGTTACCAATTGGGACGATATGGAAAAGGTTTGGCATCATACCTTTTACAATGAGCTTCGCGTGGCTCCCGAGGAGCATCCTGCCCTCCTAACTGAAGCCCCAATCAACCCCAAGTCGAACAGAGAGAAGATGACACAAATCTTCTTTGAAACATTCAATTCGCCAGCATTTTATGTTTCTATTCAGGCTGTCTTATCTCTATATGCTTCTGGTCGCACAACTGGCATTGTTCTTGATTCTGGGGACGGCGTTAGTCACGTTGTACCAATTTACGAAGGGTTTGCAATCCCGCATGCTATCTCTCGTATCGATATGGCGGGACGCGACTTGACCGACTATCTCATGAAGCTTCTGACAGAGAGGGGCTATTCGTTTTCCACCACTGCCGAGCGCGAGATTGTTCGCGATATTAAGGAGAAGCTTTGTTATGTGGCTCTGGACTTTGACCAGGAGCTCGAGGCGGCGTCGAAAAGCTCGGCTCTGGAAAAAACTTATGAGTTGCCAGATGGACAGGTACTCACAATCGGCAATGAGCGCTTCCGTGCTCCCGAAGCTCTCTTCCAGCCTGGCGTTATTGGCCTAGAAACAGGTGGCATTCATGTAACAGTTTTCAACGCCATCATGAAGAGCGACGTTGATATTCGGAAAGACCTCTATGGGAACATTATCATGGTTTGATCCCAATATTCCCCGTACGACCGCAGGTTACTGATGTGTGGTCGTTTAGTCAGGAGGTACAACCATGTACCCAGGTATCGCCGACCGGATGAATAAGGAGATCGTCGGCTTTGCCCCTTCGTCGGTAAAAGTCAAGATCGTTGCGCCTCCTGAAAGAAAGTACTCGGTGTGGATTGGAGGCTCTATTCTTGCTTCTCTCTCAACCTTTCAGCAAATGTGGATTACCAAGCAAGAATACGACGAAGCTGGCCCGTCTATTGTTCACCGCAAATGCTTTTAGGGACATTGAAGAATCTAGCTTTGGTAGATAAGACCACTACTGGTGATCTTTGGTTAGCAATGGTTTGAGGGTTACTATGAGATTGGGTAAGGATTCGTTTTCTTGTCATTGAAAGGTGGCTTTAACGTAAGAGGGCAAGTATGTAATATACTAAGTGATCCCTCAGTCAAAAGAAAAATGAGCGCCATGACCTTGTTTCTATTATTGATAGTGGGGCGGTTCTTCGTCATTGTTGCCGATAGACATTGAACCGTTCGACTTGATAGTGTAATTCCTCAAGGGCGACCTTTAGATACTGCGCGTTTAGAGACAGGTGGCCTCCCCGCATGTCTCCAAGATTCCTCAAGACTGCAAGCCCTCCATGGAGGTGAATGCCTACTAGACTCGGCCCGTTTACCCTACTTGGTTCATGCTCTAGGGTATGAGCTCGTAAGAACTCTAGGTTAATAAACAAAACACTCCCCAAGACTGCAAGTTCAGCACTTTCGGCTGTTGCATCCAAGCGCATGTTCAGTGCCCGGATGGCTTGGCTGTAGTGAAGAGTAGGAAAATCAGTCTGTAAAGTAGTGTCGTTGTGCAACGGGGTGTAACTCCGTCTGCTCAGTACGCTTATAGCTAGGGCAGCGTGAAATGCCCATGCTTCTGCGTGGGCTGCGTAAAGGACGAATCTCTCCCAGATGGGTGACTGGAAGTAGAGTGAGAACTCTTGGGCGCAGATATAGCGAAAGTAGTCAAATATGATCACCTCGTTTCTGTCGAGGTGCCTTAGATGACCAGGTACGCCAAGCTGCACCGAGAGTAACTCTTCTCCTATGGTGTTTCCGTATACAGGGGAAAGCAAAGGAGACGTGGTAGCCATCGATTCGATTACGAAGACCAAGGGCGCTGGTTGAGAAGGATGCCGATGTGACGACGTGGAAAAGTCGCAACGCCGACCAGTGCTTACGCACGGGGAACAAGCCGGCCTTGCTTCATCACACTTTTTATGCCTGATTCTGTGAAATTGTCAACGCCTGCTCTTTTATTGGTCTGAAATATGCCTATGATGAACATACTTGCACGTCTTGCATCCAGTCCTGACTTTAGGGACCCCTCGCGCGCCTTGCCGCCTCTTGGGGTGTATGACCATCCCTTGCATGGGCACGTCAGTCTGCCTCGGTTGATCCGTAGAAGCGGGGTTTTGGTCAAAGGACCTGTTTCTCAATCAAGCCCAAAAGTCCCTCAAGCTGGTTGATTCGCGCTGAGAAATTGTAGGAAGATGCAGGGCATGCATGATCAAAATCCCCGTAGCTCCAAGTTGATGCTGACGGAGAGGTCTCAGGGTGGGTCCCAAATCGGACGATATGATTGGCCCTAGCGTATCTTATGCCGAATCTGGGCTAGCAGGGTGTTGGCGTCCATGTTGTTGATTGGATGGACTTTGACCATGTTATCGCCGTGGCATTATAGTGATATTGACGTTCATAGGGCAATGCCGAAGAAAATCTGTACTGTGGAGGTCTGGGATGAATATATAAAGCTGAGACTACCCTTCCTTCTTGTTCAGTATATTCTTACGTTCATCTTCAACTTGCCCACGCATCATCTTGATACCTATCTTCACTTATCTTCACTTTGATACACCGTCACCCACCATGTCAGACATCAAGCCTTACAAGATTCATGTGCCCGACTTCAGGATTGATCGGCTCAACCAGAAACTTGCCTTGACAGACTTTCCCAGTCAGAACTATGATCCAACATCTACCTCGTGGAAGCTTGGACCCCCGGTCAACGAGATTGAGCGACTGGCAAAGGTGTGGCAATCAGGCTTCGACTGGCGCCAAGTTGAAGCACGTCTAAACCAATTGCCTCAGTTTACCGTCCTGATAGAAACAGCTGGCTTTGGGACGTTTGAAGTTCACTTTGTGCACAAGGAGAGTAGCCAGGCGCATGCCATCCCGCTCCTCTTCTTGCATGGCTGGCCCGGCAGCTTTTACGAGGTGTCAAAGATCATCGATCCTCTGGTGCAGGGCGAATCAAATGAGGATCAGACATTTCATGTTGTTGCACCAAGTCTGATTGACTTTGGGTTTTCCTCGCCAAGCAAGGTACGTGCCTGAGTCTTGACTGGCGAATAGGACTGACAAGGCGCATCTGCAGAAGGGTTTTGAGTTTGAACACCATGCAGAAGTTTATGACAAACTTATGCAAAAGCTCGGGTACGATCGTTACGGTACGTCTGCTTGGTAAACACACCAATAACGTCATGTTAACGTTACGTTAGTGATCCAAGCTGGAGATGTTGGATGTTTGGTTATGAGATATGTGGCCAAACTGTACGGTCCTTCACGATGCATGGCTTGTCATACAAACACACCCGTACCAAGAGAGCCGACAAAAGACACCCATCCGGAGCTGCATGCAGATACCTCGGCAACGCAGCTCACAGAGACTGAGAAAAAAGGCCTACAGCGTACTGGAGACTTCTATAGTGAGGGCAGTGGATACTATAAACTGCAATCCACAAAACCCTTCACCATCGGCTACTCGCTGAGGGACAGTCCCGTTGGTCTCCTGGCATGGATCTATGAAAAGATTCGCGAGTGGAGCGACGAATACCCATGGAGCGATGAAGAGATTCTTACCTGGGTTAGCATTTATTACTTCTCAACACCAGGCCCAGAGGCAACGAGCAACGTGTACTACGCCATGGAACATAGCAAACCACCAGCGTTTGCCGCAGCCGCAGAGTACGTAGATATACCACTGGGCATTTCTCGGTTTTCAAACGATCTGGTGCTGTTGCCCAAGTTGTGGAATCAGACTCTTGGCCCAATAGTGTACGAAGTCGAATATGTAAAGGGTGGCCACTTTGCTGCCTGGGAGCGACCGGATGCAATTATTCAAGACTTGCGCGCCATGCTCCAGTTGTTTGAAAATGGTGATGAGGTTACAGAGAGAACTCAGGGATGAAGTTGGTAGTTTTAATAGGGTGGTTTAATCCCCATCTTTTGGTGGTCTTTTTGAATGGAAATTTTGTGGAAGTTGTAATTCAATGTGGTATCACTGGGCTTGGCGGTGCGGTAGAGTGTGGAACCTGGCAGTCGGATAGATCAGAGACATGTTACGCTTGGAAGTGATCGAAGGTTGTTACAATGAAATGTTATGCTTCCTGTCTAATTTAAAATCTCGCCCCTTTCTCGCACCCAAGTAGGGTAAAGATTTTATTCCTACCGAGGTAAAGACCGAGAGAGTTCTCTCTATATCCAAAGCCCTGAACTAGTTCATCTCGGCCACGAACCTTGCGAGTTCGGTTCCCAAGTGTATTAGAAACATCCTCGGCTAGATATAGGACCTCTGAAATGCTGCTAGGTAAACGAAGGTTCTGGTTTGGGCTTCCATACAACCTCCAGCTGGTGACCGTTCCGTCTTTGACTGTTTATTTCCGAAAACCTTGCCCATTGTCGTCCTTCCAAGCCCGCATCTTTTCCAATTTGGTGTCAATACGATCTATCGGCACAGTTATCCTATTAAGGACCGGACGTCAATGATAACTCCGTAACTTAGAGAGCACCTGTGGTAATTCTGAACTGCACACGCTACGATAAAAGGGCTAAGGAAACCAGCCCCCCGAAGTTGATATTGTTATGTGGAGCAAGGCCAAATTTTGTCAACTATTTCGTAGTAGATACATACTCCCAAGAGGTTATGAGATGGACTCCGTGTGGAAGATAACCTTAGGTACCTTGGACTGGTTGAAGAGCTCATAGCCTTCGGCGGCATTGGATAATGGAATGACGGTTTTAAATAAGAATCTTGATAGCACATTAGCCTCGCCCAAGAACACATGAGACTTTGCGTAAGAGAATGTAGAATAGCTCTGTTCACGAAAACGACAATGAATTACAGGCAGAAACGGATTCAAGAAACGGGGACTTGACCTACCCAAGAGAGTGGTGTATCTCCACCAACAGATCCATCGCCTCAGAGAAGACACTTCGAACTGGACATCTCCCCATTTGTAGACGGATGTTTTTGCTACTGATATTAGAGTACTGTGTCATTGACATAGTGGATACACGTACTTGTAAGCCTCAGCACCCGACCATGGAATCTATCAAAGGTCAGTTTCAACCAACACACGACCCCCGGAGGATTTCAACGCACCTCGGCATTATGAACGCCAATACTGCTAATAGCTCCAAAAGGACGGACTAGATCAAAAGCTGTTCTCAGTGCCGGTGAAAGTCCAACGACTTCGACGACAATATCGGCACCGCGGCCGCCAGTTACTTGTGCGATGCGGTCTTTCAACCCGGTCTTGTTTGCCACAAAGTTGAGCGGCTCTGCTCCGAGATTCCTGGCTTGGTCGAGTCTATCACTGACACTGTCCACGGCAAAAAGATGTCGAGGGTGGAGAGCAGCGGCGCTAGCAATGGCGCAAAGACCGACGGGACCGCAGCCAACTACAACGATGGTGGCATCCTGCGCCCGTAAGCGAGGCATCATTTCCAGGGCACTCTTGACCCCGAAGTACCCAGTAGGGAAGATATCAGCCATGAGGATAAGGGCCTGGTCCGGGATAGTTGCTGGGGCTTTGATGATGGTTCCGTCCGCTTGAGGAACCCGCACGTACTCAGCCTGTGCGCCATCAAGACGTTCGGAGCCCAATGGCTGGCTGTTGACACACCTAGCGGTACCGGAATTGATGCAGAAGAAGCATGTGCCGCTGTCAAAAAAAGTCAGCGGTTGAGACTCGAACCACAAAGTGGAGAAATACCATGAGGTAGTGAATGGCGAGACCACCTTGTCTCCGATCTGAACAGATTTAACGCCATGGCCGGCTGCAACAACAGTACCCGTGAACTCGTGGCCCATGATGTAGCCAGTCGTGGAAGGCTCTATGCCACGGTAAACGTGCAACTCCCTGCGTTACGGTTAGCAAGTGTGTCCAGGTTAAGCGGGCAAGAAGGCGGGTTTTACGATCCACACAAGGCGGTCATGTGAACCTTGATAATAACATCGTCATCGTTCTGTACTGTGTTTGAGTTAGACGAGCAGAGAAAGACATGTCGATGAGCAGCATACTCTTGGGGATAGGTCGATCTTGGACGGAGACCTGGAGTACACCGTCGAAGACAACGGCCTTCATGGTATCCGTTGGCGCCATGATCCGAATGTCGAGAAGTTTTTACGAAGTAGATGGAGGTCGCAAAGAAAATTAGCTTGTCTCATGGCATTCGTTTTGGGCTGGTGAGAGATGCTCAAGTCATATTTAAGCACCATCATGTCGGCTCGGAAGCAGCGAGTTTACGCCGTAGAATCCGTCTCATGGAGCTTTCTTAATTCCCGCCTTGTTCCCGATGCTTCTCTGGAAGATCACGTGAACGGGTGAATCGATTCTTCGCGATAATCTCCGATCACATGACTTGGTCCCCACGATTTCTTCGTTTGTTCGACGCGGATGCGGAGCTTTTTTTTTAGTGTTTCTCCCCGGAATCCCTGCTTGCACACGTTCAATGGATCACGGAACGACACGAACTCGAGAAGCCTGTGAGCCATGTCGGTAAGTCACCACACGCTCCTCGTTTCAACGCAAAGGGGTGTATATGTATACTATTTGTCTATGTAGCCGCAAAAAGTCGAAATGCACGGGGGAAAAGCCAACTTGCTCGTTTTGTCAACGACTTGGCTTCTCATGTGTCTATCTCTCGAGAGCGCGGTCGACGCGACAAGGGACTTCTAATGGAGTAACAAAAAAGTCAGTTGGTGTATGAACAAGCTATGTAAATTGTGGGCTAACGAAATTTCCAGGCTGTCTACCAAAGATCGTATCCAGATGCTGGAATCGAAGCTCAGTGATCTCTCCAGTCTGTTGCGGTATGCTGCAGCTATTTCGAAACAGGGTCCCTTCTACATAAAAAAGAGGACTAATGTCTATGTTAGCCCATTGCCTGACAGCAATACACTCGGAGAACCTGACCAGGCACTCGCTGTTGGCAATTCCCAACTTACTCTCGTCACTGACTCGCAAGAGGCAGTGGTCCAAGTATCGGACGCCACTAGGACTTGTGACAAGTTTACTAAAACCAGGTAAAGTCATTCGAGAAACAACACGATATTTATTAAAGTGGCAATGCTAATAATCACTTTAGCTATGATCCCCCGCCAGAGGCACTAAATCATTTCGTGCAAATTTACAAAACTACTCTTCACCTTCAGCCTTTGCCACTATTCAACCCCGACGACCTCTGGGAAAGAATGGCCATTCTCCCTCAGTTCCTCCTTCACAGTTTCTTGGCGCTTATGCTGAAGTTCTCTAGCCACGAGTTCTACCACGGCGAGGAGGTAGAGGCTGCTAGCTTTTATAATCGGTTGGCAGCAGATGCTACCATGCGTCTCGCATTTGACGGGGCCCCGAGACTGGAGGTGATCCAGGCATTATGTCTATTGACTTTGAGAAACATTGCAGGTATGTGGATTGAGTTCGCCGTTTTTGATCTGCCATTCACGCTTTAAAATTTAGCTGGTGACACTTCACGAGCTTGCATGACTACTGGTGCCGCCGCCAGACTCGATAGTCTCCGTAGACCTCAGCGGCACGGTTCTTCGTTGGCGAACGAACTCGATGTCCGATGTTTTTGGAGCGTTTACATGCTTGAGACGATATTCTTTCCACATGTACCGAATGCCCCGGAAATGGACAAGTCCAGCCAACACCCACCAAGTGTCGAGCCGCCGCCGCCGATCCCATACGACAACAACCAAGTCGATGCACCGGACCTCGATATTTCAGATGGGACGACCGAAGATTTGGGCATCAACACATACTGTGTCGAGATGATTAGTGTATGGGGAAAAGTCGCCTCTCTGTTGCACAGAACGCGGCTGGGTGCAGTTGAAACTCCCTGGTTGCCGGGCTCAACATTCTCAAGATTGAACGTCTTACTATACGAGTACGAGGCCCAACTGCATCACAAGCATTTACTAAGAAACCTCTTCCCGTCCAAGAGATCATCAGACGAGATATGCAGCTATCTTGAGTATTGGCATCCATGGTTGACAATGCATATGACCCTGCATGCCTCGCTTGCACTAATGAACCACCCATTCATCCACCTAGTTGCCTTGCGGCGCAAGAAAGGTGTTTACCAATCCCGGCTATTTCTTCAGCAGGTGATCGACCAAGCGTTACTACACACAGGATGGGTCGTTTGGCTTGTGGATATGTTTAAAGATGCGTCTTTTGAGATCTACAACCCCCTACTCGGGTCGATAGTTGCAGCTATAGCCACAATACCGTGGCTGTACCAGTTTGCCAAGGATAACAAGGTTTCTCGTAAAGCGGTTGAGGACTTGGAAAAATGCGAGATGTTCCTCCAGCGGTTATCATTTACATGGCCACATATTTCTCGAAAGGTATGTTCTGAAGAGGACGGCTCGTTTTCGTCTCATCGACAGTGTCAGATGGGGCTCATGGCCAAAATGCTATTCAAGATTGGTGCTGATGGTGATCATAGCTCGATGGCCTCAGAAAGCTGAAATTGTTTGTCGCGGACAAACAACAAGACGTGCCAGGCAAGGCAACCAAGATAACGGTTCCATCGGGCATGCTTTGGGAACTCCTTGATCCTAGTATCTGTGATGCTACCATATCTGGTTCTCAGCTTCCAGCACTCTCGGAGGCAAGCATACATGTTACCACTCATTTTCTTCATCCCTTGGACGATGACAATCTCCAAAAGAGTCTGATGGATAGTGACAGAGGCAGCTTTGAAGATGTGTTTACATTAAGCCAAGATGATCTACGAGGGGTTTATGTAAATAGTAGTGTTTTCCCGTTTGATTACAATGTTATATAGAAATATTCCATTCTTGATCAGCTCATAGTGCGTCTAAGGCTAAGCGAGTATTATTATTTTGGTATAGAGATCATTGAACTTATTAATAAAGGAGTTTTATATGATAGCCAACATTTAGAAGACGAGGGACATGGCTGCCACTTAAATGTCATTTTCACGAAGTTGTGCCAGAGATGTTTTTATCCCAGCGATTTTGCCGTCGACGATACCACAATCTCGAGAGGCGAGCTATTTCTAGGGGGCTAACTATGGTTTTCAAGGATTGATTGGAAGAGAATAAGGTCGCGGGAGTTCATTCTGGTCAGTCCCTTAACGGAGATCTTCTGGGTCGCATTCTTCCGCATCTTTGATGCTAGTGGTTAGACAGCCCGATACTAACAAGAAATGGGACTTGATACTATATCAGACTGACACACCCTAGGCCAAAAGCCTGGTGGCCGCCAGGAAGGCCTCCGGAGTCTTTTACTGTGGTTAACCTCAGATCCTTCAGGGCTAGATTGGGATCTTTAACCCAGCTAACATCGCTAAGATTTCCCAGCAAGGGGAGCCGGGGAGGCTGCGGGATTGGCCTGAATTCGCTTGTCATGGTGAAGGCTGCTCCGGATGAGTTCGTCGCTAGTGCTTCGACTGGTAAGAAGAAGAAGAAGAGAGATGAGTAGTTTGAATAGCTATGAGATACACCAGGAACACGTCCAAGAAGTCCCTGGAACGCGACTTTTATTTGGTAGCTGATACAGCATGGTGAGCATGCTCTACGCGATGGCGTCCGTCAGCCAGGATGAGATTGCCTCCTGCGGACGTCCGATGTCCTGCGGACGCCAGATATCCTGCTTCGCTGCCGCTGATGTACGTAATGTGGTTTTGTGAGTTCGGCAGTTGCAAACGCTTAAACTCCGACTCCGTGGCTTCAAACAACCAGGGGCTGCCTTGCGCCCACCCCTGTCGACGGTGAACTTGCAGGAACTTCTGCAGGTCGGGGTCTCGGCGGTTTCAGCTGTGTGACGCACTGTAAAGGTAAAGATCCGAGAGATCTTAGGGCTGTGCAAAAACCAAAGAGCTCCTTAAATCCTCTTTTTACCTAGATCATGCGTTTTCGTTAGTTCGTTGACATCACTTTTTTTTCTCTTGTAGCATCTCGCAGACCATTGCTCGCCACCAATATCGCCATACACTGACCCCTGGCGCCACAGACGCCTTGGATCATAGCCGAAAGCAGAGCCTGTACCTTGCCACCTACACTTCATCCATCGAGTTCCGCTGAAGCAAGCATCTGTGTCAACATACACGAAAAAGCTTTTACCAACGCGCCTGGATATGAGTCAATCAATGAACTCATCATGGGAGTCACTGCTGCAGGATATGGGTGATGTCCTCAGTAGGGATTACGTGGAAGGCTTTCTTAAGCATGAAATCGATGCCCTCCACCATCGGGAAACTTGCTGGCACCAGGCTGGGACCAAGGGTTTGTACGAGATGCTTCGAGCCAACATCTCAGAGTCTCCGGGATGGAACCCGACGATTGAAAGTGGTCTTTACAACGTATCCAGCTTTGGCAATGATTACTCCATCGAGCTTTTAACACGGCACTTCATCGTTAATGGAATACATAAGTCGACGTACATGTGGCTCACTTTTGCGCACAGTGAGTCTTGAAAAGAAGGAACAATAGTTGAGTTGTCCAGAGTTAACAAGTATCGCAGTTTTTACGATGGCCGCTGGTTTTTTCCTAGTGTATCCAATTATCCTGTTGCTCCAGTCTGTTACCGTTCTATGCGATCTCATCAACAATCCAGTCGCGAAGCATAAAGTCAAGAGATGGGAAACAATACTACAAGGATTTGGCTTTTGCCCGCTCCTGATTGCTGGCCTTACCACCGGAATATTAGCCATGGGCACATCTGATCATTTTAGGACTGAACATGGCGTGTGTTTCTTGTTTTCCTTGTCCAATCAAAGGCCAATAGCTAACTCGTCGCGAAACAGATCATCGGCATTGTTACCAGCGTGCTGGCATCCTTCATCATCATCATACATTACATCCAAGTCTACTTCAACTCACAGATGAGCCGGACTGCACGCGGAACTTGGTGGCGTCAGAACATCCATTACTTCGACATGGCTATCTGTCAAATAATCCTCATCATTTCGGGATTTGCTTTATCTGATGGGTTTGACGATCTCGCCTTCATGGGCCTTTGCGCCGTCCAGCTATCGATGCAATGGTCATTCTCACTGGGCATGACAGTCGTCTTCATCTGGAATAGCGCTGTGGTTATGATGACCGCTCAGTGGTTCTTGGTTCGGAGGGCTGAGGGCGAAACAACACGGCTTTGGAGGCTGGTCCGCTTTCGACGCCGCCAGCGCACGTCACAGTCCCCCTTGATCCCAATGCAGGGTGAGCCTGACTCAAGCACTTCTTCGTTTGTTTGATTATTACGTTGGCCCACCCTCTTCCCTTTATTAAACCCTGAATAGATTCAAGTTCTAGATTTCATATTCCTATTAGCTAAAATAAAGCATATAATAACCATTGCCAACCTTATGTCTACAGAATCACTGCTAGAATGTCACTTTTTTATTAGTGAGCTGGCCTTGGAAATGCCGCATTAATTGACGAAGATGACCTTTTGTACTCCCAATTAGTAAAATCAGCGCCTATACCAGATTGTCGAAACTTTGAAACCTTTTTATATGAGTCTCGGTTCGGCAGTCCGCGGACGTCTGTTCGGCAGTCCGCGGGACCCCGGTTCCTGAGTAAGCGGGAGATGAGTCGTGCCTTTTGACCACGGTCTCATCACGAAACATTGCACCGATCAAGTTCCTCCAATCACGGAGGGATCACGCCTGAACCGTAATCTAAGATCGCCAAGACCCAGCATCCTTCGCGATCCATCAAGATCGACCGCTACTATGTAAGCACTCATGCGAAACAGCCGGAAACCAGGGCAGCAGCCACACAAGGCTACGCCTAAATTTAGAAATGCTCGAGAAGTACGCATGATCCTGATCTCCTCGTGAATGCATCTTATTACCCAGAAGCATTATCATGTCGCCATCTTGGAGATGCCGCCTCGCTTCTCACGTGTCAGATTTACGAGACATGATGCAATCAATGGTACCACTCAGCGGTTCACTACTCGATGCCTTCTCACAGCCATGCTTTCCCTCAATGTTTACTAAATGGTTTGCGTGCCCTGGTTTGCCAGGGCATCAAAAGTTGAGGCGTGAGCCGGGATGACCGGATGATGCGTTTACTTGAACGCGTCAGCCTGCGAGGTCAAGACTCAAGGCGGCGTTTTCGGAAGTGAAAACAACTCCGACAATCTTGTCACAACCAGCCGGCCGCACTAACTTTTCGGTGGCTTCCTCCAATCGTCAGCCGCCATGAGCCTCAACTCCAACTTTAGCTCCACTGCGGCCCACGGGCATGGACAACTTGACCCGGAAATTCGGACGAGTTGTTAAACGCCTGACAGATGTGCTCCATATATCTTGTCAAACGCCTGCTTCAGCTTCGGGCTTGCTCCTATACTTTGATCACACGCGCTGAGCTTAGAGCTTGAACCTCACCTCTGAAACATGACCACCACAACAGGAAGATCCATGCAGCTCACCCAGCAACAAGCGGACGTCCTCAAGAAAGGCTGCCATGATCTGATTGCGGGATACGACACGTCTTACGGCTATGTTCCCACCTTTGGCGCCGGAATTGCATTCTGCATCCTCTTCCTGCTCAGCACTTCCGCCCATGTTTTTCAGTTTGCAAGGGTGCGAAGATGGACTTCGCTGACTTTCGCTCTTGGGGCTATGAGTATGAAGAACACAAACTTATTCTTAACCCGTTCGTTTGCTGACTGACTTCTTGCAGCTGAGTTGATAGGCTGGGCTGGCCGTACTTGGTCGAGCAAATGCCCATATAACGGCGATGCATTTCTCATGCAGATTACTACGCTCATTATCGCGCCAACCTTCTTCACAGCAGGGCTCTATGTCATCCTTGGCACTCTTATAAACAGACTGGGCCGCAGCTCTTCGCTTCTGGGGCCGAAAATGTATGCCGTTGTCTTTCTGACAGCTGACATCGTCGCGCTTGTTATCCAGGCTATCGGTGGAGCGTTGGCTTCTACCGAAGCTGACAAGATCAACGGGGACACGGAAACGGGAACTAACATAATGGTGAGTGTTTTTTTTCACTATGAGATCTAGATCGACTGGTGTTGAGCTACAAAGCTAACAGATCTGTTGTTCAATAGGTTGCCGGTATTGTGTTCCAGATGGCAGCTATGGTTGTCTTTACCGGCTTGGTTATAGACTTCATGAGAAGGGTGTTCATAAAGAAAACCTACCTTTCATATGGTAAGGCTGGACTGGAACCACCCAACAGCCTGCCAGTGACATATGCCTGGCTGCTGGTGGCAGTCTGTGTTTCCCTGGCCATGATTTTCATCAGAAGCATATACCGTACAGTTGAGCTCGCGCAGGGTTGGGAGGGATATTTGATTACCCATGAAGGTTATTTTATCGGCTTGGATGCTTGTCTTATGATTGTCGCTGTTGGAATCTTTAATTTTCTCGACCCAGTGTTTCTCCTTCCAGATAAAGACATCCGTGAAGGGGTCTTTGCGGGTGAGCACGAGATGAGCGACCTAACCTATGAGTAGCTCTGAGAGTAAAGGAAATTATACAAAAGAAAAGAAAAAAATTAATGGCATCTAAAACTCGCTTTATGTAGAATATTTCCAATACACAGTGACTTGAGCTGAGCTGCAAAGGTAGTGGCTAAGGCGAAGAGAGTGAGAGCTGAAATGTCTTGACGAGGTTTCCTTTGTTTTTTGGCATTCCCTGCTTGCCCACCTACTCAGTCGGTCCTTGAGTCATTTTTTCTGCTAGCTCCAAGAGCAGGGCCGTGCGGCCTTACCCATGCAGACATCCAATAGGGATCATCGTTGGACACTCATTTTCACTGGTTACGTCCAAGTGAACATTTTGCGCAATGGCCGTAGAGGTTGTTCAGCCACCCTCGACGAGTGCCTGTGGAGTCCTAGCCTGAGTAGAGCCGGGCTCTTTGTGCAGCATGCTCATAGCTGTTTTACTGAGTGGTATTGCGAGGTAACAGAGCCGAGAGTCGGGCGGGTTGGGCTGGTGGGAAGACATGTCATCGAACGAAGCTCCCATCACAAGCGGTAGTTTCCTCAAGCACAATTCCAGTGAGGTTGCGCCAGGTAAGAGCCGAGATAATGGTCTCGAACCTTGATAAAACGTAGTAGTGACTCAGAATCTTGACTCAGGTTCTGTAGATAAAAGTTCTCATACGGTGTTGGGTTTTGATACCGTCATGTATTTATGGCTGTGTTTTTTGCCGTTATGGCTGATGGCTTCTTGTCATCATTGTGAACAATAACAATAAAAGTTCTCATCCCAGCCTCTGAGATGTTACTGAAAGTCACATAGGTGCCTCAACCCTAACATTGGAGAGAACTAAATCTGCTCAGATACCACAAAACGTGTCTCCTGGTATGAGCAGACAAGACATGGCTGGCACACTCCTTGAAGCCACCCATCACGCTTTAGCAGCAAAGCATGGGGTAAGTCAAGGGACTAAGGGTAGAAGGAAGAGCAAGAAGAGCTTGTAGATTAGCTATCGGTACGAGATTTCCAACAGAATAGTCCAATATGAATCACTTCGGTCTTCATCAATAAAGCAACGGCTGTGCTAGTTGCCAGTGCTTGTTTCGTTGATATACCATTCAATCAGGTCAAATCAAAACGCCATAAACATTATCAAGGCCGCAGTTCCCATCATGGCCAAGTACGGCTCCAGGCGGCGCGCTCCGCTTTCGACAATTTGCTCCGGCTCGTACGTGCTCGGCCTGGTCGAATTCGTCGTGCCGTTCCAACAATACCGCGAAAAGCAATCGACGCACTTGGAGGGCATATCGGTCTTGGTGCGCGCCAGGCTGCGAGCCAATATCGCGCAGCCTACGCAGGCGGGCCAGTTCGAGTCGACTGTACTATTCCCCATGGTCGCGACGTTATATCCGTTCCGTATAATCTCGTTCCGCTCCGTGTTACTGTATTCGAGATCAAAGGTAGAGAAGTTGGACTGGTAGGTGTACGGCGCATTGGGTAGATAGACAATCAGTGGCCCTGGTGACGAGTCTGTGCCTGTATTGCAACCGAAAAATGTCGGGCGCTTGTTCAAGCCGAGGTTGACAAACGTGTTCTGATCTGGGACTTTGGGAAACTCGTCGTTCTGAGTCGAAACGCCGGCTGATGACCTCTGGTACGTTGCCACGAGTGCCGTGCCGTTTGGCCAGTGAGTTGTTGTGTCGGCCGAACCATCGACGGCGAATATGACGTCAACTTGGCGCTCCGATAAGAGCAATGGATGCAAAGGAATGTTTTGGAGGTCCTCGCCACCGTCTACGAGGGTGAGGACGGTGCTATCGGCGTTGGAGTTGTTTGTGGGATTGTACTTGTAGAACGGGTTGGGCCAGTTAGCAATGTCCTGGTTGTCTTCGCCAACATCTGCCAACGTATTGTTGAGAGCCCTGATCAAGAAGTCCGGAGCATTCTCGACTTTGGCGATCTGCAGAAATGCCTGGTTGAACAGTGACGAGGAGGTACCCATGACGAACCCGGCGTTATCCACCCCGGCAACGCAATCTCCATTGCGTCTGATTGTGCCGTTCTCAAAGTCAGATCCGATGTACTTGAGAGGGGCAAAAGCGCCAAGTGATGGATCATAGGACCCCATTTCCCATGGGTTGAACTCCACGATGGTAGAGTTGTCAGCTATTTGAAGCTGGCCTGACGTCCGCTCCACTGCAACAATGAGTGGCATAGGCGCTTTCGCCTCGGTGAACTCGGTGTCATTTGCAATCGACGAGAAAGTGTATGCTAGACATTGTTAGCTGCTGTTCTGATGGTGACTGGCAACCATACCAGGCCCTCCATCAGTGGCATTGACGAGTTG
Source organism: Fusarium keratoplasticum (assembly GCF_025433545.1). Taxonomy (NCBI): domain Eukaryota; kingdom Fungi; phylum Ascomycota; class Sordariomycetes; order Hypocreales; family Nectriaceae; genus Fusarium; species Fusarium keratoplasticum. The sequence goes on along the minus strand of NC_070537.1, from coordinate 37,100 downwards.
GTACGACAAAGCTCTTCCCCAGTAATCGGTTATGGTCGTGTTGTACCCTGCATCCTCCTTGCTCTTTACATCATCATACAGCTCGCGGTAGTACCGCGTTACGGATATGTCTGCTGGCCCTAGATTTGTCGATGTGAGTAAACACCACCTAGGCTGACTTGTGTACAACAAACCTTCAATGATGGACTCATCAAATTGCCAAAGGCTGTCAAGAAAACCGCTCCGTGCAAAGATGATGGACTCGACCGTGGTGAAGTTCTGCACATAGAGGCTTCCAACAACCCAACTACCTCCGGACAGTCCACTAAGGTAGGTGGCAGCTTGGAGAATGCCACCGAGTTGTCCCTTGTCCGTGGAGCTTGTGGACCGGTTGTCGAACGCGGCGATGGCACCGGCCCCGTTCATCAGGGCCCGATAGCCACCACCGGAGATGGCGATGCCGATTCGCGGCAAGGCCTCGCCATCATCCACGAGACCATTTATATAGGCGTCAATGTCGATGCCACCAATTTCGGCTCGATTAAGGACATCTTTCAGCGCCGAAATAGTGTTGTTATCACGGAGCTGTAGCCATGCTGTTTCGTTGGCCGACAGTGCCGTAGCATTGCGGATGACTGGCCGTCTCGAAGGGCATGAGACTTGGCTAGGTGCGTAGCCGTCTGGGGCGTCTGGAACAGCTCTTGGTTCAATAAATGGCAAATAGGCATGTGTCACTGTCCCAAAGCTTCAGCCGGGGCTCGGTTTGTTCCGTAGCATTCACCTACCCGGAAACCAGACCAGCAGACTCGCCAGGACGATTGACCCACCGTACACAAGCATTGTGGGTTGTTGATCAAGGTCCAATGCAGTCTTGTTCAGCGCTTTTCGTTTTATTCAATTCAAGCCGTCGACAATGGGAGACTTGACAGATTTAAGTATCAACACGAAGGACAGCTCGAGATCTTTACTGCATCGCACTTTTTCTTGGGTCATGGTGACATCGTCGGCTTGCGGGCACTTGGGGTCAAGGTTTCTAGTTTCAAAGCGGTGGCTTGAGCCACAACGGCTTGCTCTCAATCTGGTTGACCTAGGGAGCATCTTTCTCATCCCAATAGGCCTGTTCCTTTTATAGTTTTTGTGGCTCTTGTGGGTTCGCGCACCCTCAAGGAACAGAACAAAATGGGAGGCAGAGAAGTGTTTTTAAGGTTGGCGCTTGGAGAGAATTGACTGCGACTCTGACCCAGTAATGTAGGATCGTCCATCACTGACACTTGCTTTGCTCTGGGGACTATTTCCCTGAGAACCTTGTGATATTGACCTAATGGAAACTACCTAATGGTGCCTCGGCACACTCGACAGGACCCTTGATGATAGCGGCACTCACATTATCATCCGATATCTGGCTCTGGGTTGGTTCTAGTAGAGGCTGTTAGATCACGTTTCCGGCCTGATGGTAAACTTACCAAACACAAAGACCGCAACAGCCTGGTTCCCCCGCCCGCCCAGCATCCTAACCGCGAAGCCCTCGGCCGCGCAGAGGGAGTCAAACTTGTTCTGTCCAACATATGGCACGTTCCATAGAAACGTCACCTTGTAGCTCTCTTCGTAGCCGATGACTCGGTAGGTGACTGAGCCGCTGACTCCGGCACCCACGTGGCTCGACTTGCAGCGCAACATACCACTCTCGCCGGCTAAGATTTGTGCTGGCGGTCGTGAATCCGGTGTGTCCATCCAATGGCCGTGCTGGAGACTTGGGGAGTCTGGTTCGAGATCGAGCTCCTCGTTGGTGTGGTTCAGAATCACCACCAAGAGCTCCCTGCTAGTCATATTGTCACTGGCTCGGGGCGCAAATCGCTTCACTGTTTGGGCCGATAGGTCAAATGCGAGTTGGGAACTACTTGGCAGTGAGGAATACTTGGTATGGTCTCTCCGACTACATGGGAGGAACGACGTGCTGATATAATGCCATGAATCCTGCCTGAATCGATCTGGGCCGACACCGACAGCTTCAACTTGCTGCCCGATGATGCACGCGTTTCATCATTCACGTATGCAGTGTGTTTAACGACAAGATGACAGGGAAACTCAATATCCGGAGGGTGGGAACCGGTCGCGTGGACTAACCCGAGCGCATTTATTTAAGTTGGGAGGCGTATTTGCAAACAAGATTCTCTCAACCCCTCATTCACAACATGCCGAAACGGAAACAAAGGTTTTCCGCACAAGAATGAAACTTACTTTCCAGCTTTTCCATCATGCGGGGCCTGGTCAAAGTAATATTACTTATTACCTGCAATGGTGACAAGAATCCATCAGCCACAACAGCAAAAAACACAGTCATTCAATACATGAAGGTATCAAAACCCAATACCGTAAGGTACTATTACTCTAATACCAGGCGGAGATAAAAACACAACCTATTCCTCGCATTCCCTCTATCCACTTCTTATCCACTCTCGTTCCCATCAATTGAATCACTATTCATAATGTTTTCCCTCAAGCAGCCTGCTTCACCATCTGCACCGTGACCGCAGGCCTCTTCTCCCCCGGCGCCAGCTCAAACACCCCAACCCCCGAAACACTCTCTTTCGCCTTGACAGCCTCCTCCTTGACCTCCTCGAGTTGTATGACCTTTCCCTCCAGGCGAGGATCCATCGCCTCCATCGGCGCATACAGGCTCAGCAGCTCATTCAGCCTCTCCCTCTGCACGCAGTTCTCAATCTTCCAACTGGCTGCCAACTCATCCAGCTCGTCAAACGTCTTGCCCCTAAAGTACTCTGCCCACTCCGGGATCATGTACTCGGCCATGGTGATGCCGCGTATCCCGCGGAAGACGTGCATGTGCATGCGCCACTGCCAGGGGTACTTCTTGCTGTGCTTCGCGGGGACGTTGTCCTCGAACCACTTGTGCAGGGGGACGAAGAGGCCTTCTTGGAGGTGCGCGTCGTCGTAGGCCCACGAATCGACGGCGAGGTCGCGCTTCTTGCGGATGATGGGGGAGAGGAGCTTGAGCCACGGGGACGAGGGGGAGACGTATGCAAGGCCCATGACGTTGATGTCCTTGTAGCACCAGATGCTCCATGCTAAATGTGTAAGTAATTGGTGGAATTGGAGTTGGTGGAGGCTTACCGATGCTTTCGGCCGTGTATATGGCCATCTGCTTGTCTAGCATGTTGAACCGCTCGTCGTTCTGGACTTTGTAGTCGGGATTGTACTCCTCCCGCTCGTAGATGGGGCCAAACTCGCCTGCTTGATCAGTAACAGTCTCATAATCAGGAACGCTATCTTACCGTTCCATACTGGGACTCCATGCTCCTTCATAAAGGCCGCCTTTCTATCGTACATCTTCCGGATGTACTCATCCTGCTCCTTCAGGCCCTGATACCTACCGATCCTGTTGGGGAACCCGAAACCACAGTAATCGTGGATCGCGTACACAGAATTCGGAAACACGTCTGTGAAACCCGAAAAGTCCATGCTGAAAGTGTTTCCCTCCAAAAACAGGATGTGATCACGGTCAACTGCCCTCACAGCAGGTACTATCCTATCATAAAACGAGAGCAGCCGGGTCCACTGCTCGTCAGCCGGCTCGTTCAACAGGTTGTATCCCGCGATCCAGGGATTGCCCTTGTACCGATTGGCAATGACCTCCCACAGGTGGACGACCCTATCCTGGAAGTGTTTGTGGTCCCAGAATGCCGCGTAGCCGGTGGGGTTGTCAGAGTGCCAGTCCTGGTTCTGGCCGCCGGGCGCTGAGTGGAGGTCTAATATGGCATAGATCTTGTACTTTGTGCACTAGAAGTCGCAGGGGTTAGCTCAGTCCATAAACACCCTTGGAAACTTACAATCTCAATCGCCCTGTCAAGATGCTTGAAGCCCTCCTCCTTGATGACAAAGGGATCCATGTCGTCCTCAAAGTGGTGGTAGTTGAACGATAGGCGGAGGCAGTTGAAGCCCAGCGACGAGAGGAACTCGCCGTCCTTTTCTGTGAAGAAGTACTCGAGGAACTTGTCGAAGAAGAAGTCGTACTTTTCGCGGCCGAGTACCTTGAGGAGGGCTGCGCGGATCTGGCACTCGCGGCCGGGGAAGCCGTTGATGAAGTTCTCCATCATCATCCAGCCGCCGAGAGTGGTCTTAAAGTGTCAGTTTGAGCTGATGTATGGTGCTGTAGGACTTACGCCTCGGAGGAGGACGGGCTTGCCATCTGCATCGACGATGCTGGTGCCTGACGTTCTCAGCATTCCGGTAGCCATTTTGACTCCAACAGATAATGAAGAGAAATTTCAAAAAAGGGTTTTGACCAGAGAGGAGAACCCAGGGAGAACAGAGCCCCTAAATACCCACCTGTTATCTTGGTCGTCTCCATGTGAATGGCGCATCCTCCGACCCTGTTCGGAGAACATTCAGTCGATCATCCTATGCTGCCATGACATGCTCCACGCGATAATAGGCTAAATGGCTCATTCTCTAGCAGCCCCACTGAATGGGGAGTTTGAGACATGATGGACGTGTAAATGTTGGGATCTTGGCTGTATGTCGGCATAACATAACTCTCCTGACCAACTTACAAACACCCCTGCATATTAGTCCCGCTAAGAAACCACCTGTTCTTTTACCAATCCTCGTCATCGGCAGAAAAACACCTCGTCTGACTAGCGCCACTCAACTCATCCTCGGCCTGCTCATCATCCGCCGCGTCGTCCAATGGCCCAAGTGATGCCATTGCCCACCGAAACTAGAAAACCATCCCCGACGCTACGGCGGAGCTAATGGAGGGTCAAAAAGTGGAGACTATTCGGGCTTGCGATTTAGCTCCCCCGAAGCAACGCCATTGGCCTGACCCGAGGATTCCTTTTGTGAGGGGGATCTCCATGCCAAACTACCACTCCCACCCATGCCACCGGCTTTACTAGTCATGACCACTGACTCAACTAGGTACCCTGACACGAAAAACCTTGCCATATCCCCATGGGGAGCCCTCTAGGACTTCTCCGTTCTTGTTGATGCCTGTGGGGGAAATCACCCCGGTCTCTCAACACCAACTCGCCTAAATGCCGTCTCCATCTCGTGGTCTCTGATCCTTTTTTCCTGGGCAGAAGAAACTCAATTACATTAGCCGCGCGAGTCTAGTGGCGTTGGGTCCTTTGATGCTCTGATATAAAGAAGCTGTAGATGCCACTTGAACCAGCATCCATCAAGCACTCGACATCACTCCTTCTCTCTCCATCATGAATGCCCTCCGTCAACGCCTCCCAGCCCCCCGGCAGGACCAAGCAGCCCGCAAAGCACGCAAGCAAGGCGGCGATGCCCCAGCCAAGGACTCGTACGAGCCCTCTCGCATGGCCCAGCTCGCAGGGGATGCACCACCATGGTATCACTCCGCAGCCCGTCGACGGCTCTACTTTCTCCTCTTTCCAGCAGCCGTCGTCTCCTACGCAACCAGCGGGTACGTTCTCCTCATCATCATCGGTCTTGTGGCTCAGTTATCCCATCAAGGGCCTGGCTTCAACACATCGCCTCATCATCATGATTGCTAATATTCCACTTCAATTAGATACGATGGTAGCATGATGAATTCTCTCCAGACGGTCTCCTACTGGGACGACTTCTTCGACAACCCACGAGGCGCCCAGCTCGGCCTCATGAGCTCCATCATGTCCCTCGGATCCATCTGCTCCACCCCCATCGCCCCCTACGTCGCCGACAGGTTTGGCCGCCGCTGGGGAATCACCGTCGGCAGCATTATCATGATCATCGGGGCGGTCCTCCAGTGCGAGAGCGTCAACTTTGCCATGTTTGTCGTCAGTAGGTTCATCCTAGGATTCGGGCTGTCGTTTGCGACTACTTCTGCACCCAGTCTCGTCTCTGAGCTTTCGCACCCCAAGGATCGCGTCACTGTAACCGCCATCTGCAATACTTGGTAGGACTCACTCAATTTGTGGAAGTAACATTGCTAACCCCTACAGTTGGTTCCTAGGCAGCATCGCAGCAGCTTGGATCACATTTGGCACGCGTCGAATCCCCAGCACCTGGTCTTGGAGACTTCCTTCACTCCTCCAGATGGCACCTAGCTTGATCCAGTTGTCCACCATCTGGTTCCTGCCTGAATCCCCTCGATGGCTCATGTCCAAGGACCGCGGTGACGAGGCCCTCGCCGCCCTGAAGCAATACCATGGAGACGGTAACGAAACCGAGCTTGTCCGATGTGAATACGAAGAGATCCGCGCTGCAATTGACAACGAGAAGCGTGAGTTGTCCAAGCACCGTAGATAGCTGTCTACTAACACTGTCCTAGTCTCCGGAGCAACAACCTGGAAGTCCATGGTCAGCACCAGCGGCAACCGATACCGCATGTTCCTCGTCCTTTGCATGGGCTTCATGAGCCAATGGTCAGGAAATGGCCTCATCGCCTACTGTAAGTGCCACCTATCTCCCCCTCAAACACCCTCTAATCGCGTCAGATCTCTCCCGCGTCATGGACACGGTCGGCATCACAAACAAAAACATCCAGGCCCTCGTCAACGGCCTCATCAACGTCTGGAACTTTGCCCTCGCCCTCACAACCGCCTTCTTCGTCGAGCGTGTCGGCCGCCGCCCTCTCTTCCGTGCGTCAACCCTCGGCATGCTCACAGTCTTTACGGCCTGGACGATCGCATCCGCCGAGTTTGACAAGACGGGCGCCAAAGCCGCGGGCATAGCAGTCATGGCTCTCATCTTTGTCTTCCAGATGTTCTACTGCATTGCCTTTTCGCCGCTGCCGGTCGCCTACTCTGTTGAGGTTCTGCCGTATTCGATCCGCGCCAAAGGGATGGCTACATATGTGTTTTCTACAAAGTGCGCTGTCTTTGTGAACCAATACGTCAACGTGAGTCCCATCGTCTTGCATCTTTAATTGTTGGATTGAGTTGACTTTTGTAGCCGATTGGCCTTGACGACATTGGCTGGAAGTACTACCTTGTCTATGTTGCCATCCTCGCCGTGGAGAGTTTCATCGCCTACGGGTGGTTCCTCGAGACAAAGGGCAAGGCTCTTGAGGAAATTGCCGTTATATTTGATGGTGAGGCTGCGGATGTTCGGGTGACTGACCTTAAGAATGATGGTGTCGTGGAGCAGGATGAGAATGTCGAGCGCAAGGTCTAGTGGCAATGAGGTGATGCAGTCTCATGCAAGAAATCGAGAGATATGATAGTATGGACTCAAGCAATTCTATAGCTGAACTTTGTGAGCAGACATAGTGAAGCCACGTTTGTATGTGTCTGTGGTTATTGATGTTCCTTGAATGCTGCTCAACACCATGGTAGCATCGCCAGCAAGTCAATAGCGGTTACCTCGGTCCCACCAGTGCAACTTGGAATACATCTTTCTCAGCGAGGCTCTTCCCACTATCGAGCAGCCATCCTCTCCCTGCACGCTGCATCCAACTTTTCCAGCACCTCCAAATGCCAGCCAAACTCCCCAACGCTAACCCCAAACTTTCTGAGATTCCTCTTCCCCACCAGAATCGTCTCCTCGATATCCCCCGGCAAAATCTCCCTCAACACATCGCAAAACGTCGCAATTCGCAGTATCATGACCATCGTAAAGGTGCTAACACAACCATCAGAACAACAACTACTCCATCAAGGGGAGCGTCAACTTACACCATGCCGCTTGCAAACAGAGACGTTATCCTATTAACAGGATTCGCATCAAACACGCCGATAAAGCCCTTGCACCCCTCAAGGCACATCCTGCACCTCTCTAGTATGGCCTCCTTGCACGGGTGCGTGTGAAAGTGACCCACATTGAGCAGGACGTACTCGATAAACGGCCTGTGGACAATGTACTGCCCGGCGTAGTACCGCCCCTGAAGCCGGACAATATTCCACGCGTGGTTGCCCAGGCGCCTCGACGTCCCCGGGGATGCCTCCTCCCCCGGATGCTGCTGCTCCTCCGCCCGACTAAGCAGAACGTCTGGGAGGTTGCGGTATATGGTGCTGTGGTAAGACCAGAGGTCATCGGTTGTGCGAAGGAGCCAGTTGGCGTAGTTTGTCCGCGTCATGCGGAAGTGGTCCTTGCTGTCGTAGACGACGCTGTTGACGTGGTTGAGGAACCGCCGGATGGCGGCGTTAGTGCTGATCTGAAAGGCGACCAGCTCCTCTGCGGGATCTAGCGACGCGGGCTCCGGTCTGGGGGTGGTAGTCTCGGCAGATTTACCACGTGGAGCGCCTTGGATGGGGTACGGGACGAGGTCCTCGTAGCGGGCAATGCCTGAGGGCAGAGTGATGGATATTTCGGAGACAAAGTCACCCTCGAAGATGAAGGCTACCCAGTACAGCCGACGGAATGCTTCGGAAAAGACGTCGTCTTCCTTTGAGCCGATAAGAGTCCTAGCGGGGTGAGTAACATCATCAAGACGACCAGGTTCGAGCTTACCTCTTCGCCAAAGCCTCACATTTCACAGCCGTAGCATGCGCCCAGTGAAACGAGTCCGACACTTGACCTCTTGCTCCCATGTATATACTACTCATGTCAGCACCTCTTGATATCTAGATGAATGGCCTCTCACCTAGCAAGCATGGCACACTGCGTCGCCTCGAGCGTCAGATCCGAGGAGATGTGCCCCATTAACAGCTGCGCCTTCTGCCACAGCTGAACATATGGAAATTCTGCCGGAGAATCCTGGCTTTCCTCCCCAGTTTCAGGTGATCGGAACGGTCGTTTCCGAGGAGCCAAATCACCCAAGCAAAGCACAAGCAGCAAAAGACAGTAACGAGCAGGCGACACGGAATGACCGCCTTCTCCATCACGTCCTTCAGAGCCAGAGACCCGATGCAGCACGTCCAGCATTTCATCATGCGACAAGAGAGGGAAGAACACATTGACCTCTGCAAAGTACGAGTCCAACATGCGTCGATACCTCTCGAAGGAATCCCCAAACACAGATATTCTCCACGACTCCGGAGGAAACGGCTTCGGTTCCTGGTCAGGCTTCCGCTGGAAGAAGATGTCGGTCGCTTCAGTCGAAAGAACATTCCCGTGAGAGGTCCTCGTCGGGGCGATATCCGAGAGCAGCTGCCGCACAATAGGCCAATTAAACACGTGATTCGCACAAGCCGTGTGCGACAGCGGGATCAAGATCTGAAAATCCTGCGGCTCCATCTCTGGCGCATCATTCTCACCACCGCCCTGCCACCCTGCTCCAGGCGGCTGATGTGTCACATTATCATCTTGCCCGCCGCCAAACCCTGGCGCTGCAAAGATGCGATCCTCGAGCAGCTGTATCCTCTCGAGGAGGATCAGCGTATTGGCCTCGATCTTTGGCTGCTGCGAGTCCCTGTACACGCAGGCTACGTTCTGCGTCACGCACAGGCTGCACTTTGGCTTGGCGGCGTCGCACCGCGTCTTCCGGGCGCGGCAGTTTGTGCAGGCCTGCCAGACACGGCGGCGGGGGGGGAAGTACTGAGAGGTTGGGAATGATGTTGAGCTCATGGCATTTCGGATCTGAGGGTAGAAGGATGAAGTTGTCGGGTTGGACCCTGCACATTGGTCTAAGGGTGGTCACGTGTATATGATCGCCGAGCGGGAAAACCCCGGGTACCTACCGGGGGAAGAGGGAGTTTAAAATAATTTTGTCTTTCCTGTGACATAGCCTTGAACTTTCGGGCCAGTGCTATAGAATGAAACAAGGCATCGATCCGTGCATAGGCAATGTCCTTGGTCTCTGGAATCTCGATCTAGGAAAAGACAAAGCCAAAGGCACAAAAACCAGAAAAGACAATTCCACTCATTCCGCACAGTTATAAGTTATAAAGGCCTGTTCTCCTTAGAGCTTACAAAGTACTATGGAAATTACCAAGTCGCCCTCCATCTACTACTAGGATTGCCCCATTTGTATATGCACCAGCCTGCGATGCTAGGTAAAGAACTGTACCGGCGTTCTTGTTCTTCGCCCATCCGTTGCAACGGTACAATATTTTGAGGAATTGCCAGGCTGTCATCTGCGTCGTTCTTGTACGGTTTGACAGTGTTAACCGACCTAGCACTTGGGAGTACTAAACGAGGTATTAGAAAATGAGTGCTGAGAAAAGCTGGGATTGTGAAATGCTGCCGTATTGGTATGGAAATGTTAACTTTCAACCAGGTGCGATTCCATTTGCCCTTAGAGTTTGTAAGTGCATGTCTTGAATCTCCATGGTTGAAAGATTACCTACCGGATGTTCCATTGAATGAGTGTCACAGCTAGCTGTTTAGTGACCAATACTGCTGCTACCTTAGACTGGCCATAAGCCCATCCGCTCGGTGCTTTCTTGTTGAAGCCCGCAATTGAAGTTGTGGTAATAAATTGCGATGCTTACTGCAAGTTGCCTTTTCGATTGTCCGCATCTAGGAGCGTTAGGCAGGCCATAGCCGTGTACCAGACAGCCGTGACATTGATCGTACATGTATCTATGTAGGACTGAACGTCATGGCTGACGTTTTGCGCGGCCCAGTCTTCTAGTGTTTTTTGGGGCGTGGGAGTTGCGACTTGAGGACCTATAGCAGCTGCAGCTTCCTGCAAGAATTCGAGGCGTCTACCTGCGATATAGGCTTTGGCAGTTCCGTTTCTGGCAACCCCTTTTGCTACCATCAAACCAAGCCCTATGTGTATTAGAACATACGTACTAGGGGAGGAAGTTGGGGAATGCCCCATACCAGAACCACCTTTTGTCACTAGGGCAACCAAGCCTTTGACGTTGAAGAGCGTCTGCGACGCGACAGCGGTGTGGTTGAGTTGATCAGCCATTTCAAAATACAAGCCTGAGTAACTTGTGTGAGTATTTCAGATCGTGGGATAGCAACGAGATTCCTTAGGACTGATGCTATTTGAGCGCCAATCCTGTAGGGCGTGCTGGAGGCTGGCCTACTCATCTACACTCTCGATGAACCAATTCGATTGGCTCGGCATTTATTCTGATGATTGCCAAAAGGAATCCAAACCCAAGACAAATTGTACGGTCCCCACACTCACAGTTCCTTGACGTCGGGCACTGGGTTCATCCTTCATGCTTCTCGGAATCTGTTCCTTTGCCTGTGAAAGCGGTTAGAAACCATGGTGGAAACGCGGGACTAGAGGCCCCCATAAGATTTGCGACCAGCACTGCGATCCCTCTATCACAGGGGGCATCATGCCCGTGCAGGGTCGTGACGGAGGAATAATCCATCCGCGCTTACCGCTTTGCGCGGTTTTCTTTCTTTCCTCTCTTCTTTCTTTTTCTTCTTCATGAATTCAACACAATTCTTAACAAACGCACACACACAAATTGTCTCTAACTCAAGAAACCCCACCACTATGCGCCTTCTCAACTCGACAACTTTGGAGATCGAAGAGTTCTTCAGCGATGACACTCCAGCATACGCAATTCTCTCGCACAGGTGGCTAAATGGTGAGGTGTCTCTGAAAGACATGCAGGATGGCACAGCTACCACCAAGGCAGGCTACCACAAAATCAAGCGATGCTGCGACCAGGCTCTCAAAGACGGGCTTGGGTTCGCGTGGGTCGATACCTGCTGCATCGACAAGACCAGTAGTGCGGAGCTGACCGAGTCCATCAATTCAATGTATCGGTGGTATCAAAATGCAGCAGTATGCTACGCGTACTTGGCTGATGTCGAGACGACTGATCCGTCGGAGGATGCGAGCTTCGGAGAGAGCGTGTGGTTCACCCGAGGTTGGACACTGCAGGAGCTCATAGCGCCTGCGACCGTCGAGTTCTTCAATTGCGCCTGGCAGAAAATTGGGACAAAAGAAAGTCTCAAGGATATCATCTCGAGCATAACAAACATCGATGCGGCCATGCTTGAAGGTGCGGATCCCGATGACTTCAGCATCGCGAAGAGGATGTCTTGGGCGGCGAAGCGGACAACGACCAGATCGGAAGACAGGGCTTATAGCCTCCTAGGGTTCTTCAAAGTCAACATGCCCATGTTATATGGTGAAGGCGAACGGGCATTTATCCGGCTTCAAGAAGAGATTATGAAGATCTCGGATGACCAGTCTCTCTTTGCCTGGAAGAGCAACAGCAGCAACTATCGCGGGTTGCTAGCGAAATCTCCCATGGATTTTATCGACTGCTTCAACATCATCCCATCCAAGTCCAAATGGAATCGAATTCCATACTCCCTTACAACTAAGGGGTTGTCGATAGAGCTACCCATGGTACCCTGGGCCATGGAGACATATCTTGCTGCGCTTGATTGTGAGCTGGAAAACATTCCCAACAGTCGCGTCGGAGTCTACCTGCAACTTCTCCCAGAAAGAGATCAGTATGTCAGAGTGCTACTAGAAGGAACGGACACCCAGACCTTTGAGGCAAGATTGGCATCGAAAGCCCAATTCAAGCAAATCTACATTCGACAAAGAGATTATAGGGAGCGTCCGATGAATCGTTTGTACGGGTTCTGGATTCGAACGCTGCCAACAAAAATTACGACCGTTCCGTCAAGGGGAAACGACAGGGTCTCGGAGGTCAACTCATTGAATAAGTGGTCTGACGAGGACCGAGTTCTCGTAATACCAACAGGATCAAGTGGCACTGCTGGATCAATATGGTTAAGTTCGGAATCTGGATCTCGGGCACTGAAACTAGGATTTGATCCAGATTTCAACCCTGTTTGTCAGTTTGGAGGCCATTTGTTCAGTCCTGTCAAACCCCCTATTGAACCACAATCCGTTGCTGCCCAGATGGACCCTTCATGGATGACACTTCCACGAAGCCAGTATCTCCATCGTGGCGATAGACTGTTGGGATACTGCAAAGACGAGTATTCCTACCGAATATCGATGACTAACGAGATGATCGGCAATCGGAGATTGTGGGTTCTGGATATTTTGACTCTTGATCACTCTCTGAGACATGATGCTGTATGTGATGGCTGTGGTCTCGTAAGTTACTGCCCTTCTCTTCTTCCTTCCCGGACAACCTGCTCATCGGCAACAGGATATCTATGGAACCCGTTTCAATTGTCTGGTCTGTTCTGATTTCGACTACTGCTCTAAATGCACCCTGAGAGCAGATTTGACCCACGGTTCTCATGATTTTCAGTCAATTGAGCATCCTAGGGAAGCTTCCTCTTGAGACAGACCGGGCGGGGGGGCTCCTGGTTTTGGACATTCGGCGAATAAAAATTCGCAGCGAACTCGAAGTATTTAACGCTTATCAAATGGTCACTCGTTTATGAAAAGAATAGTTCAAACTTTAAGCTTTCTATTAAGCGAATTTTGAGTGATTTGACGGTGGAGATACAGGTCATGACCGGAAATGAAGCTTCACCGGGAGCTGGCTGATACACTAATTCCATCACCGAACATCCTGTTCACAGCGTGACGATGTTGGTGGGGTCGCCTGAGTCGAGACCCAGTCTTCCCTTCTTCTGAGCCTATCCGATGCTTGGTTACGCGCTGCAAATTATGGCCATATTGATCTTGACCAAGCATACAGCATAGCTTTTATATTAAAAGGGTATATTAAATCAAACCTTGTGTAATTGCTCTAAGGGTAATTATGTATTTTTAATATCTAGCTAAGTAATCTCTGAGTTATTAAATAGACTAACCCTAATTAAAAAATCCTTATTACCATTTCAAATAAAAAAGAGAGAATTATCTTAGAAGTAATAACACGTAAAATATATAGATCAAGGTAAATCATAAAGATAGCCCTACGTTACAATAGTTATACCCCTTAAGACCTAAGTTATAATTACCTATAAGATGCTTATTATAACTAGTCTGACGCTATAGTAGCACCTCTCCGTTGCTCTCCTTCACAATCAGATCAAACTCGGGTTGAAACTCAATGTAGAAGTTATCCTATTTTAATTAGCGTGTGTTGCACCATAGCCATTCTCATCACTTGCCGCGCTCTGAATAACTTCAGCGTTGAACTGAGCAACTTCATCCGAGATAATTGTCTTGGCGATCGAGTTAGCAGCCGCGGCTTCCGCCATGAGCTGCGAGTGGCAGGCTTTGTCGAGGCTGTAGAAAAGAAAGGCTGCCTCGTCAACTGTACGACCTGCTGTCAATAATCTGTTATGAGGGAGTCAGTGGCCCAGTTCCAGGTGACATTCACACGGAAGAGGTGCGAGCGACGAACCCGTGGTTCTTCAAAATGCAGACCATGTTATCCTTGCCCAGTGCTGCTGCGATTGCCTGCCCTTCCTCCTGAGCGAGTGCTGCGCCTCCGTGGTCGTCGTAGACACTCTGTTTGCCATAGAAGTTGCACGAGTCTGTAAATTGGTCAATAGGGATCATGGTAAAGAGGTCATGTATGACGACGCACCTTGAGTGAGCATATCAACCGGTCTGCCGAACGCGCTCCATGTCTTGCCATGGACACTGTGAGCGTGGGCAGCGGCCCAGACATCTGGTCTCGCCTTGTGAACCTCGGAATGGATGATGAACCCCGCCGTGTTGACGACGGCCTGGTTTCCGCCTTCGACAACATAGCCGTCGTGGTCGACGAGGACCAGGTCAGATGCCCTCATATCGGCAAAGTGCTTCGCATATGGGTTCAGCCAAAGGTGGTCTGGTAGAATTGGGTCTTGGCAGGGAAAACGTGGTTAGAATGTGTTGTGCTTTGCTTGTTCCCGGCCATGGAACGGGTCTTCTCACCACGCATCGAGATATGGCCAGCAATGCCCTCAGCATATCCGTGCTTGGCAAAGAACCGGAATGCTGCAGCCATGTGCTCTTTCATCCATTGCCGCTGGGCCACAGGGTCCGAGAAGGTCGGAATGCCCTTGAGCTTCAGTCGCCCAGCGCGATCTCCGCGAGCGAGGTCCTGGAAGTTGTGACCAACGGCGACAGGTGCCGCCGCCAGTTGCACCTGAGAGTGCGAGACTGTGTTGGTGGTCTGAGTAGTAGTAGTGGTCGACATGGCCGAGATAAAAACGCCAGTGAATAGAGTGTAGTTAGTGCGTTGTGTTGAGAGCAAGTGGAATCGCTCCCCAGGCCCCTCTTTTATCTCTCAGGTCGGCCTGTTGCACCCCCTCCCCTCCCTTGGCCTGACTGGAAATGTAGTCTGATAAAGAACACGCCCGTTACGCCAGAGCCGCCAGAGCTGACAGAGCCCCGTTAGTCCCGTCAACCCTGTGTCTTCCTCGTGCACTGCTGCCACTGGGGAAGAGGGGCAGACAGACCCGCAACCTCAATCACGCCCGGGTTTATTGACCTAAGCAAAAACACGTCGTGGAATCAAACCCTTTGCTGGGCGCGGGGAGTGGGGTATGACCGCAAGGCGTAGGGTGTAAGGCGTGGGTGGCAAGTTGTGGATGACCTGGCGGCTTAGGGCGCGCTTTTGGACTGGAGCCGTCGCCATGTACGACCCTGCTGCTCCACCAAACCCAAACCAGGTGCTGGAGGGAAACCAGTTGCTGATAGGTACAGCACCTGGTTAGCCGCAATGCGTCCACGCCGATGGTACCGCCCCCGTGGATCGTCAACGGGCAACAAGATCGGAAGCAGACACGTCTTACCAGTGGCCGGGAACCCAGCTCTTTCTCCACCTGAGGGTGGTGATGGTGTGGGCGCCCAATACGCCGGGAGGGAGGCTTAGGAAAAGCTGGCGAGCTTACAGATCATACAGTTAGTTCCTGCAAAACGGACTCTCGGCTATCGCGTGAGTTCCTTTGCCGCACTTCTCCGGAATTTGCATCATGTCGGAACAAACAGTGGCGCTGGTCGCACTCACGAATTTGGAGGTCACCTGGACTTCTGACTCGCCTACAAACCGGCATGTTGCATCCATCCATCACCCGGCCTCAGTTCTCGAGTACAGTACGCCGGCACGTCGGCTTTGGCTTTGCCTTTTCCATTTCCGTGGGTCGACCGGCCTGGACGAGGCTGACTCTACTTGGGATTGATTTCTTTAGCCTACCAGATCGTATAAAGGTCTCAGCTCCTTTGCTCCCATCCCCAAATCCGCCAACCTACAGCTCTGCAGGCACTCCTAACTCTGACATCTGTGTTCTTTTCCTACATCTTCGACACTCGCCCCGGTCATCATGCGTCGCCTCATCTCTCGCGGCTCTGGCGCAACTCGCCGTGCTTCTCAACCTACTGTCTGCACCCGCTCATCGCTTGTTTTCTCTGCACCAACATTTCATGCTACACCCGGCTCCGTTCGCCAAATCCACGCCACGGCCACTCTCTCAAACTCACCCGTCACTCTTCCTTCGTCGACCACCAACTTCCCAACCAACCATGACAAGGTCAATCCTGTCGATACTCCCTACTTCATCGACAACAAATTCTTCAACTCAACCACCAACAAGTACATAGACCTCCATGATCCGGCTACCAACAACCTGGTTACTCGAGTTCCCGAGATGACCAACGCCGAGATGAAGGCTGCGGTCGCCAGTGCCGAGAAAGCATACGAATCGTGGAGCAGGACGACAGTCCTTACCCGTCAACAAATCATGTTCCGATTTGTGCAGCTCATCCGCGAAAACTTTGACCGACTGGCTGCCAGCTGCACAATTGAGCAGGGCAAAACACTAGCTGATGCACGTGGCGATGTGCTCCGTGGTATTCAGGTTGCCGAGGCTGCGATCGCTGCCCCTGAGTTCCTCAAGGGGGAGTTGCTTGAAGTATCCAAGGATATGGAAACCCGCACCTACCGCGAACCACTCGGTGTTGTCGCTGCTATTTGTCCTTTCAGTGAGTGCCTCTAGAACTGTGTAGGCAAGGAAATCCGCAAGACTGACCAGGCCTAGACTTCCCTGCTATGGTGCCTTTATGGTGCATCCCGATCGCGACCATCACAGGCAATACCATAATTTTGAAGCCTTCCGAACGCGACCCTGGCGCTGCAATGATCCTAGCTGAGCTGATCCAAAAAGCCGGCTTTCCTGACGGCGTTGTGAATGTCATCCACGGCGCTCATCGGGCGGTCGACTTCATCATTGACGAACCTGCGATCAAAGCTATTAGCTTCATCGGCGGCAATAAAGCTGGCGAATACATCTATACGCGAGGATCGGCCAACGGCAAGCGAGTCCAGGCAAACCTCGGAGCCAAGAATCATGCAACCATTCTCCCTGACGCCAACAAGGTCCACACCATCAACAGCGTCGTCGGTGGTGCCTTTGGGGCTGCCGGTCAGCGCTGTATGGCTTTGACGACTTTGGTCACGGTCGGTGAAACCAAGGACTGGCTCCCCGAAATTGTGGGCCAGGCTCGAAAGCTCAAGGTCGATGGCGGTTTCGAAAAGGGCTCCGAGGTTGGGCCCGTCATCAGCCCGGAAAGCAAAGATCGGATTGAGAAGTTGATCGCGAGCGCTGAAGAGGAGGGTGCCAAAATCCTCCTGGATGGCCGCAATAAGGGACCGCTGGACAAGTATCCTAATGGCAACTGGGTCAGCCCAACCATCATTGCCGATGTTACGCCTGAAATGACCTGCTACAAGCAAGAGATTTTCGGTCCCGTTCTCATCTGTCTTCATGTTGATACTGTTGATGAAGCCATCGACCTTATCAATAAGAACGAGTACGGCAACGGAACGGCCGTGTTTACGCGATCTGGTGCCACGGCCGAGGCGTATCGCAAGAGAATTGAGGCCGGCCAGGTTGGCATCAACGTCCCGATCCCAGTGCCGCTACCCATGTTCTCTTTCACTGGCAACAAGAAGAGTATCGCAGGAGGTGGTGCAAATACCTTCTATGGCAGGCCAGGCGTCAACTTCTACACCCAGCAGAAGACCGTGACGTCTTTCTGGGCAGCCAACGATGCTCTATCTAAGAAGTCTTCGGTTGCGATGCCCACGATGCAGTGAGAGGGAAGGTTGGCTTAGTAGCCAGATAAGAGGCTAGAGTAGAGGCATCAAAAAGAATGGAATAAAAAAGCCAATTGGAGAATTATGAATCCTGCTGTACTATGATCAGATTAGACACCGGCATATGATCCCGACCTAAATGTAAGCCGATTGGTCGGGGTCAACCCGTCTTTGATCCATGCTCTTAGTCAACTATTGTATGCATTACAGAAAATAGAGGGGTTAGTACGTCCTGGAACTGCCGCTTATCTTCCCCGCAAGCTGGCTTATCATCACTCGTCTGTGCACAGACCATGTGTCAGTCACGTTCCTTTTCTTCGTCCCGCTCAAATACGCTCAACACGCCGTTGGCTCTGGTTTGTCCTTGCCCCTGAACCCTCACACTCCCTGAACTGACCATGTCTTCATCTGCTCATAAGGAACCCCGGAGGCGGAACGGCTCCAAGCATGATAAGAGGGGTTGTTTGACGTGCCGCTATAGGTAAGCCCGTAACCCTCTGTTGTCTCCCTGCCGATCTTTCGTGCTGATCCAGCGCCAGACGGAAGAAGTGCACAGACAACAACTTTCCCGTCTGCGGGACCTGCTCGCGTCTCAACCTCAAGTGCGTCCGTCAAGATGCAAAGCATGTCGTGCCGGATGCTTGGGCCGCTGAGAAAGGTGCAAACATCCTTGCGGTATCCACGCAACCCACGATCCCACCCGACAGCCCCCCCTTGGCAGGTGGTGCTGGGAGTGTCGGTGTCGATTCTCCACAGAAGCGACAGGCAATGAGGTACTACATCTCGGTGTTGACAACACACTTGACTGTGAGCCAAGAGTTTAATTCTTTTCTCACCGGTGAGTCTTCTTGTCTCTGTTTCTGGTGATACCTTTTGGCTGACTCGTGGCTGACCAGCCTTCCTCCCAATGGCTATGGAATCAACGGCCCTGTTCGACGTTCTCCTCGCCTTTGCCCTGAGGCATCTGTCCCTAAACGACGACTCTTACAAGGTCGCTGCTCTTGAGGCCAGATCAACTGCCATACAAAGCCTGGCCTCGGCCATCAGCACGCCCTCGGATCAGGTCGCAGACCACGAAACAAACGCTGCCGCCTGTCTTGGTTTTGTCATATACGAAGTTGGCGTGGGTGATTGCAGAGCCTGGTACACCCACCTCAAAGGGACGCAGAATATCATCAAGTCTACGGCGGCGCGTTCCGGTAGCAAACTTCTCAACGGGCCCGAGGCCTTCAAGCACAGCACAGAGGGTCAGTGGATCCTGCGCAACTATGCCTATCACGACATAGTTGGAAGCATCACCTTGCGAAAGACGCCCCTGCTGCGGGGAGACTACCTCGATGGTATCACCGAAGTCGTGGATAGCTGCGTGGGCGTTGCGACTGGCCTCCTCAGCATCATTGCCCGCATCGGGTTTCTAGGTGAAGAGACCATGACCAAGGATCCGAATTCGGACGATGAGATCCTAGACAAGTCACGGCAGCTACAGTCTGCATGTGCAGAGATTGAACAGGAACTACTCGGTTGGCATTGCCATCGCGATGCCAGCCCCGGACTCGCAGCCCTTGCATACTCATACAGAGCTGCAGCCCTCATCGTCCTCTACCGACTCGTCCGCAGCCGCATAGAATCCAGTCGTCGTGTGGCCCTCGCCCCCTGGGGATCCGAGGTGGGCGCGATGAATGACATCCAGGCTAAGATTCAAGAGCAGGTTGTCAAGACCCTTGAACATGTGTCCGAAATCCCAGTTGGGTCCCCTCCAGAAGGGGCGCTCCTCTTTCCAGTCTTCATAGCCGGCGGAGAGTCGGTTGCGCAGGACCACATCGACATGGTCCGTTCGAGACTTCGGCTCATGGCAAGGCAGCGACAGTTTCGGAACCTCTGGCAGGCTCGCGAGGTCCTGGAGGATCTCTGGGATCTGCGCAAAACGAGGCCGGGCGTCAATGCCGACTGGTCGCAGATTCTAGACGCGTCGGGACAAGACCTGTTGCTGACCTAGCTTTGCGCTCCGAAACCCGGCCGATCCCCAGCGTCATGAGACAAGATGCCGCCGAGTGCTTTGGGCTGGCGCTAAGGATGGGCCCTTTGTTCAGTCTTGGTCGGAGCATGTACATGTTCTCCGGTCGCAACAGGACCAGGCTGTCAACTGGAGAGGTCACGTCAAGCTTGGGACGCCGATTTGATCGACTCGAGGTATCTTGGCGTTTTACCTCTGACCTTGTGCTGCGATCGCTTGGACTACAGTAGGTTCCATCCCCAGTGACGAGAGTTACATGATACTGATTGGGGCAAAGGACCCCCGTCGTATTTAGCTAAGCCTCGCTTGAATTGTGTCATCCTCTTGTTGCTTCCGTCGCACCACTCCAGCCACCCTGTTGGGGCACTACACGAAGATCTCTGTAGATTCCAGAATAAGTAGTGCGAGGGGCTTTGTGTGGGCAAGCTTGTGCGTCCATCAGACGAATTCTTTCACGATTTCATTGTTTCTCGGGTCCCTTATGGTATGGTTGGCAGCTCTTGGCCATTATTCCTCTCTCACCACCAACAAGGCGAAGGTGATCTCGATGACAGCGCCCATGGAGCTTATCGGGGATGCTACATCACACAAATCTAGTGGGAGGCAAACAAGATCATAATGGCACATCGTTATGGCTATAGATATCCCAGTCCTGCCCAATTTTCTTTCTCGCTCTGCTTTGCTGTGGAAATGCCATCCTGTGTCTTTCCTGTATCAGTTTGAAGAAACCTTGTTGACAGGAGTAAGTGGCTTCCCATCACCGAGGAAATAGGCTTCAAGATTCTGCATGGCGATTTCTTCGAATTTCTATCCTGATCAGCAATGTTTCTTAGCAAGCATCAGCGATGAATATCTCTCACCCTATCGGCATCAATAGTGCTTCCAGCCATGTGAGGAAGTAGGGTTACTCTCCAACTCTTGAGCAATCGCGGGTTAATGATGGGTCTAACCATCCAGTGTTAGTCACAGAACATCCGTAAAGGGTTAAAGCACCTACTCGTCATGGAATACGTCCAAGGCTGCACTTGTAATATGCCCCGTCTCGATGGCATCCGCCAAAGCATCTTCATCAACACACTTGCCCCGTCCGATATTTACCACTCTGCTCCCCCTCTTCATCTTTGCCAGCGTGGCGGCATTGACAAGGTGATGTGTCTCTGGGGTATGAGGACAGGTGAGGAGGAGGCAATCACAGGCTTCAAGTAGAGACTCGACAGTCTCGTGGTAGACTGCATTGCCAAGGGCCCCCTCCTCGCCGGTCTGTTTTCTGCGGCGGTCTGAGTAGTGGATCGCCATGCCTAGAGCCCGAGCCCGTCTTGCAACCGCTGTGCCGATTCCGCCCATCCCAACTATCCCGAGGACCTTGCCGCCGGGCTCGTGTGCTTCGGCGCAGATGTCTTGGACGTGGAACTGCCGAGCCTCTCCTGTTTTTCGGAGAGTCAGCTCACCAAATGAGGTAAAGCGAAAGGCGGCAAGGATAAGGAAAAGGCCAATGTCGGCGGTTGACTCGGTTGCGCCCCCGGCACCGTTGCAGTACCATATTCCTCTTCGCTCGAGAGCCTCGACATCCTCGCCATCATAGCCATGGTTACAATACGAGACGATTTTGCACGAAGAGGGCAGATGGCCAACCAGCTCTTTATCGAGCGGAGGGAGCATGGTTGGGGAGAGGTTAGGGCGGATTATTGCGTCGATCTTGGAGTATTTACCCCCTGGGGAGAAGGCCTCGATGAGTTCGGCTCGCGTCTTCAGGTCGTAGGTGAGGATGTCGAATCTAGTGCGGAACGTGGCCCAAGCTTCATGTGCAAACATGATGGGCTGGCCAGTGTAAAGGATGGTTGGCTTGGCCATGGCGAGGGTCGACGGCGATTGTCGAAGAAGCTTGGTCATAACGTGAGCGACTACTGACTGTGAGGGTAGAAGAACAGATCGAGTAGGCCACCACAAAATGGAGGCGAAAATATAATGGAGACGAAAGGCCGAAGCCAAGTGTCTCTTCCGAGGTAAAGCGCTATGATTTCGCGTCGTCGAATCGAGAGCCCGCAGGCCGTGGATGTTGTCTTGAAGTTCGCTCTTTGCCTCTGACAAGATTGGACACTGACTGGTTGACTGACTGACTGTGGCTGCGCACTGGACTGCGGCGTAAGGCACCCGGGCGTAATAAGCGTAAGAGTGCGAGAAGAGAGTCTGGCCCTACCTGACGGGCCCGTATCTAATCATGTAATAACGCCGACTGACCTTGCCCTTTTAATTACCCCTATGGGTACAGTACTAAAAGAAGCAACGAATTAACAACTAGCAGGCTTAACTACGGCATCGTGAGCCCAGTGTTGGGTGTTTAATTACAGGATTGCTGCTGCCGCCCTTCTGATCTATCATGAGCGACAACTGTGAAGTCGCTCTTTCTCATGGGTTGCATTCGGTCCAAGGCGCCGCCAAGAGGACCACATATCTCGTGCCCAATATCTAGATCATGGTCGAAAGGCTTCTCATTTCCTAGAATCGACCTTCAAGCTACAAACGGATTTATTTCCGAGTCAACTTGACCCCCTCAAATGCTTGCAACACCGCCTCTTTGACCTTTAGTGCAATCTCCTCAATCTCCTCTCTTGTGCTGGTATAAGCCGGCGCCAAGAGGACATGATCTCCTTCAACGCCATTCATAGTGCCCGTTCCCGGATACAAGCTAATGCCAAGGTCGTTTAGGCCTTTGGTGTGGACGGCGTTGGCGATGCCGGCAGATGGCGGAAATGGCTCCTTGGTCTTCTTGTCGGCAACAAACTCGATCTGTCCAGTCTGTGAGCCACTGCACTCCATTTTTTTGTCTATCGGTAGTCACTCACCCCCCAGAACAAGCCCTTGCCGCGAACATCACCGACATGCGGGTGGCTATCGAGATATTTGTGCAACAGCTTTCCGAGCAAGGCTCCTTGCTCCCGAACGTTCTCGACAAGGTTCTCTTCTCGGATGATGCGCTGGACTTCCAATGCCGCGGCACATCCAACAGGATGGCCCTGGTATGTGTGTCCGTGCGAGAAAGCCCTAGAGTTGATGTCCGTCAGCGTCGTGCAACTTGAAAGACCGACGACGGTCGCGCGCGTACCCGCTGCCATTCTTCAGGGCATCCGTAACACGATGGTTGATCAGCATTCCGGCAACCGATGCGTAACCACCACCAAGGCCCTTTGCGAGCGTCTGGATGTCGGGCGTGACGCCTTCTTGCTGCCAAGCGTGCAACGTTCCGGAGCGGCCCATGCCGGACATGACTTCTGCAAAGGGGTCAGCCGGACATATCTCGATCGAGGCCATAGTTGCTCAAGGTTTACCGTCCAGGATAAGAAGAGCGCCGTATTTATCACAGACTTTTCTCATAGCCTTGAAGTAGCCTGGAACGGCGGGAACACAGCCCAGTGTCTATGCGAAAACCATGTTAGTCGAGTCTGCCCCAATAGGACGGTTGAGGCACATACCGCTCCTACCACCGGCTCTGCCACAAAGGCGCAGACCGTATCCGGCCCAATCTCCTGAAACTTTGCGTCGAGCTCGTCTGCCAGCTGTTGGACGTACTCTTCAACCGTCTGCCCTTCCTTCATTCCCCGGTACGCGTTGCAGGCGGATACGCGATGAACGTTTGGCAAAAGCATGTCCTGGAAGAGGCTTCGCCGTGCAACATGGCCGCTCATTGAAAGAGATCCCAATGTAGTGCTGTGGTAGGAGCCTTCGCGAGCGATGAAGTTGACTCGCTTGTTCTGCTTCGGGCTGAGCTCCACATAGTACTGGCGTGCCATCTTCATGGCCGACTCCATCGCCTCCGACCCTACAGGCCTACGGTCAGTTTCGCATAACTTGAGAAGAGCAAGATACTAACCAGAGCACATAATGTATGCCTTTGACATGACTCCGTTTGTTCCGTTGACGAGCTCGGCTGCCAGCGCCTCCCCAACGGGATGTCCAAAGAACATCGAGTTGCAATACGCAAACTTGTCCATCTGCTCCGTCATAGCTTTCTGAACTCGCTTATTGCCGTATCCAATGCATGCCACAGCGGCACCACAGGTCGTGTCCATGATCTTGTGGCCATTGGAGAATGTGAGGTATTTGCCGTCACCTGAAACCACCTGCAGGGGCGCATCCTTGAGGCTTCGGTGCAGGACGGCGCTAGGGATATTTTCCTTGCCTCCCTGGTCTGTCCGACCATCAACGAAGCTTGCAGAAGTCAAAAAGGCTCTGACCGCAGGAGCCGAAGGAGGTCTCGTCGACCTGACCGATGTGGCGACATTGATTTCGACGACGGATCGAACACCAGCGAATGCCCTGAGCGGGACCTTTGATGTGCTTCGGCAGAGCATTTTAATGGACCGTGGATGACAAGTACTGCACGCCGCGTTTGATGTTTAGCCCTTTGGCTGCGGATGAGGGAGGCTAATAACCTCCTCCCACATGCTTCTCTGCCATTGAATACTGCTTGATAGCCGTGAAGTACCGGATGATGCCGAGCTCGTGAGCCGGTGCCGCCTATCATGCATTCGAGACACCTAGTTACTTAGTGAGGGGGGTCATTGTAGGCCGGCGTATTTGGCGCCTGCACCACTGAAAACGGATGAGTTTGTTGAGTGGGGGCCACATATGAAAGCACAGACACTGAGTAGTGCGTAATAGCTGTAAGGGAGCTTGCTGTACCCGCAAAAATAACTAGGCACTATTGCTAGAGTAATTTTTAATAACTTACCTAGCGTTATGCGCTATTAGCATAACGTACTTAATAAGCGAGTGTCTCAGATAAGCGAGTGTCTCAAGAAATCTTAACCCTTATAATAGAAATCATTAGAAAACCACCATTAACTATTTAATTAATTAAAACTACTCACTATACTCTTCCCCAGATATCTTAATCACTACCTAATAGGTCCTTGCATTATGGCCAGGCTGGCCGTAGACACCATAACGCCGAACCCCCGGTCGCGCTGATCTTCCTTAACCACCATATCGCGACGATTCAGCCACTACCTACGCATTAATATCTATTTAATTAATTACTTGCCTTCCTTCCTCTATTATCATTACTCCTCTTTTCTATAATCTAGTCCTTTTTGCCCTCCGGCGCCGGCTTAGTGTCTCATTTACCTCTCGAAGGTCTTTAACCTCAGCCCTTAATAATACAATCTCATATATATTTCCCTTTATTGCCTTTATAAGAGACTTTATAGCCTCTATAATTAACTCTAGGGAGCTACTCTTATGCCTTCTAATTCGTCTTTCGAGGTATTTAAACTGAGATCTGGCCTTAAGCATAGTCTTTGGGGTCCTTAAGACCTAAGGGGTAAAGGGTTTAGCCTCCTCCTCGGCAGGCGTTAGAGTCCGTAGCTACACATTAAGCTTTGAGACTACACTTTCTAGGTCAAGAGGAATAAGGCTAGCTCCTTTGAAAGCCCCCCTGATATTTCTTTCCGTCATAGTGGCCTCGTATGCTGCGTAGAAGGCCAGAAAGAACTTGGTCTTTGAAACGTAGGTAATAGAGCATCTGATCAGATGCTCTATTTCTCGACCATAGGCCTTCTTTAGCGGCCCAAAGCACCTGACGTCAAGGGGCTAAAGTAGATGAGATAAATAAGGTAGTATATAAAGCTAGATAATCTTCTTCTCCTTATAATATCTCTTGAATTTAATAGAGTAGTGACTTTCATGGCCATTAAGGATTAAAAGATAATAGCAATTATTTAATCACTTGGCTATATATCGGTCAAAGTATTTTAGCCACTCTAGACTAGTCTCATTATTAATCTAGCTATTTTAAGTTATTATAATAACCTAATCGCCCAGGAGGTTACTATCTTAGTACTAATTAGCGAGGTAATATTAGCCCGCGCTAATAATAAATAGCTAGATCGCCTAGCCTTCCGCATTAATCGCCTAGATAATTATAATCCATTCCCGGTTTCTAGGCTATATTAATTTTAGCTTTAAACGCCTTTCTAAACCTATAATAACTATTCCGCTTATAATTATGCCCATAAGAAAGCTAATCTTATTAAAATTATATAAATTATCTAATTAGATGCTATACTTCGCGATTATGCTCCCCACGAGCTAAAACTAGTTGCGGATAATTATTAGGTCTTTGCATTTAGCTCTCTAATAGTTATATTTCTAAAAAAAACATATCTTAAGCTCTAGGTGTCGCTTAATGAAGTTATAAGCCCAACGCGTGCCAATAGGTAGCGCATCACGGTCGGCAAGTAATTAATCAGCTATTTCTTTCATACCATAAAGCTAGGGGGGAAATCCTCGCGAATCTAAGTCAAGAATAAAGTAAATAAGGATCTATTCCTCTAGATCTAATAGCTTGCGTGATTTCGTAGTGGTTTCTTATATAAAAAGAATGCCCTTCTATCGGCGACCTAGGGTCTTCCAAGAGACTATATATATCGATGCGGCGCGTCGGAGACTTAACCTTAGGTTATTCTGAAGGGCCTGAAGGGCAAGAAGCATTCTAGCCTCATAATTCGTCTGTGACATGCTGGGTGGTTATGAATCAATTGATCAAGTAGGAATAATATAGGTTGAGGGATTTTTGAGACACTCGCTTGTCTGAGACACTCGCTTATCAAGTACATTAGTTATTTTTATTAACTTATATGGATAAGATTTTTAATTAAACCTCTAAGCTTTTTTTTTTAACACATTTGTAAATTCTTTTTTAAATTCGCAGGTACCACGAGCTTATGAGCTGCCTAACTATAGAGGGCAAGCAACGGTCTGGAAGACAGTTTGTCATCTGGACAGGGACAATACCAAGCCCTGGGCTGCTTACGAGAGAGACATGTGGCAGTTCCCTAGCACATTCAAAGGGATGGCTCATTGGTAGCTTGAATTGGAATCTGAAGGTACTTCACATGAAGCAAATTATAATGGGAATTGGTTGCATGGTGACTCTACATGGGATGGTTTTCTGATGCTCCCTACGTCATTCAGACACTCTCTGGTGTCTTGTTCCATGTCGATTGAGGGGAGATTCCTGCGGCATCCGGCACCCCTCTTCAGATCCCCCAGTTCAGCTCCCATCTCGGCCAGCGAACTCCTGGCCCCGGGCGGCTGGAAGAGACCCCATCATGTCATCCCCGGAAGCGGGGCGTCGACCCAGGGCGTCAGTTGGAATGAATCAGCCGGGTAGCCCCTACCCATCTGCCGTGGCTCTTCTTCTCGTTGCTATGACGATGCCGTTCCCTTCTGGGGCCGGGTTAGCTCATCGTCGTTGGAGCCAAGTCCAGCCCATAGGTGCCTCAGATGGTCTTGAAACCCCATCATGGCGGCGATGGCATTCTCGTCCAAAGATCCGAGGATCAACCCCCAGTCGTCGACCTGGAAATCGACCACAAGGTCCAGCGAGCTCGGTTTCTCTGATTGTTCTGGCTCGGCCGGCGTCGAGGCTCTTGGTTGTGTCGGTAACGTGGGACGTCCCGAATCAGTCTTGTCGAGTTTCTTGGAGCTGATCTTCTTTCTCCTGGCGGTTCCCGAAGGCGAAGAGGCATTTCGTGACCTGCAATGCCGGACCACGGCATCTCTCCTGCCCATGGTCAATATCAACACAAAGACCAGCGAGAGCACCTCACAATTTTGTCTTCCGTGGCGGCACTATGCACTCTTCCATGTATACCCTGCAGTTGGCGCATGGCATCTCATGTATGCTGTCACAACGAATCTTCTTGGTCCGGCACGACTGGCATGCATACTTAGCACGGTTAGCCCGAAAATTCAGTGTCATTTTGAGGAGGGGTCCCGTTGTCGGTACAGATTTGGTCGTGGGAATGCTGTAGCTGTGTTTGCTTCGCATGTCAAGGCCGGTCGGTCGGTGCGGTACATCTTGGTTTTTCTTAAATGCCCCTTTAGTCCGAACATGAAAACATGCAGCGCGATTCGTCTAGACGGAGGAACCTCCATGTTCAAACTCTCGCAACATGATTTACGCCCCATACGCCCCGATGTCGCCTTTGACACGCTCTGTTGGGTCTAAGCAGGCTGTTGATCGCTTGGTGGACCCAACCCCTCATCGTCGAAAGAGGGCGCTAACCACAAGTTGAGTGCAGAGAGCGGCACACGCGTATTTGGCGCTTGGCTACTGATAACGAGAGGATGACCCGGCCCAAGGGCCGAGTTGCGCTGATCAACGAACCTCCAGACCAATCATATCAGCCGTCAACTGATAAGCCCAGATAGACAAACAGACGGACTCTTGGTCGAATAGCACCCTAGGCCAGGGGAGTTCTTGGGCCTGCTGCACCCCGGATCTTCATTTCAAGGCTTCAGGCAAGATAACCATAACCTCGGTCAAACTCTCTGGAAACGACGACACGTTGAACCCGGGGCTCCCTGTAAATCCGGCCTTCCTTCGCTTCATTAATGCTCTCCCCGCCATGGCTTTGGAACTGTTCTTCACTTCTCACGCCATCTTTTTTTACTCACAATGACTTCCGAGACGACCAAACACGACAAGACTGTTCCTCATGAAGAGGCGCCCACGGCTGGCCTCAATGCGGCTAGCACGATCTATATTGACCCAGACAAGGAGAGGGCCATCATCACTAAGTTCGACTGCTTCGTTATGCCACAGTTTGTCATCATCATCATCCTTGCATACCTGGACCGGACAAACATTGGTACACCTCAGTTCGAGAGCCCGATCCTGCTCTCATGACCTAGTTAACATCTGATATTACAGGCAACGCTCGCATCTTCGGCTTTGAACAAGACATCGGACTCAAGGGCAATGAGTTTGCCAACATTTCGTCTATCTTCTATGTCACATATGTAATCTTCGAACTTCCATGGGTGCTCGCGGTCAAACGATACGGCGCCAACTTGGTCCTAGCCATCGCCATAGTCTGCTGGAGCGCCGTGGTCATCGGCACAGGCTTCATCCATAACTATACCCAAGCAATCGTGGTTCGGCTTCTCCTTGGCTTTACCGAAGCTGGAGTAATCCCTGCCATCACTTTTCTCCTGTCAACAATCTACCCTCACGAGTCCCAGGGGAAGCGTGTGGCTTTCATCTATGGCGCCACGGCACTAGCTGGGGCGTTTGGAGGTCTAATTGCCTACGGCATTCAGACCATGGGCGACAGACTTGGCCTCGCCGCCTGGAGGTGGCTCTTCATCGTCGAAGGTTCCATCTCGGTTGGCATTGGGCTGCTTTGTTGGGCGTCTCTTCCTCGATCGTCACAAGATGCCTGGTTTCTTAAGGATGATGAGAAGCGGATCATGCAGCAACGGCGTCTGAGGGACGTGGCCTATACTGGGTCCGATGAATTCTCCTGGTCCTATGTTTGGATGGCGCTCACGGATGTCATGGTGTGGGTGGCCGCCCTGAGCCTCTTCTGTGCAGGCATCCCGCTGTTTGGCTTTGGACTTTTCTTGCCCACGATTATCAAAGGGCTTGGGTAACTATTCTCACGGCGCCTGCCACTTTAGCTAATGTCTCTCTAATGCTGTCTTTAGGTTTGAATCCCTTCAGGTCAATTACCTGACCATCCCGGTCTACATTGTTGGCTGTATCATCCTTGGAACGGCCACTTATGTCTCTGATCGACTCAGAAAACGTGCAGTGGTTGCAATATTACCCCCAGTTCTTGTGATGATCGGGTACGCCGTGGTACTTGGTACACCTGCGGTTGCCCCGGGATACTTTGCTATGTTCTTGTGTTCTGGAGGTGAGTGACCTAACTAGTCCACTTGCTTTTATTTCATCTCAGTACCACATCTTAACACAATCATAGTGTACACCTACAACGCCATCCTGGTGGCCTGGGTGTCGAATAATATCAAGCCAGATCACAAGCGTAGCGCAGCACTGCCCTTTTTCCTTTCCATTGCCAATGTCTCGGGCGTGGTTGCCAGTCAAGTATACCCAAACTTCACGGCTCCAAGGTAAGGGAGATAAGGCCAGCTATTGCTGCCACCTGAAACTCATGCCAAATTCTGCAGGTACATCATGGGCAACGCGATCAGCCTTGCGATGGAATTCGCCGCAGTTTGTGGTATCGGACTTATCTATCTCATTTTGAGATCAAGAAACAAGATCAAGGCCGAGCAGGTTACCCAGGGGGTTACAGATAACGGAGAGAAAGGAGACAAGGCTTTGGATTTTGAGTATATGCTTTGAGAAGAGAGAGTGGTGAGCACTATAGGGACCCAGTAGCGTATAGGGCGGCAAAGCTTGGTTCAATCTACCCTCAATCTACCAATACAGCTTCAAGAAAAGTCATCATCCATAGATTTTGACCATAGCTGATCGGATGGGAAGCTTCCAGTGCCATGTCTCGATTGGAATCCGGAGGGTGATGGTGTGTTTAAGTAGTTGTATTTTTTCTTTCTTTTCCATCTTATTTCAAGACCGACTTCAGCTACTTGCCTGCATGTGCGGAGAGAGAGCCTCCTTCACGGCCAGTTCACGGTCAGATTAGAGTGCTCGTCGGAATCAACACTTCACGATGGAATGACCTCGCCCAGCTTATTTTCACAAATTTCAAAGCAACCTGTAATATTGAGCGATGCGTAGGTGAGCTCGGACACAGAACCTAGCATGACCGTGCTGTACTAAACAAGAAAAGAAAGGCTCCCAGCTGTCTTGGGCTATCCACCACTCTTCAGAAATTCAGAAACCATCTTCGCCCCTTATGAGAGTTCTAGAGTCTCGTAGAAACAAAACTTGCCTAAACTAAACAGAGTTGGAGTTATCAGCACAAGCCCAAGGTTTGGATCCCCCATCAGCCTTGTAAGAGTCAATGATTCCCACAATTGTACCGTAAGTGCCGGCGATGGTTAGGAATGTGCCGGTGATGATAACAGTGGCATTCAAAACCACCAAGAGGTACCACTTCGGCGATCCCCGGCGTTCATTGTCCTTCCAGTTGTCATGAAACCACATGCAGCCGAGGGGCTGAAAGCACATCAGCGTGCCGAAGAGGGCTCCAATGAGGGAGACAAGGCCACCAAAAACAGGAATGCCGCTGGCAATGCAGTACGCTGTGATGACTACGCCGAAGACGCAGCCCAGCCAGGTTGCCCAATGCACTAAGCTATTCGCGGTCAGGTGCTTGGACCCTCGCAGCAGCCGGACGAAAATATGCTTGCTCGACAGCTAGATGCCTGTAAGCAGGGTGCTTGGTAACGCCAGCATAATACATACGTGAGTACTGAGAGTCGAGCTGGCCAGCAAGCCGGGAAGAGCGATTCCATAGCTGATCTTCTTGATAAGACTGCCGGCGGAGCCCAGGGCAGGCGAAGCGACATATGACCCGCAATAATAGTAGACAACGATTCCGATGACGAGGTAGGTAAGCGTAATGGCTGCTTGGCAGAGCAGTAAGGCCTTGGTGTAATGACGATGGTCACGCATCTCGGCAACGATTGGAAAGTAAAAGGGAGTTCCAGCATAGGCAAAGATGAAGGTTGAAACGGCCGCAATGGCTTCTGTGAAACTAGGGTGGGCAACGATCTTGTAGTCAGATTCCCAAGGACCTTCGGGTGCCAGGTCAGGACGGTCCTGAACACCAACGGCAATAGTTACAATCAAGACTGCGCCTGTTAGACATGATTATGCCACCTGGAAGAAGTGACCGACTCACTAGCAACAACAATAGCTGCCAAGCCGACCCAGGCAAGGATGGTGATGCGGCCGAGCGTGCGGATGCTGGCAAAGCAGAAAACGGTGATGGCGGCAACTGCTACGAACACAGCAGTACAAGCCCCATGGGTGGACACGGCGTTGAGACCAATGGAGATACCGAGCATGCCAGAGCCGGCAGCAAAGACCAAAACTAACCAGTCAGCAAAGGATTTCCACAGCTTGATCTCTCTTCACCTACACAGGATGAACCCAAACGAAAATAGCTCTCGGCCTATGGGGCCGAACATGATGGCTGCTGCATCATCGATGCCGTAAACCTCGGGATGATTGAGCTTGAAGCCTCCGATAATATAGGAGGCGTAGGTCATGAGACCGGCTATGACCAACAAGCAGATGATGCCTGGGGCCATTCCCAGAGCGTCAAAAGCTGCCGGAATCGACAATACGCCCAGCCCCAGCTGGGACTTCATCATGAGGACCGACGACCCGATCCATCCAACCTAAAGCAAGGTGAGTCTCGCGGACAGGGCACCAAGTCAAATGATGGCTGTATACATTACGATAGTTGGGGCCATCCTCTGTGATGGTTCCAAAGACAGCATCGCAGGTCTGAGGGGCCTCAATAACCTCCCCTTTCTCAGTCTGCGAAGGGACTGCAGCCAAATCCCCTGGGTTTTTCTTGTCAGTGTTCATTTCGAGTGTCGAGGGGTAATGGTCTATGGATGGAACTTGGGTTGAGCTGGATGATGTTGGAGGAACAACGAGGACCACAGTACCCTTTATACTTCCATCAATGGCTCGATAAGATGAATCAGTGGTGGATACGTTCCCGGACCTGGCTCATCCTCAGCTTTCTCGGCCTGTTCGGTAACGGGGGGCGCTACAGAGGTTCGGTCAGGGTGTATATCTTATCGGTCTGGGATGTGTGAATGCTTTGCCTGGGCTCCACTGTGAGGTGCTTTGGCTTTGTTCTGATAAGCCCTAGCTTTCAAAAGATATCTGATTGTCCGATTGAACTCAAGATAGGTGCACTGCGACTCACTGCCTGCTTGCATCATGTTGTTTCGTCTACAATCTGTTACGTAAAACCCCGCTTCCCCAGGATCTCGCCCGTGTTTATTAACTCCACCCTTCGTTTTACTCTATCTCCTCTGCTATGCAAAGACTATGGCAGGTTATAAGCCCTACTTAGCCGCGTTATTAATAAGGTACCTTTTGCTACTTATAAGTTATCACTTAATATAATATTATAGGTTTTATTAAGAGATATTATTAATTGTTTATTAAATTAAAATATTACTTATTATAACATACTTAATAAGCGAGTATCTCAGACAAGCAAGTATCTCAAAAATCCCTTAACCTATATTATTCCTACTTAATTAATTAATTCATAACCACCCAGTATATCACAGACGAATTATAAGGCTAGAATACTTCTTACCCTTCAGGCCCTTCAGAATAACCCAAGGTTAAGTCTCCGACGCGCCGCATCGATATATATAGTCTCTTAAAAGACCCTAAGTCGCTAATAGAAGGGCATTCTTTCTATATAAGAAACCACTACGAAATCACGCAAGCTATTAAATCTAGAGGAATAGATCCTTATTCACTTTATTCTCGACCTAGATTCACGAGGATTTCCCCCTTAGCTTTATAATATAAAAGAAATAGCTAATTAATTACTTATTAACCATAATATACCACCTATTAATATATATTAGGCTTATAACTTTATTAAGCGATACCTAGAGCTTAAGATATATTTTTTTTAGAAATATAACTACTAGAGAGCTAAATATAAAGACTTAATAATTATTTATAATTAGTTTTAGCTCGTGGGGAATATAATCGCGAAGTATAATATCTAATTAGATAATTTATATAACTTTAATAAGACTAGCTTTCTTATAGGTATAATTATAAGTGGAATAGTTATTATAGGTTTAGAAAGGTATTTAAAGCTAAAATTAATATAGCCTAGAAACTAAGAATAAATTATAATTATCTAAGCGATTAATATAAAAAGTTAAGTAATCTAGCTATTTATTATTAACGCGGGCTAATATTACCTCGCTAATTAATACTAAGATAATAACCTCTTAGGCGATTAAGCTATTATAATAATTTAAAATAGCTAGATTAATAATAAGATTAATCTAAAGTAGCTAAAGTATTTTAATTAATATATAACTAAGCGATTAAATAATTATTATTATTTTTTAATCCTTAATAGTTATAAAAGTTATTATTTTATTAAATTTAAGAGATATTATAAGGAAAAGAAAATTATCTAGCTTTATATACCACCTTATTTATCTTATCTATTCTAGCCCCTTAATATTAGGTACTTTAGGCCGCTAAAGAAGGCCTATGGTCGAGAAATAAAGTATCTGATTAGATACTTTATTACTTATGTTTTAAAGACCGAGTTCTTTCTGGCCTTCTATATAACACACGAGGCCACTATGACGGAAAGAAATATTAAGGGGGCTTTTAAAGAAGCTAGCCTTATTTCTCTTAACCTAGAAAATATAATCTCAAAGCTTAATATATAGCTATAGACTCTAATGCCTACTAAGGAGGAGGCTAAACCCTTTACCCCTTAGGTCTTAAGGACCTTAAAGACTATACTTAAGGCTAGATCTTAGTTTAAATACCTTAAAAGACGAATTAAAAGGCATAAAAATAGCTCCTTAGAGTTAATTATAGAGGCTATAAAGTCTCTTATAAAGGTAGTAAAGGGAAATATATATAAGATTATATTATTAAGGGCTAAGATTAAAGACCTTTAAGAGGTAAATAAAATACTAAGCTGGCGCTAAAAGGCAAAAAGGACTAGATTATAGAAAAGAGGAATAATAATAATAGAGGAAAGAAAATAAGTAATTAATTAAATAAATACTAATATATAAATAGTAACTAAATTATCGCGATATAATAAATAAGAAAGGTTAGCGCGACTAAGGGTTTAGCGTTATAATATTTATGGCTAGCCTAGCTATAATATAAGGACCTATTAGGTAGTAATTAAGATATCTAAGGAAGAGTATAATAAGTAGTTTTAATTAATTAAATAGTTAATAGTAGTTTTTTAATAATTTCTATTATAAGGGTTAAGATTTCTTAAGATATTTACTTATTTAAGATACTTATTTATTAAATATATTATAATTATAATAACTTATTATAATTATATTTTTATTTATTTTTATAACGTACATGTATAGCGAGCCGGACAGCAAGCGAACCGGACAAAAAATCCCTCAACCTACATTATCTCTATTTGATCAATTGATTCTTAACCACCCAGCATGTCACAGTCTAATAAAGAGGCTAGAATCCTTCTTGCACTTCAAGCCCATCAAAATACACCAAAACTAAGTCTTAGAGGTGCCGCAAAGCTCTACCAAGTCAAGCATTCAACACTATTTGACCGATATAATGGCATCCAAGCCCGAGTCAATACTATTCCTAATTCACGCCGACTATCTGATCTAGAGGAACAGATCCTTATTCACTTTATTCTCGACCTAGATTCGCGAGGATTTCCCCCCCGGCTTCGTGGTGTGAAGGAAATGGCTGATCAATTACTTGCCGACCGCGACGCGCCACCAGTTGGCGCGCGCTGGGCTTCAAACTTCGTCAGGCGACACCCAGACCTCAAGACGCGTTTTTTTTTCGGAAGTACGACTACCAGAGAGCCAAGTGCGAAGATCCAGCTATTATCCGTAATTGGTTTACGCTTGTGGCGAATACAATCGCGAAGTACGGCATCCGATCAGATGATTTCTACAACGTTGATGAGACTGGCTTTATGATGGGCATAATTCAGAGCGGAATGGTCGTCACAGGCACAGATAGGCGTGGAAAGCCAAAAATCAGTGCAGCCCGGAAACCGGGAATGGATTACGGTCATTCAGGCGATCAATGCGGATGGCCAAGCGATCTCGCCGTTCATCATCGGTGCGGGCCAATATCACCTCGCCAACTGGTACCGGGATAGTAACCTCCCGGGCGATTGGGCTATTGCAACGACCCAAAATGGCTGGACCGATAACGAGACCGGTCTCGAGTGGCTCAAGCACTTTGACCGGTGCACAGCCAAGCGATCAAATAGTCGCTATCGTCTTCTAATCCTTGATGGCCACGAAAGTCACCACTCAATCGAATTCGAGAGATATTGTGAGGAGAAGAAGATCATCAGGCTTTGTATGCCACCTCATTCATCTCATATACTGCAGCCCCTTGACGTCGGGTGCTTTAGCGTGCTTAAGAACGCTTACGGCCAAGAAATAGAGCATCTGATCAGATGCTCTATAACTCACGTTTCAAAGACTGAGTTCTTTCCGGCCTTCTACGCCGCATTTCAGGCCACCATGACGGAAAAGAATATTAAGTCAGCCTTCAGAGGGGCCGGGCTTGTTCCTCTTGACCCGGAAAGTGTGGTCTCGAAACTTGATGTGCAGCTACGGACTCCAACACCGGCTGAGGAGGTGGCTAAACCGTCGACCCCTTGGGTTTCAAAGACCCCAAAGACCGTGCTTGAGGCTCAATCTCAGTCAGATTACCTCGAGAGACGAGTTATAAGGCACAAAAAGTAGCTCCCCAGAGTCAATTCTAGAAGCTATACGGTCTTCTTCTAAGGGAACAAAGATAGTTATGCATAAGGTTGCCTTACTTGAGGCTAGGGTTAAAGAACTTGAACAGGCAAATGAGATACTAAGCCGGCGCCGGAGGGCAAAAAAGGACCCGACTACAGAAAAGAGGGGTAATGACAGTAGAGGAAGGAAGGCAAGCAATTGATCAGATGGATATAGATGCGCAGGTAGTGGCAGAATCGTCGAGAAGTGGTAATCAAGGGAGGTCAGCGCGACCGGGGGGTTCGGCATTGTGGTGTCTGCGGCAAGCCCGGTCATAATGCAAGAACATGTCAGGTAGTGATTGAGACATCTGGGGAAGAGTATAGCGAGTAATTTCAATTGATTAAATGGTTTGTTGTGTTTTTATAGTGATTTCTATCTTAAAGGTTAAAAAAAAGTGTCCGGTTCGCTTGCTGTCCGGCTCGCTATACATGTACGTTATATAAATATATTTTATAAAAATATTTATTAATTTATTATATTTATTAATATTAATAAATTAAAAATTAAATTATAATATAGCTATTATTAATAAGTATTAATATTAATATAAAGCTATAAGCTAAGATATTATAATTAAAAAATAGCTATAAATACTATAATATTATATTTTATAATAATATAACTTATTAAAACTTTTTATATTCTATAAATAAAATATACTAATATATATAATAAGTAAGTAAGCTAGGTAATTAAGTAAGTTACTTTTCTTAACCTCTCTTTTAGAAATTATAATAAAAATATTATAAATTATTTAATTAATTAAAACTACTTATTATACTCTTCCCTAGATATCTTAATTATTACCTAATAAGTCCTTATATTATAGCTAGGTTAATTATAAATACTATAATATTAAATACCTAGTCGCGCCGACCTTCCTTAATTACTATATCTCAATAATTTAGCTACTATCTATATATTAATATCTATTTAATTAATTACCTACCTTCCTTCCTCTACTATTATAACCCCTCTTTTCTATAATTAGGTTCTTTTTACCCTCTAGCGCTAACTAAATATCTTATTTACCTCCCAAAGGT